>NW_028225249.1:600000-981440 GCF_052327205.1 Somniosus microcephalus
TGAATCAGAAGAAGTAGAAGAAGGAGAAGGAGAAGATGAAGTCTGGAGGGTGAATCAGAAGAAGTAGAAGAAGGAGAAGGAGAAGGTGAAGTCTGGAGGGTGAATCAGAAGACGTAGAAGAAGGAGAAGGAGAAGGTGAAGTCTGGAGGGTGAAGCAGAAGAAGTAGAAGAAGGAGAAGGAGAAGGTGAAGTCAGGAGGGTGAATCAGAAGATGTAGAAGAAGGAGAAGGAGAAGGTGAAGTCAGGAAGGTGAATCAGAAGAAGCAGAAGAAGGAGAAGGAGAAGGTGAAGTCTGGAGGGTGAATCAGAAGAATCAGAAGAAGGAGAAGGAGAAGGTGAAGTCTGGAGGGTGAATCAGAAGAAGCAGAAGAAAGAGAAGGAGAAGGTGAAGTCTGGAGGGTGATTCAGAAGAAGTAGAAGAAGGAGAAGGAGAAGGTGAAGTCTGGAGGGTGAATCAGAAGAAGCAGAAGAAGGAGAAGGAGAAGGTGAAGTCTGGAGGGTGAATCAGAAGAAGTAGACGAAGGAGAAGGAGAAGGTGAAGTCTGGAGGGTGAATCAGAAGAAGCAGAAGAAGGAGATGGAGAAGGTGAAGTCTGGAGGGTGAATCAGAAGAAGTAGAAGAAGGAGAAGGAGAAGGTGAAGTCTGGAGGGTGAATCAGAAGAAGCAGAAGAAGGAGAAGAAACAGGTGAAGTCTGGAGGGTGAATCAGAAGAAGCAGAAGAAGGAGAAGGAGAAGGTGAAGTCTGGAGGGTGAATCAGAAGAAGCAGAAGAAGGAGAAGGAGAAGGTGAAGTCTGGAGGGTGAATCAGAAGAAGTAGAAGAAGGAGAAGGAGAAGGTGAAGTCTGGAGGGTGAATCAGAAGAAGCAGAAGAAGGAGAAGGAGAAGGTGAAGTCTGGAGGGTGAATCAGAAGAAGCAGAAGAAAGAGAAGGAGAAGGTGAAGTCTGGAGGGTGAATCAGAAGAAGTAGAAGAAGGAGAAGGAGAAGGTGAAGTCTGGAGGGTGAATCAGAAGAAGCAGAAGAAGGAGAAGGAGAAGGTGAAGTCTGGAGGGTGAATCAGAAGAATCAGAAGAAGGAGAAGGAGAAGGTGAAGTCTGGAGGGTGAATCAGAAGAAGCAGAAGAAAGAGAAGGAGAAGGTGAAGTCTGGAGGGTGAATCAGAAGAAGTAGAAGAAGGAGAAGGAGAAGGTGAAGTCTGGAGGGTGAATCAGAAGAAGCAGAAGAAGGAGAAGGAGAAGGTGAAGTCTGGAGGGTGAATCAGAAGAAGCAGAAGAAGGAGAAGGAGAAGGTGAAGTCTGGAGGGAGAAGCAGAAGAAGTAGAAGAAGGAGAAGGAGAAGGTGAAGTCTGGAGGGTGAATCAGAAGAAGTAGAAGAAGGAGAAGGAGAAGGTGAAGTCTGGAGGGTGAATCAGAAGAAGTAGACGAAGGAGAAGGAGAAGGTGAAGTCTGGAGGGTGAATCAGAAGAAGCAGAAGAAGGAGATGGAGAAGGTGAAGTCTGGAGGGTGAATCAGAAGAAGTAGAAGAAGGAGAAGGAGAAGGTGAAGTCTGGAGGGTGAATCAGAAGAAGCAGAAGAAGGAGAAGAAACAGGTGAAGTCTGGAGGGTGAAGCAGAAGAAGTAGAAGAAGGAGAAGGAGAAGGTGAAGTCAGGAGGGTGAATCAGAAGATGTAGAAGAAGGAGAAGGAGAAGGTGAAGTCAGGAAGGTGAATCAGAAGAAGCAGAAGAAGGAGAAGGAGAAGGTGAAGTCTGGAGGGTGAATCAGAAGAATCAGAAGAAGGAGAAGGAGAAGGTGAAGTCTGGAGGGTGAATCAGAAGAAGCAGAAGAAAGAGAAGGAGAAGGTGAAGTCTGGAGGGTGATTCAGAAGAAGTAGAAGAAGGAGAAGGAGAAGGTGAAGTCTGGAGGGTGAAGCAGAAGAAGCAGAAGAAGGAGAAGGAGAAGGTGAAGTCTGGAGGGTGAATCAGAAGAAGTAGACGAAGGAGAAGGAGAAGGTGAAGTCTGGAGGGTGAATCAGAAGAAGCAGAAGAAGGAGATGGAGAAGGTGAAGTCTGGAGGGTGAATCAGAAGAAGTAGAAGAAGGAGAAGGAGAAGGTGAAGTCTGGAGGGTGAATCAGAAGAAGCAGAAGAAGGAGAAGAAACAGGTGAAGTCTGGAGGGTGAATCAGAAGAAGCAGAAGAAGGAGAAGGAGAAGGTGAAGTCTGGAGGGTGAATCAGAAGAAGCAGAAGAAGGAGAAGGAGAAGGTGAAGTCTGGAGGGTGAATCAGAAGAAGTAGAAGAAGGAGAAGGAGAAGGTGAAGTCTGGAGGGTGAATCAGAAGAAGCAGAAGAAGGAGAAGGAGAAGGTGAAGTCTGGAGGGTGAATCAGAAGAAGCAGAAGAAAGAGAAGGAGAAGGTGAAGTCTGGAGGGTGAATCAGAAGAAGTAGAAGAAGGAGAAGGAGAAGGTGAAGTCTGGAGGGTGAATCAGAAGAAGCAGAAGAAGGAGAAGGAGAAGGTGAAGTCTGGAGGGTGAATCAGAAGAATCAGAAGAAGGAGAAGGAGAAGGTGAAGTCTGGAGGGTGAATCAGAAGAAGCAGAAGAAAGAGAAGGAGAAGGTGAAGTCTGGAGGGTGAATCAGAAGAAGTAGAAGAAGGAGAAGGAGAAGGTGAAGTCTGGAGGGTGAATCAGAAGAAGCAGAAGAAGGAGAAGGAGAAGGTGAAGTCTGGAGGGTGAATCAGAAGAAGCAGAAGAAGGAGAAGGAGAAGGTGAAGTCTGGAGGGAGAAGCAGAAGAAGTAGAAGAAGGAGAAGGAGAAGGTGAAGTCTGGAGGGTGAATCAGAAGAAGTAGAAGAAGGAGAAGGAGAAGGTGAAGTCTGGAGGGTGAATCAGAAGAAGTAGACGAAGGAGAAGGAGAAGGTGAAGTCTGGAGGGTGAATCAGAAGAAGCAGAAGAAGGAGATGGAGAAGGTGAAGTCTGGAGGGTGAATCAGAAGAAGTAGAAGAAGGAGAAGGAGAAGGTGAAGTCTGGAGGGTGAATCAGAAGAAGCAGAAGAAGGAGAAGAAACAGGTGAAGTCTGGAGGGTGAATCAGAAGAAGCAGAAGAAGGAGAAGGAGAATGTGAAGTCTGGAGGGTGAATCAGAAGAAGCAGAAGAAGGAGAAGGAGAAGGTGAAGTCTGGAGGGTGAATCAGAAGAAGTAGAAGAAGGAGAAGGAGAAGGTGAAGTCTGGAGGGTGAATCAGAAGAAGTAGAAGAAGGAGAAGGAGAAGGTGAAGTCTGGAGGGTGAATCAGAAGAAGTAGAAGAAGGAGAAGGAGAAGGTGAAGTCTGGAGGGTGAAGCAGAAGAAGTAGAAGAAGGAGAAGGAGAAGGTGAAGTCAGGAGGGTGAATCAGAAGATGTAGAAGAAGGAGAAGGAGAAGGTGAAGTCAGGAGGGTGAATCAGAAGAGGCAGAAGAAGGAGAAGGAGAAGGTGAAGTCTGGAGGGTGAATCAGAAGAAGTAGAAGAAGGAGAAGGAGAAGGTGAAGTCTGGAGGGTGAATCAGAAGAAGCAGAAGAAGGAGAAGGAGAAGGTGAAATCTGGAGGGTGAATCAGAAGAAGCAGAAGAAGGAGAAGGAGAAGGTGAAGTCTGGAGGGTGAATCAGAAGAAGCAGAATAAGGAGAAGGAGAAGGTGAAGTCTGGAGGGTGAATCAGAAGAAGCAGAAGAAGGAGAAGGAGAAGGTGAAGTCGGGAGGGTGAATCAGAAGAAGTAGAAGAAGGAGAAGGAGAAGGTGAAGTCTGGAGGGTGAGGCAGAAGAAGTAGAAGAAGGAGAAGGAGAAGGTGAAGTCAGGAGGGTGAATCAGAAGAAGTAGAAGAAGGAGAAGGAGAAAGTGAAGTCAGGAGGGTGAATCAGAAGAAGCAGAAGAAGGAGATATAGAAGGTGAAGTCTTGAGGGTGAATCAGAAGAATCAGAAGAAGGAGAAGGAGAAGGTGAAGTCTGGAGGGTGAAGCAGAAGAAGCAGAAGAAAGAGAAGGAGAAGGTGAAGTCTGGAGGGTGAAGCAGAAGAAACAGAAGAAGGAGAAGGTGAAGACTGGAGGGTGAATCAGAAGAAGTAGAAGAAGGAGAAGGAGAAGGTGAAGTCTATAGGGTGAATCAGAAGAAGTAGAAGAAGGAGAAGGAGAAGGTGAAGTCTGGAGGGTGAATCAGAAGAAGCAGAAGAAGGAGAAGGAGAAGGTGAAGTCTGGAGGGTGAATCAGAAGAAGCAGAAGAAGGAGAAGGAGAAGATGAAGTCTGGAGGGTGAATCAGAAGAAGTAGAAGAAGGAGAAGGAGAAGGTGAGGTCTGGAGGGTGAATCAGAAGAAGCAGAAGAAGGAGAAGGAGAAGGTGAAGTCTGGAGGGTGAATCAGAAGAAGCAGAAGAAGGAGAAGGAGAAGGTGAAGTCTGGAGGGTGAATCAGAAGAAGCAGAAGAAGGAGAAGGAGAAGGTGAAGTCAGGAGGGCGAATCAGAAGAAGCAGAAGAAGGAGAAGGAGCAGGTGAAGTCAGGGGGGTGTAGCAGAAGAAGTAGAAGAAGGAGAAGGAGAAGGTGGAATCAGGACGATGAAGCAGAAGAAGCAGAAGAAGGAGAAGGAGAAGGTGAAGCCTGGAGGGCGCAGCAGAAGAAGCAGAAGAAGGAGAAGGAGAAGGTGAAGTCTGGAGGGTGAATCAGAAGAAGCAGAAGAAGGAGAAGAAACAGGTGAAGTCTGGAGGGTGAAGCAGAAGAAGTAGAAGAAGGAGAAGGAGAAGGTGAAGTCAGGAGGGTGAATCAGAAGATGTAGAAGAAGGAGAAGGAGAAGGTGAAGTCAGGAAGGTGAATCAGAAGAAGCAGAAGAAGGAGAAGGAGAAGGTGAAGTCTGGAGGGTGAATCAGAAGAATCAGAAGAAGGAGAAGGAGAAGGTGAAGTCTGGAGGGTGAATCAGAAGAAGCAGAAGAAAGAGAAGGAGAAGGTGAAGTCTGGAGGGTGATTCAGAAGAAGTAGAAGAAGGAGAAGGAGAAGGTGAAGTCTGGAGGGTGAAGCAGAAGAAGCAGAAGAAGGAGAAGGAGAAGGTGAAGTCTGGAGGGTGAATCAGAAGAAGTAGACGAAGGAGAAGGAGAAGGTGAAGTCTGGAGGGTGAATCAGAAGAAGCAGAAGAAGGAGATGGAGAAGGTGAAGTCTGGAGGGTGAATCAGAAGAAGTAGAAGAAGGAGAAGGAGAAGGTGAAGTCTGGAGGGTGAATCAGAAGAAGCAGAAGAAGGAGAAGAAACAGGTGAAGTCTGGAGGGTGAATCAGAAGAAGCAGAAGAAGGAGAAGGAGAAGGTGAAGTCTGGAGGGTGAATCAGAAGAAGCAGAAGAAGGAGAAGGAGAAGGTGAAGTCTGGAGGGTGAATCAGAAGAAGTAGAAGAAGGAGAAGGAGAAGGTGAAGTCTGGAGGGTGAATCAGAAGAAGCAGAAGAAGGAGAAGGAGAAGGTGAAGTCTGGAGGGTGAATCAGAAGAAGCAGAAGAAAGAGAAGGAGAAGGTGAAGTCTGGAGGGTGAATCAGAAGAAGTAGAAGAAGGAGAAGGAGAAGGTGAAGTCTGGAGGGTGAATCAGAAGAAGCAGAAGAAGGAGAAGGAGAAGGTGAAGTCTGGAGGGTGAATCAGAAGAATCAGAAGAAGGAGAAGGAGAAGGTGAAGTCTGGAGGGTGAATCAGAAGAAGCAGAAGAAAGAGAAGGAGAAGGTGAAGTCTGGAGGGTGAATCAGAAGAAGTAGAAGAAGGAGAAGGAGAAGGTGAAGTCTGGAGGGTGAATCAGAAGAAGCAGAAGAAGGAGAAGGAGAAGGTGAAGTCTGGAGGGTGAATCAGAAGAAGCAGAAGAAGGAGAAGGAGAAGGTGAAGTCTGGAGGGAGAAGCAGAAGAAGTAGAAGAAGGAGAAGGAGAAGGTGAAGTCTGGAGGGTGAATCAGAAGAAGTAGAAGAAGGAGAAGGAGAAGGTGAAGTCTGGAGGGTGAATCAGAAGAAGTAGACGAAGGAGAAGGAGAAGGTGAAGTCTGGAGGGTGAATCAGAAGAAGCAGAAGAAGGAGATGGAGAAGGTGAAGTCTGGAGGGTGAATCAGAAGAAGTAGAAGAAGGAGAAGGAGAAGGTGAAGTCTGGAGGGTGAATCAGAAGAAGCAGAAGAAGGAGAAGAAACAGGTGAAGTCTGGAGGGTGAATCAGAAGAAGCAGAAGAAGGAGAAGGAGAATGTGAAGTCTGGAGGGTGAATCAGAAGAAGCAGAAGAAGGAGAAGGAGAAGGTGAAGTCTGGAGGGTGAATCAGAAGAAGTAGAAGAAGGAGAAGGAGAAGGTGAAGTCTGGAGGGTGAATCAGAAGAAGTAGAAGAAGGAGAAGGAGAAGGTGAAGTCTGGAGGGTGAATCAGAAGAAGTAGAAGAAGGAGAAGGAGAAGGTGAAGTCTGGAGGGTGAAGCAGAAGAAGTAGAAGAAGGAGAAGGAGAAGGTGAAGTCAGGAGGGTGAATCAGAAGATGTAGAAGAAGGAGAAGGAGAAGGTGAAGTCAGGAGGGTGAATCAGAAGAGGCAGAAGAAGGAGAAGGAGAAGGTGAAGTCTGGAGGGTGAATCAGAAGAAGTAGAAGAAGGAGAAGGAGAAGGTGAAGTCTGGAGGGTGAATCAGAAGAAGCAGAAGAAGGAGAAGGAGAAGGTGAAATCTGGAGGGTGAATCAGAAGAAGCAGAAGAAGGAGAAGGAGAAGGTGAAGTCTGGAGGGTGAATCAGAAGAAGCAGAATAAGGAGAAGGAGAAGGTGAAGTCTGGAGGGTGAATCAGAAGAAGCAGAAGAAGGAGAAGGAGAAGGTGAAGTCGGGAGGGTGAATCAGAAGAAGTAGAAGAAGGAGAAGGAGAAGGTGAAGTCTGGAGGGTGAGGCAGAAGAAGTAGAAGAAGGAGAAGGAGAAGGTGAAGTCAGGAGGGTGAATCAGAAGAAGTAGAAGAAGGAGAAGGAGAAAGTGAAGTCAGGAGGGTGAATCAGAAGAAGCAGAAGAAGGAGATATAGAAGGTGAAGTCTTGAGGGTGAATCAGAAGAATCAGAAGAAGGAGAAGGAGAAGGTGAAGTCTGGAGGGTGAAGCAGAAGAAGCAGAAGAAAGAGAAGGAGAAGGTGAAGTCTGGAGGGTGAAGCAGAAGAAACAGAAGAAGGAGAAGGTGAAGACTGGAGGGTGAATCAGAAGAAGTAGAAGAAGGAGAAGGAGAAGGTGAAGTCTATAGGGTGAATCAGAAGAAGTAGAAGAAGGAGAAGGAGAAGGTGAAGTCTGGAGGGTGAATCAGAAGAAGCAGAAGAAGGAGAAGGAGAAGGTGAAGTCTGGAGGGTGAATCAGAAGAAGCAGAAGAAGGAGAAGGAGAAGATGAAGTCTGGAGGGTGAATCAGAAGAAGTAGAAGAAGGAGAAGGAGAAGGTGAGGTCTGGAGGGTGAATCAGAAGAAGCAGAAGAAGGAGAAGGAGAAGGTGAAGTCTGGAGGGTGAATCAGAAGAAGCAGAAGAAGGAGAAGGAGAAGGTGAAGTCTGGAGGGTGAATCAGAAGAAGCAGAAGAAGGAGAAGGAGAAGGTGAAGTCAGGAGGGCGAATCAGAAGAAGCAGAAGAAGGAGAAGGAGCAGGTGAAGTCAGGGGGGTGTAGCAGAAGAAGTAGAAGAAGGAGAAGGAGAAGGTGGAATCAGGACGATGAAGCAGAAGAAGCAGAAGAAGGAGAAGGAGAAGGTGAAGCCTGGAGGGCGCAGCAGAAGAAGCAGAAGAAGGAGAAGGAGAAGGTGAAGTCTGGAGCGTGAAGCAGAAGAAGCAGAACAAGGAGAAGGAGAAGGTGAAGTCTGGAGGGCGCAGCAGAAGAAGCAGAAGAAGGAGAATGAGAAGGTGAAGTCTGGAGGGTGAATCAGAAGAAGCAGAAGAAGGAGAAGGAGAAGGTGAAGTCTGGAGGGTGAATCAGAAGAAGAAGAAGAAGGAGAAGGAGAAGGTGAAGTCTGGAGGGTGAAGCAGAAGAAGTAGAAGAAGGAGAAGGAGAAGGTGAAGTCAGGAGGGTGAATCAGAAGAAGTAGCAGAAGGAGAAGGAGAAGGTGAAGTCAGGAGGGTGAATCAGAAGAAGCAGAAGAAGGAGAAGGAGAAGGTGAAGTCTGGAGGGTGAATCAGAAGAATCAGAAGAAGGAGAAGGAGAAGGTGAAGTCTGGAGGGTGAATCAGAAGAAGCAGAAGAAAGAGAAGGAGAAGGTGAAGTCTGGAGGGTGAAGCAGAAGAAACAGAAGAAGGAGAAGGAGAAGGTGAAGACTGGAGGGTGAATCAGAAGAAGTAGAAGAATGAGAAGGAGAAGGTGAAGTCTGGAGGGTGAATCAGAAGAAGTAGAAGAAGGAGAAGGAGAAGTTGAAGTCTGGAGGGTGAATCAGCAGAAGCAGAAGAAGGAGAAGGAGAAGGTGAAGTCTGGAGGGTGAATCAGAAGAAGCAGAAGAAGGAGAAGGAGAAGATGAAGTCTGGAGGGTGAATCAGAAGAAGTAGACGAAGGAGAAGGAGAAGGTGAAGTCTGGAGGGTGAATCAGAAGAAGCAGAAGAAGGAGAAGGAGAAGGTGAAGTCTGGAGGGTGAATCAGAAGAAGTAGAAGAAGGAGAAGGAGAAGGTGAAGTCTGGAGGGTGAATCAGAAGAAGCAGAAGAAGGAGAAGGAGAAGGTGAAGTCTGGAGGGTGAATCAGAAGAAGCAGAAGAAGGAGAAGGAGAAGGTGAAGTCTGGAGAGTGAATCAGAAGAAGTAGAAGAAGGAGAAGGAGAAGTTGAAGTCTGGAGGGTGAAGCAGAAGAAGTAGAAGATGGAGAAGGAGAAGGTGAAGTCAGGAGGGTGAATCAGAAGAAGTAGAAGAAGGAGAAGGAGAAGATGAAGTCAGGAGGGTGAATCAGAAGAAGCAGAAGATGGAGAAGGAGAAGGTGAAGTCTGGAGGGTGAATCAGAAGAATCAGAAGAAGGAGAAGGAGAAGGTGAAGTCTGGAGGGTGAATCAGAAGAAGCAGAGGAAGGAGAAGGAGAAGGTGAAGTCTGGAGGGTGAATCAAAAGAAGCAGAATAAGGAGAAGGAGAAGGTGAAGTCTGGAGGGTGAATCAGAAGAAGCAGAATAAGGAGAAGGAGAAGGTGAAGTCTGGAGGGTGAATCAGAAGAAGCAGAAGAAGGAGAAGGAGAAGGTGAAGTCTGGAGGGTGAATCAGAAGAAGTAGAAGAAGGAGAAGGAGAAGGTGAAGTCTGGAGGGTGAAGCAGAAGAAGTAGAAGAAGGAGAAGGAGAAGGTGAAGTCAGGAGGGTGAATCAGAAGAAGTAGAAGAAGCAGAAGGAGAAGGTGAAGTCAGGAGGGTGAATCAGAAGAAGCAGAAGAAGGAGAAGGAGAAGGTGAAGTCTGGAGGGTGAATCAGAAGAATCAGAAGAAGGAGAAGCAGAAGGTGAAGTCTGGAGGGTGAATCAGAAGAAGCAGAAGAAAGAGAAGGAGATGGTGAAGTCTGGAGGGTGAAGCAGAAGAAACAGAAGAAGGAGAAGGAGAAGGTGAAGACTGGAGGGTGAATCAGAAGAAGTAGAAGAAGGAGAAGGAGAAGGTGAAGTCTGGAGGGTGAATGAGAAGAAGTAGAAGAAGGAGAAGGAGAAGGTGAAGTCTGGAGGGTGAATCAGAAGAAGTAGAAGAAGGAGAAGGAGAAGGTGAAGTCTGGAGGGTGAATCAGAAGAAGCAGAAGAAGGAGAAGGAGAAGGTGAAGTCTGGAGGGTGAATCAGAAGAAGCAGAAGAAGGAGAAGGAGAAGGTGAAGTCTGGAGAGTGAATCAGAAGAAGTAGAAGAAGGAGAAGGAGAAGTTGAAGTCTGGAGGGTGAAGCAGAAGAAGTAGAAGATGGAGAAGGAGAAGGTGAAGTCAGGAGGGTGAATCAGAAGAAGTAGAAGAAGGAGAAGGAGAAGATGAAGTCAGGAGGGTGAATCAGAAGAAGCAGAAGATGGAGAAGGAGAAGGTGAAGTCTGGAGGGTGAATCAGAAGAATCAGAAGAAGGAGAAGGAGAAGGTGAAGTCTGGAGGGTGAATCAGAAGAAGCAGAGGAAGGAGAAGGAGAAGGTGAAGTCTGGAGGGTGAATCAAAAGAAGCAGAATAAGGAGAAGGAGAAGGTGAAGTCTGGAGGGTGAATCAGAAGAAGCAGAATAAGGAGAAGGAGAAGGTGAAGTCTGGAGGGTGAATCAGAAGAAGCAGAAGAAGGAGAAGGAGAAGGTGAAGTCTGGAGGGTGAATCAGAAGAAGTAGAAGAAGGAGAAGGAGAAGGTGAAGTCTGGAGGGTGAAGCAGAAGAAGTAGAAGAAGGAGAAGGAGAAGGTGAAGTCAGGAGGGTGAATCAGAAGAAGTAGAAGAAGCAGAAGGAGAAGGTGAAGTCAGGAGGGTGAATCAGAAGAAGCAGAAGAAGGAGAAGGAGAAGGTGAAGTCTGGAGGGTGAATCAGAAGAATCAGAAGAAGGAGAAGCAGAAGGTGAAGTCTGGAGGGTGAATCAGAAGAAGCAGAAGAAAGAGAAGGAGATGGTGAAGTCTGGAGGGTGAAGCAGAAGAAACAGAAGAAGGAGAAGGAGAAGGTGAAGACTGGAGGGTGAATCAGAAGAAGTAGAAGAAGGAGAAGGAGAAGGTGAAGTCTGGAGGGTGAATGAGAAGAAGTAGAAGAAGGAGAAGGAGAAGGTGAAGTCTGGAGGGTGAATCAGAAGAAGCAGAAGAAGGAGAAGGAGAAGGTGAAGTCTGGAGGGTGAATCAGAAGAAGCAGAAGAAGGAGAAGGAGAAGATGAAGTCTGGAGGGTGAATCAGAAAAAGTAGACGAAGGAGAAGGAGAAGATGAAGTCTGGAGGGTGAATCAGAAGAAACAGAAGAAGGAGCAGGAGAAGGTGAAGTCTGGAGGGTGAATCAGAAGAAGTAGAAGAAGGAGAAGGAGAAGGTGTAGTCTGGAGGGTGAATCAGAAGAAGTAGACGAAGGAGAAGGAGAAGGTGAAGTCTGGAGGGTGAATCAGAAGAAGCAGAAGAAGGAGAAGGTGAAGTCTGGAGGGTGAATCAGAAGAAGTAGAAGAAGGAGAAGGAGAAGGTGAAGTCTGGAGGGTGAATCAGAAGAAGCAGAAGAAGGAGAAGGAGAAGGTGAAGTCTGGAGGGTGAATCAGAAGAAGCAGAAGAAGGAGAAGGAGAAGGTGAAGTCTGGAGGGTGAATCAGAAGAAGTAGATGAAGGAGAAGGAGAAGGTGAAGTCTGGAGGGTGAATCAGAAGAAGCAGAAGAAGGAGATGGAGAAGGTGAAGTCTGGAGGGTGAATCAGAAGACGTAGAAGAAGGAGAAGGAGAAGGTGAAGTCTGGAGGGTGAATCAGAAGAAGCAGAAGAAGGAGAAGGAGAAGGTGAAGTCTGGAGGGTGAATCAGAAGAAGCAGAAGAAGGAGAAGGAGAAGGTGAAGTCTGGAGGGTGATTCAGAAGAAGCAGAATAAGGAGAAGGAGAAGGTGAAGTCTGGAGGGTGAATCAGAAGAAGCAGAAGAAGGAGAAGGAGAAGGTGAAGTCTGGAGGGTGAATCAGAAGAAGTAGAAGAAGGAGAAGGAGAAGGTGAAGTCTGGAGGGTGAATCAGAAGAAGTAGAAGAAGGAGAAGGAGAAGGTGAAGTCTGGAGGGTGAATCAGAAGAAGTAGAAGAAGGAGAAGGAGAAGGTGAAGTCTGGAGGGTGAAGCAGAAGAAGTAGAAGAAGGAGAAGGAGAAGGTGAAGTCAGGAGGGTGAATCAGAAGATGTAGAAGAAGGACAAGGAGAAGGTGAAGTCAGGAGGGTGAATCAGAAGAAGCAGAAGAAGGAGAAGGAGAAGGTGAAGTCTGGAGGGTGAATCAGAAGAAGTAGAAGAAGGAGAAGGAGAAGGTGAAGTCTGGAGGGAGAATCAGAAGAAGCAGAAGAAGGAGAAGGAGAAGGTGAAGTCTGGAGGGTGAATCAGAAGAAGCAGAAGAAGGAGAAGGAGAAGGTGAAGTCTGGAGGGTGAATCAGAAGAAGCAGAATAAGGAGAAGGAGAAGGTTAAGTCTGGAGGGTGAATCAGAAGAAGCAGAAGAAGGAGAAGGAGAAGGTGAAGTCTGGAGGGTGAATCAGAAGAAGTAGAAGAAGGAGAAGGAGAAGGTGAAGTCTGGAGGGTGAAGCAGAAGAAGTAGAAGAAGGAGAAGGAGAAGGTGAAGTCAGGAGGGTGAATCAGAAGAAGTAGAAGAAGGAGAAGGAGAAGGTGAAGTCAGGAGGGTGAATCAGAAGAAGCAGAAGAAGGAGATAGAGAAGGTGAAGTCTGGAGGTTGAATCAGAAGAATCAGAAGAAGGAGAAGGAGAAGGTGAAGTCTGGAGGGTGAAGCAGAAGAAGCAGAAGAAAGAGAAGGAGAAGGTGAAGTCTGGAGGGTGAAGCAGAAGAAACAGAAGAAGGAGAAGGAGAAGGTGAAGACTGGAGGGTGAATCAGAAGAAGTAGAAGAAGGAGAAGGAGAAGGTGAAGTCTGGAGGGTGAATCAGAAGAAGTAGAAGAAGGAGTAGGAGAAGGTGAAGTCTGGAGGGTGAATCAGAAGAAGCAGAAGAAGGAGAAGGAGAAGGTGAAGTCTGGAGGGTGAATCAGAAGAAGCAGAAGAAGGAGAAGGAGAAGATGAAGTCTGGAGGGTGAATCAGAAGAAGTAGAAGAAGGAGAAGGAGAAGGTGAGGTCTGGAGGGTGAATCAGAAGAAGCAGAAGAAGGAGAAGGAGAAGGTGAAGTCTGGAGGGTGAATCAGAAGAAGCAGAAGAAGGAGAAGCAGAAGGTGAAGTCTGGAGGGTGAATCAGAAGAAGCAGAAGAAAGAGAAGGAGAAGGTGAAGTCTGGAGGGTGAAGCAGAAGAAACAGAAGAAGGAGAAGGAGAAGGTGAAGACTGGAGGGTGAATCAGAAGAAGTAGAAGAAGGAGAAGGAGAAGGTGAAGTCTGGAGGGTGAAGCAGAAGAAGTAGAAGAAGGAGAAGGAGAAGGTGAAGTCAGGAGGGTGAATCAGAAGAAGTAGAAGAAGCAGAAGGAGAAGGTGAAGTCAGGAGGGTGAATCAGAAGAAGCAGAAGAAGGAGAAGGAGAAGGTGAAGTCTGGAGGGTGAATCAGAAGAATCAGAAGAAGGAGAAGCAGAAGGTGAAGTCTGGAGGGTGAATCAGAAGAAGCAGAAGAAAGAGAAGGAGAAGGTGAAGTCTGGAGGGTGAAGCAGAAGAAACAGAAGAAGGAGAAGGAGAAGGTGAAGACTGGAGGGTGAATCAGAAGAAGTAGAAGAAGGAGAAGGAGAAGGTGAAGTCTGGAGGGTGAATCAGAAGAAGTAGAAGAAGGAGAAGGAGAAGGTGAAGTCTGGAGGGTGAATCAGAAGAAGTAGAAGAAGGAGAAGGAGAAGGTGAAGTCTGGAGGGTGAAGCAGAAGAAGTAGAAGAAGGAGAAGGAGAAGGTGAAGTCAGGAGGGTGAATCAGAAGATGTAGAAGAAGGACAAGGAGAAGGTGAAGTCAGGAGGGTGAATCAGAAGAAGCAGAAGAAGGAGAAGGAGAAGGTGAAGTCTGGAGGGTGAATCAGAAGAAGTAGAAGAAGGAGAAGGAGAAGGTGAAGTCTGGAGGGTGAATCAGAAGAAGCAGAAGAAGGAGAAGGAGAAGGTGAAGTCTGGAGGGTGAATCAGAAGAAGCAGAAGAAGGAGAAGGAGAAGGTGAAGTCTGGAGGGTGAATCAGAAGAAGCAGAATAAGGAGAAGGAGAAGGTTAAGTCTGGAGGGTGAATCAGAAGAAGCAGAAGAAGGAGAAGGAGAAGGTGAAGTCTGGAGGGTGAATCAGAAGAAGTAGAAGAAGGAGAAGGAGAAGGTGAAGTCTGGAGGGTGAAGCAGAAGAAGTAGAAGAAGGAGAAGGAGAAGGTGAAGTCAGGAGGGTGAATCAGAAGAAGTAGAAGAAGGAGAAGGAGAAGGTGAAGTCAGGAGGGTGAATCAGAAGAAGCAGAAGAAGGAGATAGAGAAGGTGAAGTCTGGAGGTTGAATCAGAAGAATCAGAAGAAGGAGAAGGAGAAGGTGAAGTCTGGAGGGTGAAGCAGGAGAAGCAGAAGAAAGAGAAGGAGAAGGTGAAGTCTGGAGGGTGAAGCAGAAGAAACAGAAGAAGGAGAAGGAGAAGGTGAAGACTGGAGGGTGAATCAGAAGAAGTAGAAGAAGGAGAAGGAGAAGGTGAAGTCTGGAGGGTGAATCAGAAGAAGTAGAAGAAGGAGTAGGAGAAGGCGAAGTCTGGAGGGTGAATCAGAAGAAGCAGAAGAAGGAGAAGGAGAAGGTGAAGTCTGGAGGGTGAATCAGAAGAAGCAGAAGAAGGAGAAGGAGAAGATGAAGTCTGGAGGGTGAATCAGAAGAAGTAGAAGAAGGAGAAGGAGAAGGTGAGGTCTGGAGGGTGAATCAGAAGAAGCAGAAGAAGGAGAAGGAGAAGGTGAAGTCTGGAGGGTGAATCAGAAGAAGCAGAAGAAGGAGAAGGAGAAGGTGAAGTCTGGAGGGTGAATCAGAAGAAGCAGAAGAAGGAAAAGGAGAAGGTGAAGTCAGGAGGGTGAATCAGAAGAAGCAGAAGAAGGAGAAGGAGAAGGTGAAGTTAGGAGGGTGAATCAGAAGAAGCAGAAGAAGGAGAAGGAGCAGGTGAAGTTAGGGGGGTGTAGCAGAAGAAGTAGAAGAAGGAGAAGGAGAAGGTGAAGTCAGGACGGTGAAGCAGAAGAAGCAGAAGAAGGAGAAGGAGAAGGTGAAGCCTGGAGGGCGCAGCAGAGGAAGCAGAAGAAGGAGAAGGAGAAGGTGAAGTCTGGAGTGTGAAGCAGAAGAAGCAGAAGAAGGAGAAGGAGAAGGTGAAGTCTGGAGGGCGCAGCAGAAGAAGCAGAAGAAGGAGAATGAGAAGGTGAAGTCTGGAGGGTGAATCAGAAGAAGCAGAAGAAGGAGAAGGAGAAGATGAAGTCTGGAGGGTGAATCAGAAGAAGTAGAAGAAGGAGAAGGAGAAGGTGAAGTCAGGAGGGTGAATCAGAAGATGTAGAAGAAGGAGAAGGAGAAGGTGAAGTCAGGAGGGTGAATCAGAAGAAGCAGAAGAAGGAGAAGGAGAAGATGAAGTCTGGAGGGTGAATCAGAAGAAGTAGAAGAAGGAGAAGGAGAAGGTGAAGTCTGGAGGGTGAATCAGAAGAAGCAGAAGAAGGAGAAGGAGAAGGTGAAGTCTGGAGGGTGAATCAGAAGAAGCAGAAGAAGGAGAAGGAGAAGGTGAAGTCTGGAGGGTGAATCAGAAGAAGCAGAATAAGGAGAAGGAGAAGGTTAAGTCTGGAGGGTGAATCAGAAGAAGCAGAAGAAGGAGAAGGAGAAGGTGAAGTCTGGAGGGTGAATCAGAAGAAGTAGAAGAAGAAGAAGGAGAAGGTGAAGTCTGGAGGGTGAAGCAGAAGAAGTAGAAGAAGGAGAAGGAGAAGGTGAAGTCAGGAGGGTGAATCAGAAGAAGTAGAAGAAGGAGAAGGAGAAGGTGAAGTCAGGAGGGTGAATCAGAAGAAGCAGAAGAAGGAGATAGAGAAGGTGAAGTCTGGAGGGTGAATCAGAAGAATCAGAAGAAGGAGAAGGAGAAGGTGAAGTCTGGAGGGTGAAGCAGAAGAAGCAGAAGAAAGAGAAGGAGAAGGTGAAGTCTGGAGGGTGAAGCAGAAGAAACAGAAGAAGGAGAAGGAGAAGTTGAAGACTGGAGGGTGAATCAGAAGAAGTAGAAGAAGGAGAAGGAGAAGGTGAAGTCTGGAGGGTGAATCAGAAGAAGTAGAAGAAGGAGAAGGAGAAGGTGAAGTCTGGAGGGTGAATCAGAAGAAGCAGAAGAAGGAGAAGGAGAAGGTGAAGTCTGGAGGGTGAATCCGAAGAAGCAGAAGAAGGAGAAGGAGAAGATGAAGTCTGGAGGGTGAATCAGAAGAAGTAGAAGAAGGAGAAGGAGAAGGTGAGGTCTGGAGGGTGAATCAGAAGAAGCAGAAGAAGGAGAAGGAGAAGGTGAAGTCTGGAGGGTGAATCAGAAGAAGCAGAAGAAGGAGAAGGAGAAGGTGAAGTCTGGAGGGTGAATCAGAAGAAGTAGAAGAAGGAGTAGGAGAAGGTGAATTCTGGAGGGTGAATCAGAAGAAGCAGAAGAAGGAGAAGGAGAAGGTGAAGTCTGGAGGGTGAATCAGAAGAAGCAGAAGAAGGAGAAGGAGAAGATGAAGTCTGGAGGGTGAATCAGAAGAAGTAGAAGAAGGAGAAGGAGAAGGTGAGGTCTGGAGGGTGAATCAGAAGAAGCAGAAGAAGGAGAAGGAGAAGGTGAAGTCTGGAGGGTGAATCAGAAGAAGCAGAAGAAGGAGAAGGAGAAGGTGAAGTCTGGAGGGTGAATCAGAAGAAGCAGAAGAAGGAAAAGGAGAAGGTGAAGTCAGGAGGGTGAATCAGAAGAAGCAGAAGAAGGAGAAGGAGAAGGTGAAGTTAGGAGGGTGAATCAGAAGAAGCAGAAGAAGGAGAAGGAGCAGGTGAAGTCAGGGGGGTGTAGCAGAAGAAGTAGAAGAAGGAGAAGGAGAAGGTGAAGTCAGGACGGTGAAGCAGAAGAAGCAGAAGAAGGAGAAGGAGAAGGTGAAGCCTGGAGGGCGCAGCAGAGGAAGCAGAAGAAGGAGAAGGAGAATGTGAAGTCTGGAGTGTGAAGCAGAAGAAGCAGAAGAAGGAGAAGGAGAAGGTGAAGTCTGGAGGGCGCAGCAGAAGAAGCAGAAGAAGGAGAATGAGAAGGTGAAGTCTGGAGGGTGAATCAGAAGAAGCAGAAGAAGGAGAAGGAGAAGGTGAAGTCTGGAGGGTGAATCAGAAGAAGTAGAAGAAGGAGAAGGAGAAGGTGAAGTCAGGAGGGTGAATCAGAAGATGTAGAAGAAGGAGAAGGAGAAGGTGAAGTCAGGAGGGTGAATCAGAAGAAGCAGAAGAAGGAGAAGGAGAAGATGAAGTCTGGAGGGTGAATCAGAAGAAGTAGAAGAAGGAGAAGGAGAAGGTGAAGTCTGGAGGGTGAATCAGAAGAAGCAGAAGAAGGAGAAGGAGAAGGTGAAGTCTGGAGGGTGAATCAGAAGAAGCAGAAGAAGGAGAAGGAGAAGGTGAAGTCTGGAGGGTGAATCAGAAGAAGCAGAATAAGGAGAAGGAGAAGGTTAAGTCTGGAGGGGGAATCAGAAGAAGCAGAAGAAGGAGAAGGAGAAGGTGAAGTCTGGAGGGTGAATCAGAAGAAGTAGAAGAAGAAGAAGGAGAAGGTGAAGTCTGGAGGGTGAAGCAGAAGAAGTAGAAGAAGGAGAAGGAGAAGGTGAAGTCAGGAGGGTGAAACAGAAGAAGTAGAAGAAGGAGAAGGAGAAGGTGAAGTCAGGAGGGTGAATCAGAAGAAGCAGAAGAAGGAGATAGAGAAGGTGAAGTCTGGAGGGTGAATCAGAAGAATCAGAAGAAGGAGAAGGAGAAGGTGAAGTCTGGAGGGTGAAGCAGAAGAAGCAGAAGAAAGAGAAGGAGAAGGTGAAGTCTGGAGGGTGAAGCAGAAGAAACAGAAGAAGGAGAAGGAGAAGTTGAAGACTGGAGGGTGAATCAGAAGAAGTAGAAGAAGGAGAAGGAGAAGGTGAAGTCTGGAGGGTGAATCAGAAGAAGTAGAAGAAGGAGAAGGAGAAGGTGAAGTCTGGAGGGTGAATCAGAAGAAGCAGAAGAAGGAGAAGGAGAAGGTGAAGTCTGGAGGGTGAATCAGAAGAAGCAGAAGAAGGAGAAGGAGAAGATGAAGTCTGGAGGGTGAATCAGAAGAAGTAGAAGAAGGAGAAGGAGAAGGTGAGGTCTGGAGGGTGAATCAGAAGAAGCAGAAGAAGGAGAAGGAGAAGGTGAAGTCTGGAGGGTGAATCAGAAGAAGCAGAAGAAGGAGAAGGAGAAGGTGAAGTCTGGAGGGTGAATCAGAAGAAGCAGAAGAAGGAGAAGGAGAAGGTGAAGTCAGGAGGGTGAATCAGAAGAAGCAGAAGAAGGAGAAGGAGAAGGTGAAGTTAGGAGGGTGAATCAGAAGAAGCAGAAGAAGGAGAAGGAGCAGGTGAAGTCAGGGGGGTGTAGCAGAAAAAGTAGAAGAAGGAGAAGGAGAAGGTGAAGTCAGGACGGTGAAGCAGAAGAAGCAGAAGAAGGAGAAGGAGAAGGTGAAGCCTGGAGGGCGCAGCAGAAGAAGCAGAAGAAGGAGAAGGAGAAGGTGAAGTCTGGAGTGTGAAGCAGAAGAAGCAGAAGAAGGAGAAGGAGAAGGTGAAGTCTGGAGGGCGCAGCAGAAGAAGCAGAAGAAGGAGAATGAGAAGGTGAAGTCTGGAGGGTGAATCAGAAGAAGCAGAAGAAGGAGAAGGAGAAGGTGAAGTCTGGAGGTTGAATCAGAAGAAGTAGAAGAAGGAGAAGGAGAAGGTGAAGTCTGGAGGGTGAAGCAGAAGAAGTAGAAGAAGGACAAGGAGAAGGTGAAGTCAGGAGGGTGAATCAGAAGAAGTAGAAGAAGGAGAAGGAGAAGGTGAAGTCAGGAGGGTGAATAAGAAGAAGCAGAAGAAGGAGAAGGAGAAGGTGAAGTCTGGAGGGTGAATCAGAAGAATCAGAAGAAGGAGAAGGAGAAGGTGAAGTCTGGAGGGTGAATCAGAAGAAGCAGAAGAAAGAGAAGGAGAAGGTGAAGTCTGGAGGGTGAAGCAGAAGAAACAGAAGAAGGAGAAGGAGAAGGTGAAGACTGGAGGGTGAATCAGAAGAAGTAGAAGAAGGAGAAGGAGAAGGTGAAGTCTGGAGGGTGAATCAGAAGAAGTAGAAGAAGGAGAAGGAGAAGTTGAAGTCTGGAGGGTGAATCAGAAGAAGCAGAAGAAGGAGAAGGAGAAGGTGAAGTCTGGAGGGTGAATCAGAAGAAGCAGAAGAAGGAGAAGGAGAAGATGAAGTCTGGAGGGTGAATCAGAAGAAGTAGAAGAAGGAGAAGGAGAAGGTGAAGTCTGGAGGGTGAATCAGAAGAAGTAGAAGAAGGAGAAGGAGAACATGAAGTCTGGAGGGTGAATCAGTAGAAACAGAAGAAGGAGAAGGAGAAGGTGAAGTCTGGAGGGTGAATCAGAAGAAGTAGAAGAAGGAGAAGGAGAAGGTGTAGTCTGGAGGGTGAATCAGAAGAAGTAGACGAAGGAGAAGGAGAAGGTGAAGTCTGGAGGGTGAATCAGAAGAAGGAGAAGAAGGAGAAGGAGAAGGTGAAGTCTGGAGGGTGAATCAGATGAAGTAGAAGAAGGAGAAGGAGAAGGTGAAGTCTGGAGGGTGAATCGGAAGAAGCAGAAGAAGGAGAAGGAGAAGGTGAAGTCTGGAGGGTGAATCAGAAGAAGCAGAAGAAGGAGAAGGAGAAGGTGAAGTCTGGAGGGTGAATCAGAAGAAGTAGAAGAAGGAGAAGGAGAAGTTGAAGTCTGGAGGGTGAAGCAGAGGAAGTAGAAGATGGAGAAGGAGAAGGTGAAGTCAGGAGGGTGAATCAGAAGATGTAGAAGAAGGAGAAGGAGAAGGTGAAGTCAGGAGGGTGAATCAGAAGAAGCAGAAGAAGGAGAAGGAGAAGGTGAAGTCTGGAGGGTGAATCAGAAGAAGTAGAAGAAGGAGAAGGAGAAGGTGAAGTCTGGAGGGTGAATCAGAAGAAGCAGAAGAAGGAGAAGGTGAAGTCTGGAGGGTGAATCAGAAGAAGCAGAAGAAGGAGAAGGAGAAGGTGAAGTCTGGAGGGTGAATCAGAAGAAGCAGAATAAGGAGAAGGAGAAGGTTAAGTCTGGAGGGTGAATCAGAAGAAGCAGAAGAAGGAGAAGGAGAAGGTGAAGTCTGGAGGGTGAATCAGAAGAAGGAGAAGAAGGAGAAGGAGAAGGTGAAGTCTGGAGGGTGAAGCAGAAGAAGTAGAAGAAGGAGAAGGAGAAGGTGAAGTCAGGAGGGTGAATCAGAAGAAGTAGAAGAAGGAGAAGGAGAAGGTGAAGTCAGGAGGGTGAATCAGAAGAAGCAGAAGAAGGAGATAGAGAAGGTGAAGTCTGGTGGGTGAATCAGAAGAATCAGAAGAAGGAGAAGGAGAAGGTGAAGTCTGGAGGGTGAAGCAGAAGAAGCAGAAGAAAGAGAAGGAGAAGGTGAAGTCTGGAGGGTGAAGCAGAAGAAACAGAAGAAGGAGAAGGAGAAGGTGAAGACTGGAGGGTGAATCAGAAGAAGTAGAAGAAGGAGAAGGAGAAGGTGAAGTCTGGAGGGTGAATCAGAAGAAGTAGAAGAAGGAGAAGGAGAAGGTGAAGTCTGGAGGGTGAATCAGAAGAAGCAGAAGAAGGAGAAGGAGAAGGTGAAGTCTGGAGGGTGAATCAGAAGAAGCAGAAGAAGGAGAAGGAGAAGATGAAGTCTGGAGGGTGAATCAGAAGAAGTAGAAGAAGGAGAAGGAGAAGGTGAGGTCTGGAGGGTGAATCAGAAGAAGCAGAAGAAGGAGAAGGAGAAGGTGAAGTCTGGAGGGTGAATCAGAAGAAGCAGAAGAAGGAGAAGGAGAAGGTGAAGTCTGGAAGGTGAATCAGAAGAAGCAGAAGAAGGAGAAGGAGAAGGTGAAGTCAGGAGGGTGAATCAGAAGAAGCAGAATAAGGAGAAGGAGAAGGTGAAGTTAGGAGGGTGAATCAGAAGAAGCAGAAGAAGGAGAAGGAGAAGGTGAAGCCTGGAGGGCGCAGCAGAAGAAGCAGAAGAAGGAGAAGGAGAAGGTGAAGTCTGGAGTGTGAAGCAGAAGAAGCAGAAGAAGGAGAAGGAGAAGGTGAAGTCTGGAGGGCGCAGCAGAAGAAGCAGAAGAAGGAGAATGAGAAGGTGAAGTCTGGAGGGTGAATCAGAAGAAGCAGAAGAAGGAGAAGGAGAAGGTGAAGTCTGGAGGTTGAATCAGAAGAAGGAGAAGGAGAAGGTGAAGTCTGGAGGGTGAAGCAGAAGAAGTAGAAGAAGGAGAAGGAGAAGGTGAAGTCAGGAGGGTGAATCAGAAGAAGTAGAAGAAGGAGAAGGAGAAGGTGAAGTCAGGAGGGTGAATAAGAAGAAGCAGAAGAAGGAGAAGGAGAAGGTGAAGTCTGGAGGGTGAATCAGAAGAATCAGAAGAAGGAGAAGGAGAAGGTGAAGTCTGGAGGGTGAATCAGAAGAAGCAGAAGAAAGAGAAGGAGAAGGTGAAGTCTGGAGGGTGAAGCAGAAGAAACAGAAGAAGGAGAAGGAGAAGGTGAAGACTGGAGGGTGAATCAGAAGAAGTAGAAGAAGGAGAAGGAGAAGGTGAAGTCTGGAGGGTGAATCAGAAGAAGTAGAAGAAGGAGAAGGAGAAGTTGAAGTCTGGAGGGTGAATCAGAAGAAGCAGAAGAAGGAGAAGGAGAAGGTGAAGTCTGGAGGGTGAATCAGAAGAAGCAGAAGAAGGAGAAGGAGAAGATGAAGTCTGGAGGGTGAATCAGAAGAAGTAGAAGAAGGAGAAGGAGAAGGTGAAGTCTGGAGGGTGAATCAGAAGAAGTAGAAGAAGGAGAAGGAGAACATGAAGTCTGGAGGGTGAATCAGTAGAAACAGAAGAAGGAGAAGGAGAAGGTGAAGTCTGGAGGGTGAATCAGAAGAAGTAGAAGAAGGAGAAGGAGAAGGTGTAGTCTGGAGGGTGAATCAGAAGAAGTAGACGAAGGAGAAGGAGAAGGTGAAGTCTGGAGGGTGAATCAGAAGAAGGAGAAGAAGGAGAAGGAGAAGGTGAAGTCTGGAGGGTGAATCAGATGAAGTAGAAGAAGGAGAAGGAGAAGGTGAAGTCTGGAGGGTGAATCGGAAGAAGCAGAAGAAGGAGAAGGAGAAGGTGAAGTCTGGAGGGTGAATCAGAAGAAGCAGAAGAAGGAGAAGGAGAAGGTGAAGTCTGGAGGGTGAATCAGAAGAAGTAGAAGAAGGAGAAGGAGAAGTTGAAGTCTGGAGGGTGAAGCAGAGGAAGTAGAAGATGGAGAAGGAGAAGGTGAAGTCAGGAGGGTGAATCAGAAGATGTAGAAGAAGGAGAAGGAGAAGGTGAAGTCAGGAGGGTGAATCAGAAGAAGCAGAAGATGGAGAAGGAGAAGGTGAAGTCTGGAGGGTGAATCAGAAGAAGTAGAAGAAGGAGAAGGAGAAGGTGAAGTCTGGAGGGTGAATCAGAAGAAGCAGAAGAAGGAGAAGGTGAAGTCTGGAGGGTGAATCAGAAGAAGCAGAAGAAGGAGAAGGAGAAGGTGAAGTCTGGAGGGTGAATCAGAAGAAGCAGAATAAGGAGAAGGAGAAGGTTAAGTCTGGAGGGTGAATCAGAAGAAGCAGAAGAAGGAGAAGGAGAAGGTGAAGTCTGGAGGGTGAATCAGAAGAAACAGAAGAAGGAGAAGGAGAAGGTGAAGACTGGAGGGTGAATCAGAAGAAGTAGAAGAAGGAGAAGGAGAAGGTGAAGTCTGGAGGGTGAATCAGAAGAAGTAGAAGAAGGAGAAGGAGAAGGTGAAGTCTGGAGGGTGAATCAGAAGAAGCAGAAGAAGGAGAAGGAGAAGGTGAAGTCTGGAGGGTGAATCAGAAGAAGCAGAAGAAGGAGAAGGAGAAGATGAAGTCTGGAGGGTGAATCAGAAGAAGTAGAAGAAGGAGAAGGAGAAGGTGAGGTCTGGAGGGTGAATCAGAAGAAGCAGAAGAAGGAGAAGGAGAAGGTGAAGTCTGGAGGGTGAATCAGAAGAAGCAGAAGAAGGAGAAGGAGAAGGTGAAGTCTGGAAGGTGAATCAGAAGAAGCAGAAGAAGGAGAAGGAGAAGGTGAAGTCAGGAGGGTGAATCAGAAGAAGCAGAATAAGGAGAAGGAGAAGGTGAAGTTAGGAGGGTGAATCAGAAGAAGCAGAAGAAGGAGAAGGAGAAGGTGAAGCCTGGAGGGCGCAGCAGAAGAAGCAGAAGAAGGAGAAGGAGAAGGTGAAGTCTGGAGTGTGAAGCAGAAGAAGCAGAAGAAGGAGAAGGAGAAGGTGAAGTCTGGAGGGCGCAGCAGAAGAAGCAGAAGAAGGAGAATGAGAAGGTGAAGTCTGGAGGGTGAATCAGAAGAAGCAGAAGAAGGAGAAGGAGAAGGTGAAGTCTGGAGGTTGAATCAGAAGAAGTAGAAGAAGGAGAAGGAGAAGGTGAAGTCTGGAGGGTGAAGCAGAAGAAGTAGAAGAAGGAGAAGGAGAAGGTGAAGTCAGGAGGGTGAATCAGAAGAAGTAGAAGAAGGAGAAGGAGAAGGTGAAGTCAGGAGGGTGAATAAGAAGAAGCAGAAGAAGGAGAAGGAGAAGGTGAAGTCTGGAGGGTGAATCAGAAGAATCAGAAGAAGGAGAAGGAGAAGGTGAAGTCTGGAGGGTGAATCAGAAGAAGCAGAAGAAAGAGAAGGAGAAGGTGAAATCTGGAGGGTGAAGCAGAAGAAACAGAAGAAGGAGAAGGAGAAGGAGAAGACTGGAGGGTGAATCAGAAGAAGTAGAAGAAGGAGAAGGAGAAGGTGAAGTCTGGAGGGTGAATCAGAAGAAGTAGAAGAAGGAGAAGGAGAAGGTGAAGTCTGGAGGGTGAATCAGAAGAAGCAGAAGAAGGAGAAGGAGAAGGTGAAGTCTGGAGGGTGAATCAGAAGAAGCAGAAGAAGGAGAAGGAGAAGATGAAGTCTGGAGGGTGAATCAGAAGAAGTAGAAGAAGGAGAAGGAGAAGGTGAGGTCTGGAGGGTGAATCAGAAGAAGCAGAAGAAGGAGAAGGAGAAGGTGAAGTCTGGAGGGTGAATCAGAAGAAGCAGAAGAAGGAGAAGGAGAAGGTGAAGTCTGGAGGGTGAATCAGAAGAAGTAGAAGAAGGAGTAGGAGAAGGTGAATTCTGGAGGGTGAATCAGAAGAAGCAGAAGAAGGAGAAGGAGAAGGTGAAGTCTGGAGGGTGAATCAGAAGAAGCAGAAGAAGGAGAAGGAGAAGATGAAGTCTGGAGGGTGAATCAGAAGAAGTAGAAGAAGGAGAAGGAGAAGGTGAGGTCTGGAGGGTGAATCAGAAGAAGCAGAAGAAGGAGAAGGAGAAGGTGAAGTCTGGAGGGTGAATCAGAAGAAGCAGAAGAAGGAGAAGGAGAAGGTGAAGTCTGGAGGGTGAATCAGAAGAAGCAGAAGAAGGAAAAGGAGAAGGTGAAGTCAGGAGGGTGAATCAGAAGAAGCAGAAGAAGGAGAAGGAGAAGGTGAAGTTAGGAGGGTGAATCAGAAGAAGCAGAAGAAGGAGAAGGAGCAGGTGAAGTCAGGGGGGTGTAGCAGAAGAAGTAGAAGAAGGAGAAGGAGAAGGTGAAGTCAGGACGGTGAAGCAGAAGAAGCAGAAGAAGGAGAAGGAGAAGGTGAAGCCTGGAGGGCGCAGCAGAGGAAGCAGAAGAAGGAGAAGGAGAATGTGAAGTCTGGAGTGTGAAGCAGAAGAAGCAGAAGAAGGAGAAGGAGAAGGTGAAGTCTGGAGGGCGCAGCAGAAGAAGCAGAAGAAGGAGAATGAGAAGGTGAAGTCTGGAGGGTGAATCAGAAGAAGCAGAAGAAGGAGAAGGAGAAGGTGAAGTCTGGAGGGTGAATCAGAAGAAGTAGAAGAAGGAGAAGGAGAAGGTGAAGTCAGGAGGGTGAATCAGAAGATGTAGAAGAAGGAGAAGGAGAAGGTGAAGTCAGGAGGGTGAATCAGAAGAAGCAGAAGAAGGAGAAGGAGAAGATGAAGTCTGGAGGGTGAATCAGAAGAAGTAGAAGAAGGAGAAGGAGAAGGTGGAGTCTGGAGGGTGAATCAGAAGAAGCAGAAGAAGGAGAAGGAGAAGGTGAAGTCTGGAGGGTGAATCAGAAGAAGCAGAAGAAGGAGAAGGAGAAGGTGAAGTCTGGAGGGTGAATCAGAAGAAGCAGAATAGAGGAGAAGGAGAAGGTTAAGTCTGTGAGGGTGAATCAGAAGAAGCAGAAGAAGGAGAAGGAGAAGGTGAAGTCTGGAGGGTGAATCAGAAGAAGTAGAAGAAGAAGAAGGAGAAGGTGAAGTCTGGAGGGTGAAGCAGAAGAAGTAGAAGAAGGAGAAGGAGAAGTGAAGTCAGGAGGGTGAAACAGAAGAAGTAGAAGAAGGGAGAAGGGAGAAGTGAAGTCAGGAGGGTGAATCAGAGAAGCAGAAGAAGGAGATAGAGAAGGTGAAGTCTGGAGGGTGAATCAGAAGAACAGAAGAAGGAGAAGGAGAAGGTGAAGTCTGGAGGGTGAAGCAGAAGAAGCAGAATAAAGAGAAGGAGAAGGTGAAGTCTGGAGGGTGAAGCAGAAGAAACAGAAGAAGGAGAAGGAGAAGTTGAAGACTGGAGGGTGAATCAGAAGAAGTAGAAGAAGGAGAAGGAGAAGGTGAAGTCTGGAGGGTGAATCAGAAGAAGTAGAAGAAGGAGAAGGAGAAGGTGAAGTCTGGAGGGTGAATCAGAAGAAGCAGAAGAAGGAGAAGGAGAAGGTGAAGTCTGGAGGGTGAATCAGAAGAAGCAGAAGAAGGAGAAGGAGAAGATGAAGTCTGGAGGGTGAATCAGAAGAAGTAGAAGAAGGAGAAGGAGAAGGTGAGGTCTGGAGGGTGAATCAGAAGAAGCAGAAGAAGGAGAAGGAGAAGGTGAAGTCTGGAGGGTGAATCAGAAGAAGCAGAAGAAGGAGAAGGAGAAGGTGAAGTCTGGAGGGTGAATCAGAAGAAGCAGAAGAAGGAGAAGGAGAAGGTGAAGTCAGGAGGGTGAATCAGAAGAAGCAGAAGAAGGAGAAGGAGAAGGTGAAGTTAGGAGGGTGAATCAGAAGAAGCAGAAGAAGGAGAAGGAGCAGGTGAAGTCAGGGGGGTGTAGCAGAAAAAGTAGAAGAAGGAGAAGGAGAAGGTGAATCAGGACGGTGAAGCAGAAGAAGCAGAAGAAGGAGAAGGAGAAGGTGAAGCCTGGAGGGCGCAGCAGAAGAAGCAGAAGAAGGAGAAGGAGAAGGTGAAGTCTGGAGTGTGAAGCAGAAGAAGCAGAAGAAGGAGAAGGAGAAGGTGAAGTCTGGAGGGCGCAGCAGAAGAAGCAGAAGAAGGAGAATGAGAAGGTGAAGTCTGGAGGGTGAATCAGAAGAAGCAGAAGAAGGAGAAGGAGAAGGTGAAGTCTGGAGGTTGAATCAGAAGAAGTAGAAGAAGGAGAAGGAGAAGGTGAAGTCTGGAGGGTGAAGCAGAAGAAGTAGAAGAAGGACAAGGAGAAGGTGAAGTCAGGAGGGTGAATCAGAAGAAGTAGAAGAAGGAGAAGGAGAAGGTGAAGTCAGGAGGGTGAATAAGAAGAAGCAGAAGAAGGAGAAGGAGAAGGTGAAGTCTGGAGGGTGAATCAGAAGAATCAGAAGAAGGAGAAGGAGAAGGTGAAGTCTGGAGGGTGAATCAGAAGAAGCAGAAGAAAGAGAAGGAGAAGGTGAAGTCTGGAGGGTGAAGCAGAAGAAACAGAAGAAGGAGAAGGAGAAGGTGAAGACTGGAGGGTGAATCAGAAGAAGTAGAAGAAGGAGAAGGAGAAGGTGAAGTCTGGAGGGTGAATCAGAAGAAGTAGAAGAAGGAGAAGGAGAAGTTGAAGTCTGGAGGGTGAATCAGAAGAAGCAGAAGAAGGAGAAGGAGAAGGTGAAGTCTGGAGGGTGAATCAGAAGAAGCAGAAGAAGGAGAAGGAGAAGATGAAGTCTGGAGGGTGAATCAGAAGAAGTAGAAGAAGGAGAAGGAGAAGGTGAAGTCTGGAGGGTGAATCAGAAGAAGTAGAAGAAGGAGAAGGAGAACATGAAGTCTGGAGGGTGAATCAGTAGAAACAGAAGAAGGAGAAGGAGAAGGTGAAGTCTGGAGGGTGAATCAGAAGAAGTAGAAGAAGGAGA
Organism: Somniosus microcephalus; assembly: GCF_052327205.1. NCBI lineage: Eukaryota > Metazoa > Chordata > Chondrichthyes > Squaliformes > Somniosidae > Somniosus > Somniosus microcephalus. Next base: position 626,688 of record NW_028225249.1, read on the forward strand.
AGGAGAAGGTGTAGTCTGGAGGGTGAATCAGAAGAGGTAGACGAAGGAGAAGGAGAAGGTGAAGTCTGGAGGGTGAATCAGAAGAAGGAGAAGAAGGAGAAGGAGAAGGTGAAGTCTGGAGGGTGAATCAGATGAAGTAGAAGAAGGAGAAGGAGAAGGTGAAGTCTGGAGGGTGAATCGGAAGAAGCAGAAGAAGGAGAAGGAGAAGGTGAAGTCTGGAGGGTGAATCAGAAGAAGCAGAAGAAGGAGAAGGAGAAGGTGAAGTCTGGAGGGTGAATCAGAAGAAGTAGAAGAAGGAGAAGGAGAAGTTGAAGTCTGGAGGGTGAAGCAGAGGAAGTAGAAGATGGAGAAGGAGAAGGTGAAGTCAGGAGGGTGAATCAGAAGATGTAGAAGAAGGAGAAGGAGAAGGTGAAGTCAGGAGGGTGAATCAGAAGAAGCAGAAGAAGGAGAAGGAGAAGGTGAAGTCTGGAGGGTGAATCAGAAGAAGTAGAAGAAGGAGAAGGAGAAGGTGAAGTCTGGAGGGTGAATCAGAAGAAGCAGAAGAAGGAGAAGGTGAAGTCTGGAGGGTGAATCAGAAGAAGCAGAAGAAGGAGAAGGAGAAGGTGAAGTCTGGAGGGTGAATCAGAAGAAGCAGAATAAGGAGAAGGAGAAGGTTAAGTCTGGAGGGTGAATCAGAAGAAGCAGAAGAAGGAGAAGGAGAAGGTGAAGTCTGGAGGGTGAATCAGAAGAAGTAGAAGAAGGAGAAGGAGAAGGTGAAGTCTGGAGGGTGAAGCAGAAGAAGTAGAAGAAGGAGAAGGAGAAGGTGAAGTCAGGAGGGTGAATCAGAAGAAGTAGAAGAAGGAGAAGGAGAAGGTGAAGTCAGGAGGGTGAATCAGAAGAAGCAGAAGAAGGAGATAGAGAAGGTGAAGTCTGGTGGGTGAATCAGAAGAATCAGAAGAAGGAGAAGGAGAAGGTGAAGTCTGGAGGGTGAAGCAGAAGAAGCAGAAGAAAGAGAAGGAGAAGGTGAAGTCTGGAGGGTGAAGCAGAAGAAACAGAAGAAGGAGAAGGAGAAGGTGAAGACTGGAGGGTGAATCAGAAGAAGTAGAAGAAGGAGAAGGAGAAGGTGAAGTCTGGAGGGTGAATCAGAAGAAGTAGAAGAAGGAGAAGGAGAAGGTGAAGTCTGGAGGGTGAATCAGAAGAAGCAGAAGAAGGAGAAGGAGAAGGTGAAGTCTGGAGGGTGAATCAGAAGAAGCAGAAGAAGGAGAAGGAGAAGATGAAGTCTGGAGGGTGAATCAGAAGAAGTAGAAGAAGGAGAAGGAGAAGGTGAGGTCTGGAGGGTGAATCAGAAGAAGCAGAAGAAGGAGAAGGAGAAGGTGAAGTCTGGAGGGTGAATCAGAAGAAGCAGAAGAAGGAGAAGGAGAAGGTGAAGTCTGGAAGGTGAATCAGAAGAAGCAGAAGAAGGAGAAGGAGAAGGTGAAGTCAGGAGGGTGAATCAGAAGAAGCAGAATAAGGAGAAGGAGAAGGTGAAGTTAGGAGGGTGAATCAGAAGAAGCAGAAGAAGGAGAAGGAGAAGGTGAAGCCTGGAGGGCGCAGCAGAAGAAGCAGAAGAAGGAGAAGGAGAAGGTGAAGTCTGGAGTGTGAAGCAGAAGAAGCAGAAGAAGGAGAAGGAGAAGGTGAAGTCTGGAGGGCGCAGCAGAAGAAGCAGAAGAAGGAGAATGAGAAGGTGAAGTCTGGAGGGTGAATCAGAAGAAGCAGAAGAAGGAGAAGGAGAAGGTGAAGTCTGGAGGTTGAATCAGAAGAAGTAGAAGAAGGAGAAGGAGAAGGTGAAGTCTGGAGGGTGAAGCAGAAGAAGTAGAAGAAGGAGAAGGAGAAGGTGAAGTCAGGAGGGTGAATCAGAAGAAGGAGAAGAAGGAGAAGGAGAAGGTGAAGTCAGGAGGGTGAATAAGAAGAAGCAGAAGAAGGAGAAGGAGAAGGTGAAGTCTGGAGGGTGAATCAGAAGAATCAGAAGAAGGAGAAGGAGAAGGTGAAGTCTGGAGGGTGAATCAGAAGAAGCAGAAGAAAGAGAAGGAGAAGGTGAAGTCTGGAGGGTGAAGCAGAAGAAACAGAAGAAGGAGAAGGAGAAGGTGAAGACTGGAGGGTGAATCAGAAGAAGTAGAAGAAGGAGAAGGAGAAGGTGAAGTCTGGAGGGTGAATCAGAAGAAGTAGAAGAAGGAGAAGGAGAAGTTGAAGTCTGGAGGGTGAATCAGAAGAAGCAGAAGAAGGAGAAGGAGAAGGTGAAGTCTGGAGGGTGAATCAGAAGAAGCAGAAGAAGGAGAAGGAGAAGATGAAGTCTGGAGGGTGAATCAGAAGAAGTAGAAGAAGGAGAAGGAGAAGGTGAAGTCTGGAGGGTGAATCAGAAGAAGTAGAAGAAGGAGAAGGAGAACATGAAGTCTGGAGGGTGAATCAGTAGAAACAGAAGAAGGAGAAGGAGAAGGTGAAGTCTGGAGGGTGAATCAGAAGAAGTAGAAGAAGGAGAAGGAGAAGGTGTAGTCTGGAGGGTGAATCAGAAGAAGTAGACGAAGGAGAAGGAGAAGGTGAAGTCTGGAGGGTGAATCAGAAGAAGGAGAAGAAGGAGAAGGAGAAGGTGAAGTCTGGAGGGTGAATCAGATGAAGTAGAAGAAGGAGAAGGAGAAGGTGAAGTCTGGAGGGTGAATCGGAAGAAGCAGAAGAAGGAGAAGGAGAAGGTGAAGTCTGGAGGGTGAATCAGAAGAAGCAGAAGAAGGAGAAGGAGAAGGTGAAGTCTGGAGGGTGAATCAGAAGAAGTAGAAGAAGGAGAAGGAGAAGTTGAAGTCTGGAGGGTGAAGCAGAGGAAGTAGAAGATGGAGAAGGAGAAGGTGAAGTCAGGAGGGTGAATCAGAAGATGTAGAAGAAGGAGAAGGAGAAGGTGAAGTCAGGAGGGTGAATCAGAAGAAGCAGAAGATGGAGAAGGAGAAGGTGAAGTCTGGAGGGTGAATCAGAAGAAGTAGAAGAAGGAGAAGGAGAAGGTGAAGTCTGGAGGGTGAATCAGAAGAAGCAGAAGAAGGAGAAGGTGAAGTCTGGAGGGTGAATCAGAAGAAGCAGAAGAAGGAGAAGGAGAAGGTGAAGTCTGGAGGGTGAATCAGAAGAAGCAGAATAAGGAGAAGGAGAAGGTTAAGTCTGGAGGGTGAATCAGAAGAAGCAGATGAAGGAGAAGGAGAAGGTGAAGTCTGGAGGGTGAATCAGAAGAAGTAGAAGAAGGAGAAGGAGAAGGTGAAGTCTGGAGGGTGAAGCAGAAGAAGTAGAAGAAGGAGAAGGAGAAGGTGAAGTCAGGTGGGTGAATCAGAAGAAGTAGAAGAAGGAGAAGGAGAAGGTGAAGTCAGGAGGGTGAATCAGAAGAAGCAGAAGAAGGAGATAGAGAAGGTGAAGTCTGGTGGGTGAATCAGAAGAATCAGAAGAAGTAGAAGGAGAAGGTGAAGTCTGGAGGGTGAAGCAGAAGAAGCAGAAGAAAGAGAAGGAGAAGGTGAAGTCTGGAGGGTGAAGCAGAAGAAACAGAAGAAGGAGAAGGAGAAGGTGAAGACTGGAGGGTGAATCAGAAGAAGTAGAAGAAGGAGAAGGAGAAGGTGAAGTCTGGAGGGTGAATCAGAAGAAGTAGAAGAAGGAGAAGGAGAAGGTGAAGTCTGGAGGGTGAATCAGAAGAAGCAGAAGAAGGAGAAGGAGAAGGTGAAGTCTGGAGGGTGAATCAGAAGAAGCAGAAGAAGGAGAAGGAGAAGATGAAGTCTGGAGGGTGAATCAGAAGAAGTAGAAGAAGGAGAAGGAGAAGGTGAGGTCTGGAGGGTGAATCAGAAGAAGCAGAAGAAGGAGAAGGAGAAGGTGAAGTCTGGAGGGTGAATCAGAAGAAGCAGAAGAAGGAGAAGGAGAAGGTGAAGTCTGGAAGGTGAATCAGAAGAAGCAGAAGAAGGAGAAGGAGAAGGTGAAGTCAGGAGGGTGAATCAGAAGAAGCAGAATAAGGAGAAGGAGAAGGTGAAGTTAGGAGGGTGAATCAGAAGAAGCAGAAGAAGGAGAAGGAGAAGGTGAAGCCTGGAGGGCGCAGCAGAAGAAGCAGAAGAAGGAGAAGGAGAAGGTGAAGTCTGGAGTGTGAAGCAGAAGAAGCAGAAGAAGGAGAAGGAGAAGGTGAAGTCTGGAGGGCGCAGCAGAAGAAGCAGAAGAAGGAGAATGAGAAGGTGAAGTCTGGAGGGTGAATCAGAAGAAGCAGAAGAAGGAGAAGGAGAAGGTGAAGTCTGGAGGTTGAATCAGAAGAAGTAGAAGAAGGAGAAGGAGAAGGTGAAGTCTGGAGGGTGAAGCAGAAGAAGTAGAAGAAGGAGAAGGAGAAGGTGAAGTCAGGAGGGTGAATCAGAAGAAGTAGAAGAAGGAGAAGGAGAAGGTGAAGTCAGGAGGGTGAATAAGAAGAAGCAGAAGAAGGAGAAGGAGAAGGTGAAGTCTGGAGGGTGAATCAGAAGAATCAGAAGAAGGAGAAGGAGAAGGTGAAGTCTGGAGGGTGAATCAGAAGAAGCAGAAGAAAGAGAAGGAGAAGGTGAAGTCTGGAGGGTGAAGCAGAAGAAACAGAAGAAGGAGAAGGAGAAGGAGAAGACTGGAGGGTGAATCAGAAGAAGTAGAAGAAGGAGAAGGAGAAGGTGAAGTCTGGAGGGTGAATCAGAAGAAGTAGAAGAAGGAGAAGGAGAAGATGAAGTCTGGAGGGTGAATCAGAAGAAGCAGAAGAAGGAGAAGGAGAAGGTGAAGTCTGGAGGGTGAATCAGAAGAAGCAGAAGAAGGAGAAGGAGAAGATGAAGTCTGGAGGGTGAATCAGAAGAATAGAAGAAGGAGAAGGAGAAGGTGAAGTCTGGAGGGTGAATCAGAAGAAGTAGAAGAAGGAGAAGGAGAACATGAAGTCTGGAGGGTGAATCAGTAGAAACAGAAGAAGGAGAAGGAGAAGGTGAAGTCTGGAGGGTGAATCAGAAGAAGTAGAAGAAGGAGAAGGAGAAGGTGTAGTCTGGAGGGTGAATCAGAAGAAGTAGACGAAGGAGAAGGAGAAGGTGAAGTCTGGAGGGTGAATCAGAAGAAGGAGAAGAAGGAGAAGGAGAAGGTGAAGTCTGGAGGGTGAATCAGATGAAGTAGAAGAAGGAGAAGGAGAAGGTGAAGTCTGGAGGGTGAATCGGAAGAAGCAGAAGAAGGAGAAGGAGAAGGTGAAGTCTGGAGGGTGAATCAGAAGAAGCAGAAGAAGGAGAAGGAGAAGGTGAAGTCTGGAGGGTGAATCAGAAGAAGTAGAAGAAGGAGAAGGAGAAGTTGAAGTCTGGAGGGTGAAGCAAAGGAAGTAGAAGATGGAGAAGGAGAAGGTGAAGTCAGGAGGGTGAATCAGAAGATGTAGAAGAAGGAGAAGGAGAAGGTGAAGTCAGGAGGGTGAATCAGAAGAAGCAGAAGAAGGAGAAGGAGAAGGTGAAGTCTGGAGGGTGAATCAGAAGAAGTAGAAGAAGGAGAAGGAGAAGGTGAAGTCTGGAGGGTGAATCAGAAGAAGCAGAAGAAGGAGAAGGTGAAGTCTGGAGGGTGAATCAGAAGAAGCAGAAGAAGGAGAAGGAGAAGGTGAAGTCTGGAGGGTGAATCAGAAGAAGCAGAATAAGGAGAAGGAGAAGGTTAAGTCTGGAGGGTGAATCAGAAGAAGCAGAAGAAGGAGAAGGAGAAGGTGAAGTCTGGAGGGTGAATCAGAAGAAGTAGAAGAAGGAGAAGGAGAAGGTGAAGTCTGGAGGGTGAAGCAGAAGAAGTAGAAGAAGGAGAAGGAGAAGGTGAAGTCAGGAGGGTGAATCAGAAGAAGTAGAAGAAGGAGAAGGAGAAGGTGAAGTCAGGAGGGTGAATCAGAAGAAGCAGAAGAAGGAGATAGAGAAGGTGAAGTCTGGTGGGTGAATCAGAAGAATCAGAAGAAGGAGAAGGAGAAGGTGAAGTCTGGAGGGTGAAGCAGAAGAAGCAGAAGAAAGAGAAGGAGAAGGTGAAGTCTGGAGGGTGAAGCAGACGAAACAGAAGAAGGAGAAGGAGAAGGTGAAGACTGGAGGGTGAATCAGAAGAAGTAGAAGAAGGAGAAGGAGAAGGTGAAGTCTGGAGGGTGAATCAGAAGAAGTAGAAGAAGGAGAAGGAGAAGGTGAAGTCTGGAGGGTGAATCAGAAGAAGCAGAAGAAGGAGAAGGAGAAGGTGAAGTCTGGAGGGTGAATCAGAAGAAGCAGAAGAAGGAGAAGGAGAAGATGAAGTCTGGAGGGTGAATCAGAAGAAGTAGAAGAAGGAGAAGGAGAAGGTGAGGTCTGGAGGGTGAATCAGAAGAAGCAGAAGAAGGAGAAGGAGAAGGTGAAGTCTGGAGGGTGAATCAGAAGAAGCAGAAGAAGGAGAAGGAGAAGGTGAAGTCTGGAAGGTGAATCAGAAGAAGCAGAAGAAGGAGAAGGAGAAGGTGAAGTCAGGAGGGTGAATCAGAAGAAGCAGAATAAGGAGAAGGAGAAGGTGAAGTTAGGAGGGTGAATCAGAAGAAGCAGAAGAAGGAGAAGGAGCAGGTGAAGTCAGGGGGGTGTAGCAGAAGAAGTAGAAGAAGGAGAAGGAGAAGGTGAAGTCAGGACGGTGAAGTAGAAGAAGCAGAAGAAGGAGAAGGAGAAGGTGAAGCCTGGAGGGCGCAGCAGAAGAAGCAGAAGAAGGAGTAGGAGAAGGTGAAGTCTGGAGGGTGAATCAGAAGAAGCAGAAGAAGGAGAAGGAGAAGGTGAAGTCTGGAGGTTGAATCAGAAGAAGTAGAAGAAGGAGAAGGAGAAGGTGAAGTCTGGAGGGTGAAGCAGAAGAAGTAGAAGAAGGAGAAGGAGAAGGTGAAGTCAGGAGGGTGAATCAGAAGAAGTAGAAGAAGGAGAAGGAGAAGGTGAAGTCAGGAGGGTGAATCAGAAGAAGCAGAAGAAGGAGAAGGAGAAGGTGAAGTCTGGAGGGTGAATCAGAAGAATCAGAAGAAGGAGAAGGAGAAGGTGAAGTCTGGAGGGTGAATCAGAAGAAGCAGAAGAAAGAGAAGGAGAAGGTGAAGTCTGGAGGGTGAAGCAGAAGAAACAGAAGAAGGAGAAGGAGAAGGTGAAGACTGGAGGGTGAATCAGAAGAAGTAGAAGAAGGAGAAGGAGAAGGTGAAGTCTGGAGGGTGAATCAGAAGAAGTAGAAGAAGGAGAAGGAGAAGTTGAAGTCTGGAGGGTGAATCAGAAGAAGCAGAAGAAGGAGAAGGAGAAGGTGAAGTCTGGAGGGTGAATCAGAAGAAGCAGAAGAAGGAGAAGGAGAAGATGAAGTCTGGAGGGTGAATCAGAAGAAGTAGAAGAAGGAGAAGGAGAAGGTGAAGTCTGGAGGGTGAATCAGAAGAAGTAGTTGAAGGAGAAGGAGAAGATGAAGTCTGGAGGGTGAATCAGAAGAAACAGAAGAAGGAGAAGTAGAAGGTGAAGTCTGGAGGGTGAATCAGAAGAAGTAGAAGAAGGAGAAGGAGAAGGTGTAGTCTGGAGGGTGAATCAGAAGAAGTAGACGAAGGAGAAGGAGAAGGTGAAGTCTGGAGGGTGAATCAGAAGAAGCAGAAGAAGGAGAAGGAGAAGGTGAAGTCTGGAGGATGAATCAGATGAAGTAGAAGAAGGAGAAGGAGAAGGTGAAGTCTGGAGGGTGAATCAGAAGAAGCAGAAGAAGGAGAAGGAGAAGGTGAAGTCTGGAGGGTGAATCAGAAGAAGCAGAAGAAGGAGAAGGAGAAGGTGAAGTCTGGAGGGTGAATCAGAAGAAGTAGAAGAAGGAGAAGGAGAAGTTGAAGTCTGGAGGGTGAAGCAGAGGAAGTAGAAGATGGAGAAGGAGAAGGTGAAGTCAGGAGGGTGAATCAGAAGAAGTAGAAGAAGGAGAAGGAGAAGGTGAAGTCAGGAGGGTGAATCAGAAGAAGCAGAAGATGGAGAAGGAGAAGGTGAAGTCTGGAGGGTGAATCAGAAGAATCAGAAGAAGGAGAAGGAGAAGGTGAAGTCTGGAGGGTGAATCAGAAGAAGCAGAGGAAGGAGAAGGAGAAGGTGAAGTCTGGAGGGTGAATCAGAAGAAGCAGAATAAGGAGAAGGAGAAGGTGAAGTCTGGAGGGTGAATCAGAAGAAGCAGAATAAGGAGAAGGAGAAGGTGAAGTCTGGAGGGTGAATCAGAAGAAGCAGAAGAAGGAGAAGGAGAAGGTGAAGTCTGGAGGGTGAATCAGAAGAAGCAGAAGAAGGAGAAGGAGAAGGTGAAGTCTGGAGGGTGAAGCAGAAGAAGGAGAAGAAGGAGAAGGAGAAGGTGAAGTCAGGAGGGTGAATCAGAAGAAGTAGAAGAAGGAGAAGGAGAAGGTGAAGTCAGGAGGGTGAATCAGAAGAAGCAGAAGAAGGAGAAGGAGAAGGTGAAGTCTGGAGGGTGAATCAGAAGAATCAGAAGAAGGAGAAGGAGAAGGTGAAGTCTGGAGGGTGAATCAGAAGAAGCAGAAGAAGGAGAAGGAGAAGGTGAAGTCTGGAGGGTGAAGTAGAAGAAACAGAAGAAGGAGAAGGAGAAGGTGAAGACTGGAGGGTGAATCAGAAGAAGTAGAAGAAGGAGAAGGAGAAGGTGAAGTCTGGAGGGTGAATCAGAAGAAGTAGAAGAAGGAGAAGGAGAAGGTGAAGTCTGGAGGGTGAATCAGAAGAAGCAGAAGAAGGAGAAGGAGAAGGTGAAGTCTGGAGGGTGAATCAGAAGAAGCAGAAGAAGGAGAAGGAGAAGATGAAGTCTGGAGGGTGAATCGGAAGAAGTAGAAGAAGGAGAAGGAGAAGGTGAAGTCTGGTGGGTGAATCAGAAGAAGTAGAAGAAGGAGAAGGAGAAGTTGAAGTCTGGAGGGTGAATCAGAAGAAGCAGAAGAAGGAGAAGGAGAAGGTGAAGTCTGGAGGGTGAATCAGAAGAAGCAGAAGAAGGAGAAGGAGAAGATGAAGTCTGGAGGGTGAATCAGAAGAAGTAGAAGAAGGAGAAGGAGAAGGTGAAGTCTGGAGGGTGAATCAGAAGAAGTAGAAGAAGGAGAAGGAGAAGATGAAGTCTGGAGGGTGAATCAGATGAAACAGAAGAAGGAGAAGGAGAAGGTGAAGTCTGGAGGGTGAATCAGAAGAAGTAGAAGAAGGAGAAGGAGAAGGTGAAGTCTGGAGGGTGAATCAGAAGACGCAGAAGAAGGAGAAGGTGAAGTCTGGAGGGTGAATCAGAAGAAGCAGAATAAGGAGAAGGAGAAGGTTAAGTCTGGAGGGTGAATCAGAAGAAGCAGAAGAAGGAGAAGGAGAAGGTGAAGTCTGGAGGGTGAATCAGAAGAAGTCGAAGAAGGAGAAGGAGAAGGTGAAGTCTGGAGGGTGAATCAGAAGAAGCAGAAGAAGGAGAAGGAGAAGATGAAGTCTGGAGGGTGAATCAGAAGAAGTAGAAGAAGGAGAAGGAGAAGGTGAGGTCTGGAGGGTGAATCAGAAGAAGCAGAAGAAGGAGAAGGAGAAGGTGAAGTCTGGAGGGTGAATCAGAAGAAGCAGAAGAAGGAGAAGGAGAAGGTGAAGTCTGGAAGGTGAATCAGAAGAAGCAGAAGAAGGAGAAGGAGAAGGTGAAGTCAGGAGGGTGAATCAGAAGAAGCAGAATAAGGAGAAGGAGAAGGTGAAGTTAGGAGGGTGAATCAGAAGAAGCAGAAGAAGGAGAAGGAGCAGGTGAAGTCAGGGGGGTGTAGCAGAAGAAGTAGAAGAAGGAGAAGGAGAAGGTGAAGTCAGGACGGTGAAGTAGAAGAAGCAGAAGAAGGAGAAGGAGAAGGTGAAGCCTGGAGGGCGCAGCAGAAGAAGCAGAAGAAGGAGTAGGAGAAGGTGAAGTCTGGAGGGTGAATCAGAAGAAGCAGAAGAAGGAGAAGGAGAAGGTGAAGTCTGGAGGTTGAATCAGAAGAAGTAGAAGAAGGAGAAGGAGAAGGTGAAGTCTGGAGGGTGAAGCAGAAGAAGTAGAAGAAGGAGAAGGAGAAGGTGAAGTCAGGAGGGTGAATCAGAAGAAGTAGAAGAAGGAGAAGGAGAAGGTGAAGTCAGGAGGGTGAATCAGAAGAAGCAGAAGAAGGAGAAGGAGAAGGTGAAGTCTGGAGGGTGAATCAGAAGAATCAGAAGAAGGAGAAGGAGAAGGTGAAGTCTGGAGGGTGAATCAGAAGAAGCAGAAGAAAGAGAAGGAGAAGGTGAAGTCTGGAGGGTGAAGCAGAAGAAACAGAAGAAGGAGAAGGAGAAGGTGAAGACTGGAGGGTGAATCAGAAGAAGTAGAAGAAGGAGAAGGAGAAGGTGAAGTCTGGAGGGTGAATCAGAAGAAGTAGAAGAAGGAGAAGGAGAAGTTGAAGTCTGGAGGGTGAATCAGAAGAAGCAGAAGAAGGAGAAGGAGAAGGTAAAGTCTGGAGGGTGAATCAGAAGAAGCAGAAGAAGGAGAAGGAGAAGATGAAGTCTGGAGGGTGAATCAGAAGAAGTAGAAGAAGGAGAAGGAGAAGGTGAAGTCTGGAGGGTGAATCAGAAGAAGTAGTTGAAGGAGAAGGAGAAGATGAAGTCTGGAGGTTGAATCAGAAGAAACAGAAGAAGGAGAAGTAGAAGGTGAAGTCTGGAGGGTGAATCAGAAGAAGTAGAAGAAGGAGAAGGAGAAGGTGTAGTCTGGAGGGTGAATCAGAAGAAGTAGACGAAGGAGAAGGAGAAGGTGAAGTCTGGAGGGTGAATCAGAAGAAGCAGAAGAAGGAGAAGGAGAAGGTGAAGTCTGGAGGATGAATCAGATGAAGTAGAAGAAGGAGAAGGAGAAGGTGAAGTCTGGAGGGTGAATCAGAAGAAGCAGAAGAAGGAGAAGGAGAAGGTGAAGTCTGGAGGGTGAATCAGAAGAAGCAGAAGAAGGAGAAGGAGAAGGTGAAGTCTGGAGGGTGAATCAGAAGAAGTAGAAGAAGGAGAAGGAGAAGTTGAAGTCTGGAGGGTGAAGCAGAGGAAGTAGAAGATGGAGAAGGAGAAGGTGAAGTCAGGAGGGTGAATCAGAAGAAGTAGAAGAAGGAGAAGGAGAAGGTGAAGTCAGGAGGGTGAATCAGAAGAAGCAGAAGATGGAGAAGGAGAAGGTGAAGTCTGGAGGGTGAATCAGAAGAATCAGAAGAAGGAGAAGGAGAAGGTGAAGTCTGGAGGGTGAATCAGAAGAAGCAGAGGAAGGAGAAGGAGAAGGTGAAGTCTGGAGGGTGAATCAGAAGAAGCAGAATAAAGAGAAGGAGAAGGTGAAGTCTGGAGGGTGAATCAGAAGAAGCAGAATAAGGAGAAGGAGAAGGTGAAGTCTGGAGGGTGAATCAGAAGAAGCAGAAGAAGGAGAAGGAGAAGGTGAAGTCTGGAGGGTGAATCAGAAGAAGCAGAAGAAGGAGAAGGAGAAGGTGAAGTCTGGAGGGTGAAGCAGAAGAAGGAGAAGAAGGAGAAGGAGAAGGTGAAGTCAGGAGGGTGAATCAGAAGAAGTAGAAGAAGGAGAAGGAGAAGGTGAAGTCAGGAGGGTGAATCAGAAGAAGCAGAAGAAGGAGAAGGAGAAGGTGAAGTCTGGAGGGTGAATCAGAAGAATCAGAAGAAGGAGAAGGAGAAGGTGAAGTCTGGAGGGTGAAGTAGAAGAAACAGAAGAAGGAGAAGGAGAAGGTGAAGACTGGAGGGTGAATCAGAAGAAGTAGAAGAAGGAGAAGGAGAAGGTGAAGTCTGGAGGGTGAATCAGAAGAAGTAGAAGAAGGAGAAGGAGAAGGTGAAGTCTGGAGGGTGAATCAGAAGAAGCAGAAGAAGGAGAAGCAGAAGGTGAAGTCTGGAGGGTGAATCAGAAGAAGCAGAAGAAGGAGAAGGAGAAGATGAAGTCTGGAGGGTGAATCGGAAGAAGTAGAAGAAGGAGAAGGAGAAGGTGAAGTCTGGTGGGTGAATCAGAAGAAGTAGAAGAAGGAGAAGGAGAAGTTGAAGTCTGGAGGGTGAATCAGAAGAAGCAGAAGAAGGAGAAGGAGAAGGTGAAGTCTGGAGGGTGAATCAGAAGAAGCAGAAGAAGGAGAAGGAGAAGATGAAGTCTGGAGGGTGAATCAGAAGAAGTAGAAGAAGGAGAAGGAGAAGGTGAAGTCTGGAGGGTGAATCAGAAGAAGTAGAAGAAGGAGAAGGAGAAGATGAAGTCTGGAGGGTGAATCAGATGAAACAGAAGAAGGAGAAGGAGAAGGTGAAGTCTGGAGGGTGAATCAGAAGAAGTAGAAGAAGGAGAAGGAGAAGGTGAAGTCTGGAGGGTGAATCAGAAGAAGCAGAAGAAGGAGAAGGTGAAGTCTGGAGGGTGAATCAGAAGAAGCAGAAGAAGGAGAAGGAGAAGGTGAAGTCTGGAGGGTGAATCAGAAGAAGCAGAATAAGGAGAAGGAGAAGGTTAAGTCTGGAGGGTGAATCAGAAGAAGCAGAAGAAGGAGAAGGAGAAGGTGAAGTCTGGAGGGTGAATCAGAAGAAGTAGAAGAAGGAGAAGGAGAAGGTGAAGTCAGGAGGGTGAATCAGAAGAAGTAGAAGAAGGAGAAGGAGAAGGTGAAGTCTGGAGGTTGAATCAGAAGAAGCAGAAGAAGGAGAAGGAGAAGGTGAAGTCTGGAGGGTGAATCAGAAGAATCAGAAGAAGGAGAAGGAGAAGGTGAAGTCTGGAGGGTGAATCAGAAGAAGCAGAAGAAAGAGAAGGAGAAGGTGAAGTCTGGAGGGTGAAGCAGAAGAAACAGAAGAAGGAGAAGGAGAAGGTGAAGACTGGAGGGTGAATCAGAAGAAGTAGAAGAAGGAGAAGGAGAAGGTGAAGTCTGGAGGGTGAATCAGAAGAAGTAGAAGAAGGAGAAGGAGAAGTTGAAGTCTGGAGGGTGAATCAGAAGAAGCAGAAGAAGGAGAAGGAGAAGGTGAAGTCTGGAGGGTGAATCAGAAGAAGCAGAAGAAGGAGAAGGAGAAGATGAAGTCTGGAGGGTGAATCAGAAGAAGTAGACGAAGGAGAAGGAGAAGGTGAAGTCTGGAGGGTGAATCAGAAGAAGCAGAAGAAGGAGAAGGAGAAGGTGATGTCTGGAGGGTGAATCAGAAGAAGTAGAAGAAGGAGAAGGAGAAGGTGAAGTCTGGAGGGTGAATCAGAAGACGCAGTTAAAGGAGAAGGAGAAGGTGAAGTCTGGAGGGTGAATCAGAAGAAGCAGAAGAAGGAGAAGGAGAAGGTGAAGTCTGGAGGGTGAATCAGAAGAAGTAGAAGAAGGAGAAGGATAAGTTGAAGTCTGGAGGGTGAAGCAGAAGAAGTAGAAGATGGAGAAGGAGAAGGTGAAGTCAGGAGGGTGAATCAGAAGAAGTAGAAGAAGGAGAAGGAGAAGGTGAAGTCAGGAGGGTGAATCAGAAGAAGCAGAAGATGGAGAAGGAGAAGGTGAAGTCTGGAGGGTGAATCAGAAGAATCAGAAGAAGGAGAAGGAGAAGGTGAAGTCTGGAGGGTGAATCAGAAGAAGCAGAGGAAGGAGAAGGAGAAGGTGAAGTCTGGAGGGTGAATCAAAAGAAGCAGAATAAGGAGAAGGAGAAGGTGAAGTCTGGAGGGTGAATCAGAAGAAGCAGAATAAGGAGAAGGAGAAGGTGAAGTCTGGAGGGTGAATCAGAAGAAGCAGAAGAAGGAGAAGGAGAAGGTGAAGTCTGGAGGGTGATTCAGAAGAAGCAGGATAAGGAGAAGGAGAAGGTGAAGTCTGGAGGTTGAATCAGAAGAAGCAGAAGAAGGAGAAGGAGAAGCTGAAGTCTGGAGGGTGAATCAGAAGAAGTAGAAGAAGGAGAAGGAGAAGATGAAGTCTGGAGGGTGAATCAGAAGAAGTAGAAGAAGGAGAAGGAGAAGGTGAAGTCTGGAGGGTGAATCAGAAGACGTAGAAGAAGGAGAAGGAGAAGGTGAAGTCTGGAGGGTGAAGCAGAAGAAGTAGAAGAAGGAGAAGGAGAAGGTGAAGTCAGGAGGGTGAATCAGAAGATGTAGAAGAAGGAGAAGGAGAAGGTGAAGTCAGGAAGGTGAATCAGAAGAAGCAGAAGAAGGAGAAGGAGAAGGTGAAGTCTGGAGGGTGAATCAGAAGAATCAGAAGAAGGAGAAGGAGAAGGTGAAGTCTGGAGGGTGAATCAGAAGAAGCAGAAGAAAGAGAAGGAGAAGGTGAAGTCTGGAGGGTGATTCAGAAGAAGTAGAAGAAGGAGAAGGAGAAGGTGAAGTCTGGAGGGTGAATCAGAAGAAGCAGAAGAAGGAGAAGGAGAAGGTGAAGTCTGGAGGGTGAATCAGAAGAAGTAGACGAAGGAGAAGGAGAAGGTGAAGTCTGGAGGGTGAATCAGAAGAAGCAGAAGAAGGAGATGGAGAAGGTGAAGTCTGGAGGGTGAATCAGAAGAAGTAGAAGAAGGAGAAGGAGAAGGTGAAGTCTGGAGGGTGAATCAGAAGAAGCAGAAGAAGGAGAAGAAACAGGTGAAGTCTGGAGGGTGAATCAGAAGAAGCAGAAGAAGGAGAAGGAGAAGGTGAAGTCTGGAGGGTGAATCAGAAGAAGCAGAAGAAGGAGAAGGAGAAGGTGAAGTCTGGAGGGTGAATCAGAAGAAGTAGAAGAAGGAGAAGGAGAAGGTGAAGTCTGGAGGGTGAATCAGAAGAAGCAGAAGAAGGAGAAGGAGAAGGTGAAGTCTGGAGGGTGAATCAGAAGAAGCAGAAGAAAGAGAAGGAGAAGGTGAAGTCTGGAGGGTGAATCAGAAGAAGTAGAAGAAGGAGAAGGAGAAGGTGAAGTCTGGAGGGTGAATCAGAAGAAGCAGAAGAAGGAGAAGGAGAAGGTGAAGTCTGGAGGGTGAATCAGAAGAATCAGAAGAAGGAGAAGGAGAAGGTGAAGTCTGGAGGGTGAATCAGAAGAAGCAGAAGAAAGAGAAGGAGAAGGTGAAGTCTGGAGGGTGAATCAGAAGAAGTAGAAGAAGGAGAAGGAGAAGGTGAAGTCTGGAGGGTGAATCAGAAGAAGCAGAAGAAGGAGAAGGAGAAGGTGAAGTCTGGAGGGTGAATCAGAAGAAGCAGAAGAAGGAGAAGGAGAAGGTGAAGTCTGGAGGGAGAAGCAGAAGAAGTAGAAGAAGGAGAAGGAGAAGGTGAAGTCTGGAGGGTGAATCAGAAGAAGTAGAAGAAGGAGAAGGAGAAGGTGAAGTCTGGAGGGTGAATCAGAAGAAGTAGACGAAGGAGAAGGAGAAGGTGAAGTCTGGAGGGTGAATCAGAAGAAGCAGAAGAAGGAGATGGAGAAGGTGAAGTCTGGAGGGTGAATCAGAAGAAGTAGAAGAAGGAGAAGGAGAAGGTGAAGTCTGGAGGGTGAATCAGAAGAAGCAGAAGAAGGAGAAGAAACAGGTGAAGTCTGGAGGGTGAATCAGAAGAAGCAGAAGAAGGAGAAGGAGAATGTGAAGTCTGGAGGGTGAATCAGAAGAAGCAGAAGAAGGAGAAGGAGAAGGTGAAGTCTGGAGGGTGAATCAGAAGAAGTAGAAGAAGGAGAAGGAGAAGGTGAAGTCTGGAGGGTGAATCAGAAGAAGTAGAAGAAGGAGAAGGAGAAGGTGAAGTCTGGAGGGTGAATCAGAAGAAGTAGAAGAAGGAGAAGGAGAAGGTGAAGTCTGGAGGGTGAAGCAGAAGAAGTAGAAGAAGGAGAAGGAGAAGGTGAAGTCAGGAGGGTGAAACAGAAGATGTAGAAGAAGGAGAAGGAGAAGGTGAAGTCAGGAGGGTGAATCAGAAGAGGCAGAAGAAGGAGAAGGAGAAGGTGAAGTCTGGAGGGTGAATCAGAAGAAGTAGAAGAAGGAGAAGGAGAAGGTGAAGTCTGGAGGGTGAATCAGAAGAAGCAGAAGAAGGAGAAGGAGAAGGTGAAGTCTGGAGGGTGAATCAGAAGAAGCAGAAGAAGGAGAAGGAGAAGGTGAAGTCTGGAGGGTGAATCAGAAGAAGCAGAATAAGGAGAAGGAGAAGGTGAAGTCTGGAGGGTGAATCAGAAGAAGCAGAAGAAGGAGAAGGAGAAGGTGAAGTCGGGAGGGTGAATCAGAAGAAGTAGAAGAAGGAGAAGGAGAAGGTGAAGTCTGGAGGGTGAGGCAGAAGAAGTAGAAGAAGGAGAAGGAGAAGGTGAAGTCAGGAGGGTGAATCAGAAGAAGTAGAAGAAGGAGAAGGAGAAAGTGAAGTCAGGAGGGTGAATCAGAAGAAGCAGAAGAAGGAGATATAGAAGGTGAAGTCTTGAGGGTGAATCAGAAGAATCAGAAGAAGGAGAAGGAGAAGGTGAAGTCTGGAGGGTGAAGCAGAAGAAGCAGAAGAAAGAGAAGGAGAAGGTGAAGTCTGGAGGGTGAAGCAGAAGAAACAGAAGAAGGAGAAGGTGAAGACTGGAGGGTGAATCAGAAGAAGTAGAAGAAGGAGAAGGAGAAGGTGAAGTCTATAGGGTGAATCAGAAGAAGTAGAAGAAGGAGAAGGAGAAGGTGAAGTCTGGAGGGTGAATCAGAAGAAGCAGAAGAAGGAGAAGGAGAAGGTGAAGTCTGGAGGGTGAATCAGAAGAAGCAGAAGAAGGAGAAGGAGAAGATGAAGTCTGGAGGGTGAATCAGAAGAAGTAGAAGAAGGAGAAGGAGAAGGTGAGGTCTGGAGGGTGAATCAGAAGAAGCAGAAGAAGGAGAAGGAGAAGGTGAAGTCTGGAGGGTGAATCAGAAGAAGCAGAAGAAGGAGAAGGAGAAGGTGAAGTCTGGAGGGTGAATCAGAAGAAGCAGAAGAAGGAGAAGGAGAAGGTGAAGTCAGGAGGGTGAATCAGAAGAAGCAGAAGAAGGAGAAGGAGCAGGTGAAGTCAGGGGGGTGTAGCAGAAGAAGTAGAAGAAGGAGAAGGAGAAGGTGGAATCAGGACGATGAAGCAGAAGAAGCAGAAGAAGGAGAAGGAGAAGGTGAAGCCTGGAGGGCGCAGCAGAAGAAGCAGAAGAAGGAGAAGGAGAAGGTGAAGTCTGGAGTGTGAAGCAGAAGAAGCAGAACAAGGAGAAGGAGAAGGTGAAGTCTGGAGGGCGCAGCAGAAGAAGCAGAAGAAGGAGAATGAGAAGGTGAAGTCTGGAGGGTGAATCAGAAGAAGCAGAAGAAGGAGAAGGAGAAGGTGAAGTCTGGAGGGTGAATCAGAAGAAGTAGAAGAAGGAGAAGGAGAAGGTGAAGTCTGGAGGGTGAAGCAGAAGAAGTAGAAGAAGGAGAAGGAGAAGGTGAAGTCAGGAGGGTGAATCAGAAGAAGTAGCAGAAGGAGAAGGAGAAGGTGAAGTCAGGAGGGTGAATCAGAAGAAGCAGAAGAAGGAGAAGGAGAAGGTGAAGTCTGGAGGGTGAATCAGAAGAATCAGAAGAAGGAGAAGGAGAAGGTGAAGTCTGGAGGGTGAATCAGAAGAAGCAGAAGAAAGAGAAGGAGAAGGTGAAGTCTGGAGGGTGAAGCAGAAGAAACAGAAGAAGGAGAAGGAGAAGGTGAAGACTGGAGGGTGAATCAGAAGAAGTAGAAGAATGAGAAGGAGAAGGTGAAGTCTGGAGGGTGAATCAGAAGAAGTAGAAGAAGGAGAAGGAGAAGTTGAAGTCTGGAGGGTGAATCAGCAGAAGCAGAAGAAGGAGAAGGAGAAGGTGAAGTCTGGAGGGTGAATCAGAAGAAGCAGAAGAAGGAGAAGGAGAAGATGAAGTCTGGAGGGTGAATCAGAAGAAGTAGACGAAGGAGAAGGAGAAGGTGAAGTCTGGAGGGTGAATCAGAAGAAGCAGAAGAAGGAGAAGGAGAAGGTGAAGTCTGGAGGGTGAATCAGAAGAAGTAGAAGAAGGAGAAGGAGAAGGTGAAGTCTGGAGGGTGAATCAGAAGAAGCAGAAGAAGGAGAAGGAGAAGGTGAAGTCTGGAGGGTGAATCAGAAGAAGCAGAAGAAGGAGAAGGAGAAGGTGAAGTCTGGAGAGTGAATCAGAAGAAGTAGAAGAAGGAGAAGGAGAAGTTGAAGTCTGGAGGGTGAAGCAGAAGAAGTAGAAGATGGAGAAGGAGAAGGTGAAGTCAGGAGGGTGAATCAGAAGAAGTAGAAGAAGGAGAAGGAGAAGATGAAGTCAGGAGGGTGAATCAGAAGAAGCAGAAGATGGAGAAGGAGAAGGTGAAGTCTGGAGGGTGAATCAGAAGAATCAGAAGAAGGAGAAGGAGAAGGTGAAGTCTGGAGGGTGAATCAGAAGAAGCAGAGGAAGGAGAAGGAGAAGGTGAAGTCTGGAGGGTGAATCAAAAGAAGCAGAATAAGGAGAAGGAGAAGGTGAAGTCTGGAGGGTGAATCAGAAGAAGCAGAATAAGGAGAAGGAGAAGGTGAAGTCTGGAGGGTGAATCAGAAGAAGCAGAAGAAGGAGAAGGAGAAGGTGAAGTCTGGAGGGTGAATCAGAAGAAGTAGAAGAAGGAGAAGGAGAAGGTGAAGTCTGGAGGGTGAAGCAGAAGAAGTAGAAGAAGGAGAAGGAGAAGGTGAAGTCAGGAGGGTGAATCAGAAGAAGTAGAAGAAGCAGAAGGAGAAGGTGAAGTCAGGAGGGTGAATCAGAAGAAGCAGAAGAAGGAGAAGGAGAAGGTGAAGTCTGGAGGGTGAATCAGAAGAATCAGAAGAAGGAGAAGCAGAAGGTGAAGTCTGGAGGGTGAATCAGAAGAAGCAGAAGAAAGAGAAGGAGATGGTGAAGTCTGGAGGGTGAAGCAGAAGAAACAGAAGAAGGAGAAGGAGAAGGTGAAGACTGGAGGGTGAATCAGAAGAAGTAGAAGAAGGAGAAGGAGAAGGTGAAGTCTGGAGGGTGAATGAGAAGAAGTAGAAGAAGGAGAAGGAGAAGGTGAAGTCTGGAGGGTGAATCAGAAGAAGCAGAAGAAGGAGAAGGAGAAGGTGAAGTCTGGAGGGTGAATCAGAAGAAGCAGAAGAAGGAGAAGGAGAAGATGAAGTCTGGAGGGTGAATCAGAAAAAGTAGACGAAGGAGAAGGAGAAGATGAAGTCTGGAGGGTGAATCAGAAGAAACAGAAGAAGGAGCAGGAGAAGGTGAAGTCTGGAGGGTGAATCAGAAGAAGTAGAAGAAGGAGAAGGAGAAGGTGTAGTCTGGAGGGTGAATCAGAAGAAGTAGACGAAGGAGAAGGAGAAGGTGAAGTCTGGAGGGTGAATCAGAAGAAGCAGAAGAAGGAGAAGGTGAAGTCTGGAGGGTGAATCAGAAGAAGTAGAAGAAGGAGAAGGAGAAGGTGAAGTCTGGAGGGTGAATCAGAAGAAGCAGAAGAAGGAGAAGGAGAAGGTGAAGTCTGGAGGGTGAATCAGAAGAAGTAGAAGAAGGAGAAGGAGAAGGTGAAGTCTGGAGGGTGAATCAGAAGAAGTAGATGAAGGAGAAGGAGAAGGTGAAGTCTGGAGGGTGAATCAGAAGAAGCAGAAGAAGGAGATGGAGAAGGTGAAGTCTGGAGGGTGAATCAGAAGACGTAGAAGAAGGAGAAGGAGAAGGTGAAGTCTGGAGGGTGAATCAGAAGAAGCAGAAGAAGGAGAAGGAGAAGGTGAAGTCTGGAGGGTGAATCAGAAGAAGCAGAAGAAGGAGAAGGAGAAGGTGAAGTCTGGAGGGTGATTCAGAAGAAGCAGAATAAGGAGAAGGAGAAGGTGAAGTCTGGAGGGTGAATCAGAAGAAGCAGAAGAAGGAGAAGGAGAAGGTGAAGTCTGGAGGGTGAATCAGAAGAAGTAGAAGAAGGAGAAGGAGAAGGTGAAGTCTGGAGGGTGAATCAGAAGAAGTAGAAGAAGGAGAAGGAGAAGGTGAAGTCTGGAGGGTGAATCAGAAGAAGTAGAAGAAGGAGAAGGAGAAGGTGAAGTCTGGAGGGTGAAGCAGAAGAAGTAGAAGAAGGAGAAGGAGAAGGTGAAGTCAGGAGGGTGAATCAGAAGATGTAGAAGAAGGACAAGGAGAAGGTGAAGTCAGGAGGGTGAATCAGAAGAAGCAGAAGAAGGAGAAGGAGAAGGTGAAGTCTGGAGGGTGAATCAGAAGAAGTAGAAGAAGGAGAAGGAGAAGGTGAAGTCTGGAGGGAGAATCAGAAGAAGCAGAAGAAGGAGAAGGAGAAGGTGAAGTCTGGAGGGTGAATCAGAAGAAGCAGAAGAAGGAGAAGGAGAAGGTGAAGTCTGGAGGGTGAATCAGAAGAAGCAGAATAAGGAGAAGGAGAAGGTTAAGTCTGGAGGGTGAATCAGAAGAAGCAGAAGAAGGAGAAGGAGAAGGTGAAGTCTGGAGGGTGAATCAGAAGAAGTAGAAGAAGGAGAAGGAGAAGGTGAAGTCTGGAGGGTGAAGCAGAAGAAGTAGAAGAAGGAGAAGGAGAAGGTGAAGTCAGGAGGGTGAATCAGAAGAAGTAGAAGAAGGAGAAGGAGAAGGTGAAGTCAGGAGGGTGAATCAGAAGAAGCAGAAGAAGGAGATAGAGAAGGTGAAGTCTGGAGGTTGAATCAGAAGAATCAGAAGAAGGAGAAGGAGAAGGTGAAGTCTGGAGGGTGAAGCAGAAGAAGCAGAAGAAAGAGAAGGAGAAGGTGAAGTCTGGAGGGTGAAGCAGAAGAAACAGAAGAAGGAGAAGGAGAAGGTGAAGACTGGAGGGTGAATCAGAAGAAGTAGAAGAAGGAGAAGGAGAAGGTGAAGTCTGGAGGGTGAATCAGAAGAAGTAGAAGAAGGAGTAGGAGAAGGTGAAGTCTGGAGGGTGAATCAGAAGAAGCAGAAGAAGGAGAAGGAGAAGGTGAAGTCTGGAGGGTGAATCAGAAGAAGCAGAAGAAGGAGAAGGAGAAGATGAAGTCTGGAGGGTGAATCAGAAGAAGTAGAAGAAGGAGAAGGAGAAGGTGAGGTCTGGAGGGTGAATCAGAAGAAGCAGAAGAAGGAGAAGGAGAAGGTGAAGTCTGGAGGGTGAATCAGAAGAAGCAGAAGAAGGAGAAGCAGAAGGTGAAGTCTGGAGGGTGAATCAGAAGAAGCAGAAGAAAGAGAAGGAGAAGGTGAAGTCTGGAGGGTGAAGCAGAAGAAACAGAAGAAGGAGAAGGAGAAGGTGAAGACTGGAGGGTGAATCAGAAGAAGTAGAAGAAGGAGAAGGAGAAGGTGAAGTCTGGAGGGTGAAGCAGAAGAAGTAGAAGAAGGAGAAGGAGAAGGTGAAGTCAGGAGGGTGAATCAGAAGAAGTAGAAGAAGCAGAAGGAGAAGGTGAAGTCAGGAGGGTGAATCAGAAGAAGCAGAAGAAGGAGAAGGAGAAGGTGAAGTCTGGAGGGTGAATCAGAAGAATCAGAAGAAGGAGAAGCAGAAGGTGAAGTCTGGAGGGTGAATCAGAAGAAGCAGAAGAAAGAGAAGGAGAAGGTGAAGTCTGGAGGGTGAAGCAGAAGAAACAGAAGAAGGAGAAGGAGAAGGTGAAGACTGGAGGGTGAATCAGAAGAAGTAGAAGAAGGAGAAGGAGAAGGTGAAGTCTGGAGGGTGAATCAGAAGAAGTAGAAGAAGGAGAAGGAGAAGGTGAAGTCTGGAGGGTGAATCAGAAGAAGTAGAAGAAGGAGAAGGAGAAGGTGAAGTCTGGAGGGTGAAGCAGAAGAAGTAGAAGAAGGAGAAGGAGAAGGTGAAGTCAGGAGGGTGAATCAGAAGATGTAGAAGAAGGACAAGGAGAAGGTGAAGTCAGGAGGGTGAATCAGAAGAAGCAGAAGAAGGAGAAGGAGAAGGTGAAGTCTGGAGGGTGAATCAGAAGAAGTAGAAGAAGGAGAAGGAGAAGGTGAAGTCTGGAGGGTGAATCAGAAGAAGCAGAAGAAGGAGAAGGAGAAGGTGAAGTCTGGAGGGTGAATCAGAAGAAGCAGAAGAAGGAGAAGGAGAAGGTGAAGTCTGGAGGGTGAATCAGAAGAAGCAGAATAAGGAGAAGGAGAAGGTTAAGTCTGGAGGGTGAATCAGAAGAAGCAGAAGAAGGAGAAGGAGAAGGTGAAGTCTGGAGGGTGAATCAGAAGAAGTAGAAGAAGGAGAAGGAGAAGGTGAAGTCTGGAGGGTGAAGCAGAAGAAGTAGAAGAAGGAGAAGGAGAAGGTGAAGTCAGGAGGGTGAATCAGAAGAAGTAGAAGAAGGAGAAGGAGAAGGTGAAGTCAGGAGGGTGAATCAGAAGAAGCAGAAGAAGGAGATAGAGAAGGTGAAGTCTGGAGGTTGAATCAGAAGAATCAGAAGAAGGAGAAGGAGAAGGTGAAGTCTGGAGGGTGAAGCAGAAGAAGCAGAAGAAAGAGAAGGAGAAGGTGAAGTCTGGAGGGTGAAGCAGAAGAAACAGAAGAAGGAGAAGGAGAAGGTGAAGACTGGAGGGTGAATCAGAAGAAGTAGAAGAAGGAGAAGGAGAAGGTGAAGTCTGGAGGGTGAATCAGAAGAAGTAGAAGAAGGAGTAGGAGAAGGCGAAGTCTGGAGGGTGAATCAGAAGAAGCAGAAGAAGGAGAAGGAGAAGGTGAAGTCTGGAGGGTGAATCAGAAGAAGCAGAAGAAGGAGAAGGAGAAGATGAAGTCTGGAGGGTGAATCAGAAGAAGTAGAAGAAGGAGAAGGAGAAGGTGAGGTCTGGAGGGTGAATCAGAAGAAGCAGAAGAAGGAGAAGGAGAAGGTGAAGTCTGGAGGGTGAATCAGAAGAAGCAGAAGAAGGAGAAGGAGAAGGTGAAGTCTGGAGGGTGAATCAGAAGAAGCAGAAGAAGGAAAAGGAGAAGGTGAAGTCAGGAGGGTGAATCAGAAGAAGCAGAAGAAGGAGAAGGAGAAGGTGAAGTCTGGAGGGTGAAGCAGAAGAAACAGAAGAAGGAGAAGGAGAAGGTGAAGACTGGAGGGTGAATCAGAAGAAGTAGAAGAAGGAGAAGGAGAAGGTGAAGTCTGGAGGGTGAATCAGAAGAAGTAGAAGAAGGAGTAGGAGAAGGCGAAGTCTGGAGGGTGAATCAGAAGAAGCAGAAGAAGGAGAAGGAGAAGGTGAAGTCTGGAGGGTGAATCAGAAGAAGCAGAAGAAGGAGAAGGAGAAGATGAAGTCTGGAGGGTGAATCAGAAGAAGTAGAAGAAGGAGAAGGAGAAGGTGAGGTCTGGAGGGTGAATCAGAAGAAGCAGAAGAAGGAGAAGGAGAAGGTGAAGTCTGGAGGGTGAATCAGAAGAAGCAGAAGAAGGAGAAGGAGAAGGTGAAGTCTGGAGGGTGAATCAGAAGAAGCAGAAGAAGGAAAAGGAGAAGGTGAAGTCAGGAGGGTGAATCAGAAGAAGCAGAAGAAGGAGAAGGAGAAGGTGAAGTTAGGAGGGTGAATCAGAAGAAGCAGAAGAAGGAGAAGGAGCAGGTGAAGTCAGGGGGGTGTAGCAGAAGAAGTAGAAGAAGGAGAAGGAGAAGGTGAAGTCAGGACGGTGAAGCAGAAGAAGCAGAAGAAGGAGAAGGAGAAGGTGAAGCCTGGAGGGCGCAGCAGAGGAAGCAGAAGAAGGAGAAGGAGAAGGTGAAGTCTGGAGTGTGAAGCAGAAGAAGCAGAAGAAGGAGAAGGAGAAGGTGAAGTCTGGAGGGCGCAGCAGAAGAAGCAGAAGAAGGAGAATGAGAAGGTGAAGTCTGGAGGGTGAATCAGAAGAAGCAGAAGAAGGAGAAGGAGAAGATGAAGTCTGGAGGGTGAATCAGAAGAAGTAGAAGAAGGAGAAGGAGAAGGTGAAGTCAGGAGGGTGAATCAGAAGATGTAGAAGAAGGAGAAGGAGAAGGTGAAGTCAGGAGGGTGAATCAGAAGAAGCAGAAGAAGGAGAAGGAGAAGATGAAGTCTGGAGGGTGAATCAGAAGAAGTAGAAGAAGGAGAAGGAGAAGGTGAAGTCTGGAGGGTGAATCAGAAGAAGCAGAAGAAGGAGAAGGAGAAGGTGAAGTCTGGAGGGTGAATCAGAAGAAGCAGAAGAAGGAGAAGGAGAAGGTGAAGTCTGGAGGGTGAATCAGAAGAAGCAGAATAAGGAGAAGGAGAAGGTTAAGTCTGGAGGGTGAATCAGAAGAAGCAGAAGAAGGAGAAGGAGAAGGTGAAGTCTGGAGGGTGAATCAGAAGAAGTAGAAGAAGAAGAAGGAGAAGGTGAAGTCTGGAGGGTGAAGCAGAAGAAGTAGAAGAAGGAGAAGGAGAAGGTGAAGTCAGGAGGGTGAATCAGAAGAAGTAGAAGAAGGAGAAGGAGAAGGTGAAGTCAGGAGGGTGAATCAGAAGAAGCAGAAGAAGGAGATAGAGAAGGTGAAGTCTGGAGGGTGAATCAGAAGAATCAGAAGAAGGAGAAGGAGAAGGTGAAGTCTGGAGGGTGAAGCAGAAGAAGCAGAAGAAAGAGAAGGAGAAGGTGAAGTCTGGAGGGTGAAGCAAAAGAAACAGAAGAAGGAGAAGGAGAAGTTGAAGACTGGAGGGTGAATCAGAAGAAGTAGAAGAAGGAGAAGGAGAAGGTGAAGTCTGGAGGGTGAATCAGAAGAAGTAGAAGAAGGAGAAGGAGAAGGTGAAGTCTGGAGGGTGAATCAGAAGAAGCAGAAGAAGGAGAAGGAGAAGGTGAAGTCTGGAGGGTGAATCAGAAGAAGCAGAAGAAGGAGAAGGAGAAGATGAAGTCTGGAGGGTGAATCAGAAGAAGTAGAAGAAGGAGAAGGAGAAGGTGAGGTCTGGAGGGTGAATCAGAAGAAGCAGAAGAAGGAGAAGGAGAAGGTGAAGTCTGGAGGGTGAATCAGAAGAAGCAGAAGAAGGAGAAGGAGAAGGTGAAGTCTGGAGGGTGAATCAGAAGAAGTAGAAGAAGGAGTAGGAGAAGGTGAATTCTGGAGGGTGAATCAGAAGAAGCAGAAGAAGGAGAAGGAGAAGGTGAAGTCTGGAGGGTGAATCAGAAGAAGCAGAAGAAGGAGAAGGAGAAGATGAAGTCTGGAGGGTGAATCAGAAGAAGTAGAAGAAGGAGAAGGAGAAGGTGAGGTCTGGAGGGTGAATCAGAAGAAGCAGAAGAAGGAGAAGGAGAAGGTGAAGTCTGGAGGGTGAATCAGAAGAAGCAGAAGAAGGAGAAGGAGAAGGTGAAGTCTGGAGGGTGAATCAGAAGAAGCAGAAGAAGGAAAAGGAGAAGGTGAAGTCAGGAGGGTGAATCAGAAGAAGCAGAAGAAGGAGAAGGAGAAGGTGAAGTTAGGAGGGTGAATCAGAAGAAGCAGAAGAAGGAGAAGGAGCAGGTGAAGTCAGGGGGGTGTAGCAGAAGAAGTAGAAGAAGGAGAAGGAGAAGGTGAAGTCAGGACGGTGAAGCAGAAG
Organism: Somniosus microcephalus; assembly: GCF_052327205.1. Taxonomy (NCBI): domain Eukaryota; kingdom Metazoa; phylum Chordata; class Chondrichthyes; order Squaliformes; family Somniosidae; genus Somniosus; species Somniosus microcephalus. The sequence goes on from NW_028225249.1 coordinate 651,829, forward strand.
AAGCAGAAGAAGGAGAAGGAGAAGGTGAAGCCTGGAGGGCGCAGCAGAGGAAGCAGAAGAAGGAGAAGGAGAATGTGAAGTCTGGAGTGTGAAGCAGAAGAAGCAGAAGAAGGAGAAGGAGAAGGTGAAGTCTGGAGGGCGCAGCAGAAGAAGCAGAAGAAGGAGAATGAGAAGGTGAAGTCTGGAGGGTGAATCAGAAGAAGCAGAAGAAGGAGAAGGAGAAGGTGAAGTCTGGAGGGTGAATCAGAAGAAGTAGAAGAAGGAGAAGGAGAAGGTGAAGTCAGGAGGGTGAATCAGAAGATGTAGAACAAGGAGAAGGAGAAGGTGAAGTCAGGAGGGTGAATCAGAAGAAGCAGAAGAAGGAGAAGGAGAAGATGAAGTCTGGAGGGTGAATCAGAAGAAGTAGAAGAAGGAGAAGGAGAAGGTGAAGTCTGGAGGGTGAATCAGAAGAAGCAGAAGAAGGAGAAGGAGAAGGTGAAGTCTGGAGGGTGAATCAGAAGAAGCAGAAGAAGGAGAAGGAGAAGGTGAAGTCTGGAGGGTGAATCAGAAGAAGCAGAATAAGGAGAAGGAGAAGGTTAAGTCTGGAGGGTGAATCAGAAGAAGCAGAAGAAGGAGAAGGAGAAGGTGAAGTCTGGAGGGTGAATCAGAAGAAGTAGAAGAAGAAGAAGGAGAAGGTGAAGTCTGGAGGGTGAAGCAGAAGAAGTAAAAGAAGGAGAAGGAGAAGGTGAAGTCAGGAGGGTGAAACAGAAGAAGTAGAAGAAGGAGAAGGAGAAGGTGAAGTCAGGAGGGTGAATCAGAAGAAGCAGAAGAAGGAGATAGAGAAGGTGAAGTCTGGAGGGTGAATCAGAAGAATCAGAAGAAGGAGAAGGAGAAGGTGAAGTCTGGAGGGTGAAGCAGAAGAAGCAGAAGAAAGAGAAGGAGAAGGTGAAGTCTGGAGGGTGAAGCAGAAGAAACAGAAGAAGGAGAAGGAGAAGTTGAAGACTGGAGGGTGAATCAGAAGAAGTAGAAGAAGGAGAAGGAGAAGGTGAAGTCTGGAGGGTGAATCAGAAGAAGTAGAAGAAGGAGAAGGAGAAGGTGAAGTCTGGAGGGTGAATCAGAAGAAGCAGAAGAAGGACAAGGAGAAGGTGAAGTCTGGAGGGTGAATCAGAAGAAGCAGAAGAAGGAGAAGGAGAAGATGAAGTCTGGAGGGTGAATCAGAAGAAGTAGAAGAAGGAGAAGGAGAAGGTGAGGTCTGGAGGGTGAATCAGAAGAAGCAGAAGAAGGAGAAGGAGAAGGTGAAGTCTGGAGGGTGAATCAGAAGAAGCAGAAGAAGGAGAAGGAGAAGGTGAAGTCTGGAGGGTGAATCAGAAGAAGCAGAAGAAGGAGAAGGAGAAGGTGAAGTCAGGAGGGTGAATCAGAAGAAGCAGAAGAAGGAGAAGGAGAAGGTGAAGTTAGGAGGGTGAATCAGAAGAAGCAGAAGAAGGAGAAGGAGCAGGTGAAGTCAGGGGGGTGTAGCAGAAAAAGTAGAAGAAGGAGAAGGAGAAGGTGAAGTCAGGACGGTGAAGCAGAAGAAGCAGAAGAAGGAGAAGGAGAAGGTGAAGCCTGGAGGGCGCAGCAGAAGAAGCAGAAGAAGGAGAAGGAGAAGGTGAAGTCTGGAGTGTGAAGCAGAAGAAGCAGAAGAAGGAGAAGGAGAAGGTGAAGTCTGGAGGGCGCAGCAGAAGAAGCAGAAGAAGGAGAATGAGAAGGTGAAGTCTGGAGGGTGAATCAGAAGAAGCAGAAGAAGGAGAAGGAGAAGGTGAAGTCTGGAGGTTGAATCAGAAGAAGTAGAAGAAGGAGAAGGAGAAGGTGAAGTCTGGAGGGTGAAGCAGAAGAAGTAGAAGAAGGACAAGGAGAAGGTGAAGTCAGGAGGGTGAATCAGAAGAAGTAGAAGAAGGAGAAGGAGAAGGTGAAGTCAGGAGGGTGAATAAGAAGAAGCAGAAGAAGGAGAAGGAGAAGGTGAAGTCTGGAGGGTGAATCAGAAGAATCAGAAGAAGGAGAAGGAGAAGGTGAAGTCTGGAGGGTGAATCAGAAGAAGCAGAAGAAAGAGAAGGAGAAGGTGAAGTCTGGAGGGTGAAGCAGAAGAAACAGAAGAAGGAGAAGGAGAAGGTGAAGACTGGAGGGTGAATCAGAAGAAGTAGAAGAAGGAGAAGGAGAAGGTGAAGTCTGGAGGGTGAATCAGAAGAAGTAGAAGAAGGAGAAGGAGAAGTTGAAGTCTGGAGGGTGAATCAGAAGAAGCAGAAGAAGGAGAAGGAGAAGGTGAAGTCTGGAGGGTGAATCAGAAGAAGCAGAAGAAGGAGAAGGAGAAGATGAAGTCTGGAGGGTGAATCAGAAGAAGTAGAAGAAGGAGAAGGAGAAGGTGAAGTCTGGAGGGTGAATCAGAAGAAGTAGAAGAAGGAGAAGGAGAACATGAAGTCTGGAGGGTGAATCAGTAGAAACAGAAGAAGGAGAAGGAGAAGGTGAAGTCTGGAGGGTGAATCAGAAGAAGTAGAAGAAGGAGAAGGAGAAGGTGTAGTCTGGAGGGTGAATCAGAAGAAGTAGACGAAGGAGAAGGAGAAGGTGAAGTCTGGAGGGTGAATCAGAAGAAGGAGAAGAAGGAGAAGGAGAAGGTGAAGTCTGGAGGGTGAATCAGATGAAGTAGAAGAAGGAGAAGGAGAAGGTGAAGTCTGGAGGGTGAATCGGAAGAAGCAGAAGAAGGAGAAGGAGAAGGTGAAGTCTGGAGGGTGAATCAGAAGAAGCAGAAGAAGGAGAAGGAGAAGGTGAAGTCTGGAGGGTGAATCAGAAGAAGTAGAAGAAGGAGAAGGAGAAGTTGAAGTCTGGAGGGTGAAGCAGAGGAAGTAGAAGATGGAGAAGGAGAAGGTGAAGTCAGGAGGGTGAATCAGAAGATGTAGAAGAAGGAGAAGGAGAAGGTGAAGTCAGGAGGGTGAATCAGAAGAAGCAGAAGAAGGAGAAGGAGAAGGTGAAGTCTGGAGGGTGAATCAGAAGAAGTAGAAGAAGGAGAAGGAGAAGGTGAAGTCTGGAGGGTGAATCAGAAGAAGCAGAAGAAGGAGAAGGTGAAGTCTGGAGGGTGAATCAGAAGAAGCAGAAGAAGGAGAAGGAGAAGGTGAAGTCTGGAGGGTGAATCAGAAGAAGCAGAATAAGGAGAAGGAGAAGGTTAAGTCTGGAGGGTGAATCAGAAGAAGCAGAAGAAGGAGAAGGAGAAGGTGAAGTCTGGAGGGTGAATCAGAAGAAGTAGAAGAAGGAGAAGGAGAAGGTGAAGTCTGGAGGGTGAAGCAGAAGAAGTAGAAGAAGGAGAAGGAGAAGGTGAAGTCAGGAGGGTGAATCAGAAGAAGTAGAAGAAGGAGAAGGAGAAGGTGAAGTCAGGAGGGTGAATCAGAAGAAGCAGAAGAAGGAGATAGAGAAGGTGAAGTCTGGTGGGTGAATCAGAAGAATCAGAAGAAGGAGAAGGAGAAGGTGAAGTCTGGAGGGTGAAGCAGAAGAAGCAGAAGAAAGAGAAGGAGAAGGTGAAGTCTGGAGGGTGAAGCAGAAGAAACAGAAGAAGGAGAAGGAGAAGGTGAAGACTGGAGGGTGAATCAGAAGAAGTAGAAGAAGGAGAAGGAGAAGGTGAAGTCTGGAGGGTGAATCAGAAGAAGTAGAAGAAGGAGAAGGAGAAGGTGAAGTCTGGAGGGTGAATCAGAAGAAGCAGAAGAAGGAGAAGGAGAAGGTGAAGTCTGGAGGGTGAATCAGAAGAAGCAGAAGAAGGAGAAGGAGAAGATGAAGTCTGGAGGGTGAATCAGAAGAAGTAGAAGAAGGAGAAGGAGAAGGTGAGGTCTGGAGGGTGAATCAGAAGAAGCAGAAGAAGGAGAAGGAGAAGGTGAAGTCTGGAGGGTGAATCAGAAGAAGCAGAAGAAGGAGAAGGAGAAGGTGAAGTCTGGAAGGTGAATCAGAAGAAGCAGAAGAAGGAGAAGGAGAAGGTGAAGTCAGGAGGGTGAATCAGAAGAAGCAGAATAAGGAGAAGGAGAAGGTGAAGTTAGGAGGGTGAATCAGAAGAAGCAGAAGAAGGAGAAGGAGAAGGTGAAGCCTGGAGGGCGCAGCAGAAGAAGCAGAAGAAGGAGAAGGAGAAGGTGAAGTCTGGAGTGTGAAGCAGAAGAAGCAGAAGAAGGAGAAGGAGAAGGTGAAGTCTGGAGGGCGCAGCAGAAGAAGCAGAAGAAGGAGAATGAGAAGGTGAAGTCTGGAGGGTGAATCAGAAGAAGCAGAAGAAGGAGAAGGAGAAGGTGAAGTCTGGAGGTTGAATCAGAAGAAGTAGAAGAAGGAGAAGGAGAAGGTGAAGTCTGGAGGGTGAAGCAGAAGAAGTAGAAGAAGGAGAAGGAGAAGGTGAAGTCAGGAGGGTGAATCAGAAGAAGTAGAAGAAGGAGAAGGAGAAGGTGAAGTCAGGAGGGTGAATAAGAAGAAGCAGAAGAAGGAGAAGGAGAAGGTGAAGTCTGGAGGGTGAATCAGAAGAATCAGAAGAAGGAGAAGGAGAAGGTGAAGTCTGGAGGGTGAATCAGAAGAAGCAGAAGAAAGAGAAGGAGAAGGTGAAGTCTGGAGGGTGAAGCAGAAGAAACAGAAGAAGGAGAAGGAGAAGGTGAAGACTGGAGGGTGAATCAGAAGAAGTAGAAGAAGGAGAAGGAGAAGGTGAAGTCTGGAGGGTGAATCAGAAGAAGTAGAAGAAGGAGAAGGAGAAGTTGAAGTCTGGAGGGTGAATCAGAAGAAGCAGAAGAAGGAGAAGGAGAAGGTGAAGTCTGGAGGGTGAATCAGAAGAAGCAGAAGAAGGAGAAGGAGAAGATGAAGTCTGGAGGGTGAATCAGAAGAAGTAGAAGAAGGAGAAGGAGAAGGTGAAGTCTGGAGGGTGAATCAGAAGAAGTAGAAGAAGGAGAAGGAGAACATGAAGTCTGGAGGGTGAATCAGTAGAAACAGAAGAAGGAGAAGGAGAAGGTGAAGTCTGGAGGGTGAATCAGAAGAAGTAGAAGAAGGAGAAGGAGAAGGTGTAGTCTGGAGGGTGAATCAGAAGAAGTAGACGAAGGAGAAGGAGAAGGTGAAGTCTGGAGGGTGAATCAGAAGAAGGAGAAGAAGGAGAAGGAGAAGGTGAAGTCTGGAGGGTGAATCAGATGAAGTAGAAGAAGGAGAAGGAGAAGGTGAAGTCTGGAGGGTGAATCGGAAGAAGCAGAAGAAGGAGAAGGAGAAGGTGAAGTCTGGAGGGTGAATCAGAAGAAGCAGAAGAAGGAGAAGGAGAAGGTGAAGTCTGGAGGGTGAATCAGAAGAAGTAGAAGAAGGAGAAGGAGAAGTTGAAGTCTGGAGGGTGAAGCAGAGGAAGTAGAAGATGGAGAAGGAGAAGGTGAAGTCAGGAGGGTGAATCAGAAGATGTAGAAGAAGGAGAAGGAGAAGGTGAAGTCAGGAGGGTGAATCAGAAGAAGCAGAAGATGGAGAAGGAGAAGGTGAAGTCTGGAGGGTGAATCAGAAGAAGTAGAAGAAGGAGAAGGAGAAGGTGAAGTCTGGAGGGTGAATCAGAAGAAGCAGAAGAAGGAGAAGGTGAAGTCTGGAGGGTGAATCAGAAGAAGCAGAAGAAGGAGAAGGAGAAGGTGAAGTCTGGAGGGTGAATCAGAAGAAGCAGAATAAGGAGAAGGAGAAGGTTAAGTCTGGAGGGTGAATCAGAAGAAGCAGAAGAAGGAGAAGGAGAAGGTGAAGTCTGGAGGGTGAATCAGAAGAAGTAGAAGAAGGAGAAGGAGAAGGTGAAGTCTGGAGGGTGAAGCAGAAGAAGTAGAAGAAGGAGAAGGAGAAGGTGAAGTCAGGTGGGTGAATCAGAAGAAGTAGAAGAAGGAGAAGGAGAAGGTGAAGTCAGGAGGGTGAATCAGAAGAAGCAGAAGAAGGAGATAGAGAAGGTGAAGTCTGGTGGGTGAATCAGAAGAATCAGAAGAAGGAGAAGGAGAAGGTGAAGTCTGGAGGGTGAAGCAGAAGAAGCAGAAGAAAGAGAAGGAGAAGGTGAAGTCTGGAGGGTGAAGCAGAAGAAACAGAAGAAGGAGAAGGAGAAGGTGAAGACTGGAGGGTGAATCAGAAGAAGTAGAAGAAGGAGAAGGAGAAGGTGAAGTCTGGAGGGTGAATCAGAAGAAGTAGAAGAAGGAGAAGGAGAAGGTGAAGTCTGGAGGGTGAATCAGAAGAAGCAGAAGAAGGAGAAGGAGAAGGTGAAGTCTGGAGGGTGAATCAGAAGAAGCAGAAGAAGGAGAAGGAGAAGATGAAGTCTGGAGGGTGAATCAGAAGAAGTAGAAGAAGGAGAAGGAGAAGGTGAGGTCTGGAGGGTGAATCAGAAGAAGCAGAAGAAGGAGAAGGAGAAGGTGAAGTCTGGAGGGTGAATCAGAAGAAGCAGAAGAAGGAGAAGGAGAAGGTGAAGTCTGGAAGGTGAATCAGAAGAAGCAGAAGAAGGAGAAGGAGAAGGTGAAGTCAGGAGGGTGAATCAGAAGAAGCAGAATAAGGAGAAGGAGAAGGTGAAGTTAGGAGGGTGAATCAGAAGAAGCAGAAGAAGGAGAAGGAGAAGGTGAAGCCTGGAGGGCGCAGCAGAAGAAGCAGAAGAAGGAGAAGGAGAAGGTGAAGTCTGGAGTGTGAAGCAGAAGAAGCAGAAGAAGGAGAAGGAGAAGGTGAAGTCTGGAGGGCGCAGCAGAAGAAGCAGAAGAAGGAGAATGAGAAGGTGAAGTCTGGAGGGTGAATCAGAAGAAGCAGAAGAAGGAGAAGGAGAAGGTGAAGTCTGGAGGTTGAATCAGAAGAAGTAGAAGAAGGAGAAGGAGAAGGTGAAGTCTGGAGGGTGAAGCAGAAGAAGTAGAAGAAGGAGAAGGAGAAGGTGAAGTCAGGAGGGTGAATCAGAAGAAGTAGAAGAAGAAGAAGGAGAAGGTGAAGTCAGGAGGGTGAATAAGAAGAAGCAGAAGAAGGAGAAGGAGAAGGTGAAGTCTGGAGGGTGAATCAGAAGAATCAGAAGAAGGAGAAGGAGAAGGTGAAGTCTGGAGGGTGAATCAGAAGAAGCAGAAGAAAGAGAAGGAGAAGGTGAAGTCTGGAGGGTGAAGCAGAAGAAACAGAAGAAGGAGAAGGAGAAGGAGAAGACTGGAGGGTGAATCAGAAGAAGTAGAAGAAGGAGAAGGAGAAGGTGAAGTCTGGAGGGTGAATCAGAAGAAGTAGAAGAAGGAGAAGGAGAAGATGAAGTCTGGAGGGTGAATCAGAAGAAGCAGAAGAAGGAGAAAGAGAAGGTGAAGTCTGGAGGGTGAATCAGAAGAAGCAGAAGAAGGAGAAGGAGAAGATGAAGTCTGGAGGGTGAATCAGAAGAATAGAAGAAGGAGAAGGAGAAGGTGAAGTCTGGAGGGTGAATCAGAAGAAGTAGAAGAAGGAGAAGGAGAACATGAAGTCTGGAGGGTGAATCAGTAGAAACAGAAGAAGGAGAAGGAGAAGGTGAAGTCTGGAGGGTGAAGCAGAAGAAGCAGAAGAAAGAGAAGGAGAAGGTGAAGTCTGGAGGGTGAAGCAGAAGAAACAGAAGAAGGAGAAGGAGAAGGTGAAGACTGGAGGGTGAATCAGAAGAAGTAGAAGAAGGAGAAGGAGAAGGTGAAGTCTGGAGGGTGAATCAGAAGAAGTAGAAGAAGGAGAAGGAGAAGGTGAAGTCTGGAGGGTGAATCAGAAGAAGCAGAAGAAGGAGAAGGAGAAGGTGAAGTCTGGAGGGTGAATCAGAAGAAGCAGAAGAAGGAGAAGGAGAAGATGAAGTCTGGAGGGTGAATCAGAAGAAGTAGAAGAAGGAGAAGGAGAAGGTGAGGTCTGGAGGGTGAATCAGAAGAAGCAGAAGAAGGAGAAGGAGAAGGTGAAGTCTGGAGGGTGAATCAGAAGAAGCAGAAGAAGGAGAAGGAGAAGGTGAAGTCTGGAAGGTGAATCAGAAGAAGCAGAAGAAGGAGAAGGAGAAGGTGAAGTCAGGAGGGTGAATCAGAAGAAGCAGAATAAGGAGAAGGAGAAGGTGAAGTTAGGAGGGTGAATCAGAAGAAGCAGAAGAAGGAGAAGGAGAAGGTGAAGCCTGGAGGGCGCAGCAGAAGAAGCAGAAGAAGGAGAAGGAGAAGGTGAAGTCTGGAGTGTGAAGCAGAAGAAGCAGAAGAAGGAGAAGGAGAAGGTGAAGTCTGGAGGGCGCAGCAGAAGAAGCAGAAGAAGGAGAATGAGAAGGTGAAGTCTGGAGGGTGAATCAGAAGAAGCAGAAGAAGGAGAAGGAGAAGGTGAAGTCTGGAGGTTGAATCAGAAGAAGTAGAAGAAGGAGAAGGAGAAGGTGAAGTCTGGAGGGTGAAGCAGAAGAAGTAGAAGAAGGAGAAGGAGAAGGTGAAGTCAGGAGGGTGAATCAGAAGAAGTAGAAGAAGGAGAAGGAGAAGGTGAAGTCAGGAGGGTGAATAAGAAGAAGCAGAAGAAGGAGAAGGAGAAGGTGAAGTCTGGAGGGTGAATCAGAAGAATCAGAAGAAGGAGAAGGAGAAGGTGAAGTCTGGAGGGTGAATCAGAAGAAGCAGAAGAAAGAGAAGGAGAAGGTGAAGTCTGGAGGGTGAAGCAGAAGAAACAGAAGAAGGAGAAGGAGAAGGTGAAGACTGGAGGGTGAATCAGAAGAAGTAGAAGAAGGAGAAGGAGAAGGTGAAGTCTGGAGGGTGAATCAGAAGAAGTAGAAGAAGGAGAAGGAGAAGTTGAAGTCTGGAGGGTGAATCAGAAGAAGCAGAAGAAGGAGAAGGAGAAGGTGAAGTCTGGAGGGTGAATCAGAAGAAGCAGAAGAAGGAGAAGGAGAAGATGAAGTCTGGAGGGTGAATCAGAAGAAGTAGAAGAAGGAGAAGGAGAAGGTGAAGTCTGGAGGGTGAATCAGAAGAAGTAGAAGAAGGAGAAGGAGAACATGAAGTCTGGAGGGTGAATCAGTAGAAACAGAAGAAGGAGAAGGAGAAGGTGAAGTCTGGAGGGTGAATCAGAAGAAGTAGAAGAAGGAGAAGGAGAAGGTGTAGTCTGGAGGGTGAATCAGAAGAAGTAGACGAAGGAGAAGGAGAAGGTGAAGTCTGGAGGGTGAATCAGAAGAAGGAGAAGAAGGAGAAGGAGAAGGTGAAGTCTGGAGGGTGAATCAGATGAAGTAGAAGAAGGAGAAGGAGAAGGTGAAGTCTGGAGGGTGAATCGGAAGAAGCAGAAGAAGGAGAAGGAGAAGGTGAAGTCTGGAGGGTGAATCAGAAGAAGCAGAAGAAGGAGAAGGAGAAGGTGAAGTCTGGAGGGTGAATCAGAAGAAGTAGAAGAAGGAGAAGGAGAAGTTGAAGTCTGGAGGGTGAAGCAGAGGAAGTAGAAGATGGAGAAGGAGAAGGTGAAGTCAGGAGGGTGAATCAGAAGATGTAGAAGAAGGAGAAGGAGAAGGTGAAGTCAGGAGGGTGAATCAGAAGAAGCAGAAGATGGAGAAGGAGAAGGTGAAGTCTGGAGGGTGAATCAGAAGAAGTAGAAGAAGGAGAAGGAGAAGGTGAAGTCTGGAGGGTGAATCAGAAGAAGCAGAAGAAGGAGAAGGTGAAGTCTGGAGGGTGAATCAGAAGAAGCAGAAGAAGGAGAAGGAGAAGGTGAAGTCTGGAGGGTGAATCAGAAGAAGCAGAATAAGGAGAAGGAGAAGGTTAAGTCTGGAGGGTGAATCAGAAGAAGCAGAAGAAGGAGAAGGAGAAGGTGAAGTCTGGAGGGTGAATCAGAAGAAGTAGAAGAAGGAGAAGGAGAAGGTGAAGTCTGGAGGGTGAAGCAGAAGAAGTAGAAGAAGGAGAAGGAGAAGGTGAAGTCAGGTGGGTGAATCAGAAGAAGTAGAAGAAGGAGAAGGAGAAGGTGAAGTCAGGAGGGTGAATCAGAAGAAGCAGAAGAAGGAGATAGAGAAGGTGAAGTCTGGTGGGTGAATCAGAAGAATCAGAAGAAGGAGAAGGAGAAGGTGAAGTCTGGAGGGTGAAGCAGAAGAAGCAGAAGAAAGAGAAGGAGAAGGTGAAGTCTGGAGGGTGAAGCAGAAGAAACAGAAGAAGGAGAAGGAGAAGGTGAAGACTGGAGGGTGAATCAGAAGAAGTAGAAGAAGGAGAAGGAGAAGGTGAAGTCTGGAGGGTGAATCAGAAGAAGTAGAAGAAGGAGAAGGAGAAGGTGAAGTCTGGAGGGTGAATCAGAAGAAGCAGAAGAAGGAGAAGGAGAAGGTGAAGTCTGGAGGGTGAATCAGAAGAAGCAGAAGAAGGAGAAGGAGAAGATGAAGTCTGGAGGGTGAATCAGAAGAAGTAGAAGAAGGAGAAGGAGAAGGTGAGGTCTGGAGGGTGAATCAGAAGAAGCAGAAGAAGGAGAAGGAGAAGGTGAAGTCTGGAGGGTGAATCAGAAGAAGCAGAAGAAGGAGAAGGAGAAGGTGAAGTCTGGAAGGTGAATCAGAAGAAGCAGAAGAAGGAGAAGGAGAAGGTGAAGTCAGGAGGGTGAATCAGAAGAAGCAGAATAAGGAGAAGGAGAAGGTGAAGTTAGGAGGGTGAATCAGAAGAAGCAGAAGAAGGAGAAGGAGAAGGTGAAGCCTGGAGGGCGCAGCAGAAGAAGCAGAAGAAGGAGAAGGAGAAGGTGAAGTCTGGAGTGTGAAGCAGAAGAAGCAGAAGAAGGAGAAGGAGAAGGTGAAGTCTGGAGGGCGCAGCAGAAGAAGCAGAAGAAGGAGAATGAGAAGGTGAAGTCTGGAGGGTGAATCAGAAGAAGCAGAAGAAGGAGAAGGAGAAGGTGAAGTCTGGAGGTTGAATCAGAAGAAGTAGAAGAAGGAGAAGGAGAAGGTGAAGTCTGGAGGGTGAAGCAGAAGAAGTAGAAGAAGGAGAAGGAGAAGGTGAAGTCAGGAGGGTGAATCAGAAGAAGTAGAAGAAGGAGAAGGAGAAGGTGAAGTCAGGAGGGTGAATAAGAAGAAGCAGAAGAAGGAGAAGGAGAAGGTGAAGTCTGGAGGGTGAATCAGAAGAATCAGAAGAAGGAGAAGGAGAAGGTGAAGTCTGGAGGGTGAATCAGAAGAAGCAGAAGAAAGAGAAGGAGAAGGTGAAGTCTGGAGGGTGAAGCAGAAGAAACAGAAGAAGGAGAAGGAGAAGGAGAAGACTGGAGGGTGAATCAGAAGAAGTAGAAGAAGGAGAAGGAGAAGGTGAAGTCTGGAGGGTGAATCAGAAGAAGTAGAAGAAGGAGAAGGAGAAGATGAAGTCTGGAGGGTGAATCAGAAGAAGCAGAAGAAGGAGAAAGAGAAGGTGAAGTCTGGAGGGTGAATCAGAAGAAGCAGAAGAAGGAGAAGGAGAAGATGAAGTCTGGAGGGTGAATCAGAAGAATAGAAGAAGGAGAAGGAGAAGGTGAAGTCTGGAGGGTGAAACAGAAGAAGTAGAAGAAGGAGAAGGAGAACATGAAGTCTGGAGGGTGAATCAGTAGAAACAGAAGAAGGAGAAGGAGAAGGTGAAGTCTGGAGGGTGAATCAGAAGAAGTAGAAGAAGGAGAAGGAGAAGGTGTAGTCTGGAGGGTGAATCAGAAGAAGTAGACGAAGGAGAAGGAGAAGGTGAAGTCTGGAGGGTGAATCAGAAGAAGGAGAAGAAGGAGAAGGAGAAGGTGAAGTCTGGAGGGTGAATCAGATGAAGTAGAAGAAGGAGAAGGAGAAGGTGAAGTCTGGAGGGTGAATCGGAAGAAGCAGAAGAAGGAGAAGGAGAAGGTGAAGTCTGGAGGGTGAATCAGAAGAAGCAGAAGAAGGAGAAGGAGAAGGTGAAGTCTGGAGGGTGAATCAGAAGAAGTAGAAGAAGGAGAAGGAGAAGTTGAAGTCTGGAGGGTGAAGCAAAGGAAGTAGAAGATGGAGAAGGAGAAGGTGAAGTCAGGAGGGTGAATCAGAAGATGTAGAAGAAGGAGAAGGAGAAGGTGAAGTCTGGAGGGTGAATCAGAAGAAACAGAAGAAGGAGCAGGAGAAGGTGAAGTCTGGAGGGTGAATCAGAAGAAGTAGAAGAAGGAGAAGGAGAAGGTGTAGTCTGGAGGGTGAATCAGAAGAAGTAGACGAAGGAGAAGGAGAAGGTGAAGTCTGGAGGGTGAATCAGAAGAAGCAGAAGAAGGAGAAGGTGAAGTCTGGAGGGTGAATCAGAAGAAGTAGAAGAAGGAGAAGGAGAAGGTGAAGTCTGGAGGGTGAATCAGAAGAAGCAGAAGAAGGAGAAGGAGAAGGTGAAGTCTGGAGGGTGAATCAGAAGAAGCAGAAGAAGGAGAAGGAGAAGGTGAAGTCTGGAGGGTGAATCAGAAGAAGTAGATGAAGGAGAAGGAGAAGGTGAAGTCTGGAGGGTGAATCAGAAGAAGCAGAAGAAGGAGATGGAGAAGGTGAAGTCTGGAGGGTGAATCAGAAGACGTAGAAGAAGGAGAAGGAGAAGGTGAAGTCTGGAGGGTAAATCAGAAGAAGCAGAAGAAGGAGAAGGAGAAGGTGAAGTCTGGAGGGTGAATCAGAAGAAGCAGAAGAAGGAGAAGGAGAAGGTGAAGTCTGGAGGGTGATTCAGAAGAAGCAGAATAAGGAGAAGGAGAAGGTGAAGTCTGGAGGGTGAATCAGAAGAAGCAGAAGAAGGAGAAGGAGAAGGTGAAGTCTGGAGGGTGAATCAGAAGAAGTAGAAGAAGGAGAAGGAGAAGGTGAAGTCTGGAGGGTGAATCAGAAGAAGTAGAAGAAGGAGAAGGAGAAGGTGAAGTCTGGAGGGTGAATCAGAAGAAGTAGAAGAAGGAGAAGGAGAAGGTGAAGTCTGGAGGGTGAAGCAGAAGAAGTAGAAGAAGGAGAAGGAGAAGGTGAAGTCAGGAGGGTGAATCAGAAGATGTAGAAGAAGGACAAGGAGAAGGTGAAGTCAGGAGGGTGAATCAGAAGAAGCAGAAGAAGGAGAAGGAGAAGGTGAAGTCTGGAGGGTGAAGCAGAAGAAGTAGAAGAAGGAGAAGGAGAAGGTGAAGTCTGGAGGGAGAATCAGAAGAAGCAGAAGAAGGAGAAGGAGAAGGTGAAGTCTGGAGGGTGAATCAGAAGAAGCAGAAGAAGGAGAAGGAGAAGGTGAAGTCTGGAGGGTGAATCAGAAGAAGCAGAATAAGGAGAAGGAGAAGGTTAAGTCTGGAGGGTGAATCAGAAGAAGCAGAAGAAGGAGAAGGAGAAGGTGAAGTCTGGAGGGTGAATCAGAAGAAGTAGAAGAAGGAGAAGGAGAAGGTGAAGTCTGGAGGGTGAATCAGAAGAAGTAGACGAAGGAGAAGGAGAAGGTGAAGTCTGGAGGGTGAATCAGAAGAAGCAGAAGAAGGAGAAGGTGAAGTCTGGAGGGTGAATCAGAAGAAGTAGAAGAAGGAGAAGGAGAAGGTGAAGTCTGGAGGGTGAATCAGAAGAAGCAGAAGAAGGAGAAGGAGAAGGTGAAGTCTGGAGGGTGAATCAGAAGAAGCAGAAGAAGGAGAAGGAGAAGGTGAAGTCTGGAGGGTGAATCAGAAGAAGTAGATGAAGGAGAAGGAGAAGGTGAAGTCTGGAGGGTGAATCAGAAGAAGCAGAAGAAGGAGATGGAGAAGGTGAAGTCTGGAGGGTGAATCAGAAGACGTAGAAGAAGGAGAAGGAGAAGGTGAAGTCTGGAGGGTAAATCAGAAGAAGCAGAAGAAGGAGAAGGAGAAGGTGAAGTCTGGAGGGTGAATCAGAAGAAGCAGAAGAAGGAGAAGGAGAAGGTGAAGTCTGGAGGGTGATTCAGAAGAAGCAGAATAAGGAGAAGGAGAAGGTGAAGTCTGGAGGGTGAATCAGAAGAAGCAGAAGAAGGAGAAGGAGAAGGTGAAGTCTGGAGGGTGAATCAGAAGAAGTAGAAGAAGGAGAAGGAGAAGGTGAAGTCTGGAGGGTGAATCAGAAGAAGTAGAAGAAGGAGAAGGAGAAGGTGAAGTCTGGAGGGTGAATCAGAAGAAGTAGAAGAAGGAGAAGGAGAAGGTGAAGTCTGGAGGGTGAAGCAGAAGAAGTAGAAGAAGGAGAAGGAGAAGGTGAAGTCAGGAGGGTGAATCAGAAGATGTAGAAGAAGGACAAGGAGAAGGTGAAGTCAGGAGGGTGAATCAGAAGAAGCAGAAGAAGGAGAAGGAGAAGGTGAAGTCTGGAGGGTGAAGCAGAAGAAGTAGAAGAAGGAGAAGGAGAAGGTGAAGTCTGGAGGGAGAATCAGAAGAAGCAGAAGAAGGAGAAGGAGAAGGTGAAGTCTGGAGGGTGAATCAGAAGAAGCAGAAGAAGGAGAAGGAGAAGGTGAAGTCTGGAGGGTGAATCAGAAGAAGCAGAATAAGGAGAAGGAGAAGGTTAAGTCTGGAGGGTGAATCAGAAGAAGCAGAAGAAGGAGAAGGAGAAGGTGAAGTCTGGAGGGTGAATCAGAAGAAGTAGAAGAAGGAGAAGGAGAAGGTGAAGTCTGGAGGGTGAAGCAGAAGAAGTAGAAGAAGGAGAAGGAGAAGGTGAAGTCAGGAGGGTGAATCAGAAGAAGTAGAAGAAGGAGAAGGAGAAGGTGAAGTCAGGAGGGTGAATCAGAAGAAGCAGAAGAAGGAGATAGAGAAGGTGAAGTCTGGAGGTTGAATCAGAAGAATCAGAAGAAGGAGAAGGAGAAGGTGAAGTCTGGAGGGTGAAGCAGAAGAAGCAGAAGAAAGAGAAGGAGAAGGTGAAGTCTGGAGGGTGAAGCAGAAGAAACAGAAGAAGGAGAAGGAGAAGGTGAAGACTGGAGGGTGAATCAGAAGAAGTAGAAGAAGGAGAAGGAGAAGGTGAAGTCTGGAGGGTGAATCAGAAGAAGTAGAAGAAGGAGTAGGAGAAGGTGAAGTCTGGAGGGTGAATCAGAAGAAGCAGAAGAAGGAGAAGGAGAAGGTGAAGTCTGGAGGGTGAATCAGAAGAAGCAGAAGAAGGAGAAGGAGAAGATGAAGTCTGGAGGGTGAATCAGAAGAAGTAGAAGAAGGAGAAGGAGAAGGTGAGGTCTGGAGGGTGAATCAGAAGAAGCAGAAGAAGGAGAAGGAGAAGGTGAAGTCTGGAGGGTGAATCAGAAGAAGCAGAAGAAGGAGAAGCAGAAGGTGAAGTCTGGAGGGTGAATCAGAAGAAGCAGAAGAAAGAGAAGGAGAAGGTGAAGTCTGGAGGGTGAAGCAGAAGAAACAGAAGAAGGAGAAGGAGAAGGTGAAGACTGGAGGGTGAATCAGAAGAAGTAGAAGAAGGAGAAGGAGAAGGTGAAGTCTGGAGGGTGAAGCAGAAGAAGTAGAAGAAGGAGAAGGAGAAGGTGAAGTCAGGAGGGTGAATCAGAAGAAGTAGAAGAAGCAGAAGGAGAAGGTGAAGTCAGGAGGGTGAATCAGAAGAAGCAGAAGAAGGAGAAGGAGAAGGTGAAGTCTGGAGGGTGAATCAGAAGAATCAGAAGAAGGAGAAGCAGAAGGTGAAGTCTGGAGGGTGAATCAGAAGAAGCAGAAGAAAGAGAAGGAGAAGGTGAAGTCTGGAGGGTGAAGCAGAAGAAACAGAAGAAGGAGAAGGAGAAGGTGAAGACTGGAGGGTGAATCAGAAGAAGTAGAAGAAGGAGAAGGAGAAGGTGAAGTCTGGAGGGTGAATCAGAAGAAGTAGAAGAAGGAGAAGGAGAAGGTGAAGTCTGGAGGGTGAATCAGAAGAAGTAGAAGAAGGAGAAGGAGAAGGTGAAGTCTGGAGGGTGAAGCAGAAGAAGTAGAAGAAGGAGAAGGAGAAGGTGAAGTCAGGAGGGTGAATCAGAAGATGTAGAAGAAGGACAAGGAGAAGGTGAAGTCAGGAGGGTGAATCAGAAGAAGCAGAAGAAGGAGAAGGAGAAGGTGAAGTCTGGAGGGTGAATCAGAAGAAGTAGAAGAAGGAGAAGGAGAAGGTGAAGTCTGGAGGGTGAATCAGAAGAAGCAGAAGAAGGAGAAGGAGAAGGTGAAGTCTGGAGGGTGAATCAGAAGAAGCAGAAGAAGGAGAAGGAGAAGGTGAAGTCTGGAGGGTGAATCAGAAGAAGCAGAATAAGGAGAAGGAGAAGGTTAAGTCTGGAGGGTGAATCAGAAGAAGCAGAAGAAGGAGAAGGAGAAGGTGAAGTCTGGAGGGTGAATCAGAAGAAGTAGAAGAAGGAGAAGGAGAAGGTGAAGTCTGGAGGGTGAAGCAGAAGAAGTAGAAGAAGGAGAAGGAGAAGGTGAAGTCAGGAGGGTGAATCAGAAGAAGTAGAAGAAGGAGAAGGAGAAGGTGAAGTCAGGAGGGTGAATCAGAAGAAGCAGAAGAAGGAGATAGAGAAGGTGAAGTCTGGAGGTTGAATCAGAAGAATCAGAAGAAGGAGAAGGAGAAGGTGAAGTCTGGAGGGTGAAGCAGAAGAAGCAGAAGAAAGAGAAGGAGAAGGTGAAGTCTGGAGGGTGAAGCAGAAGAAACAGAAGAAGGAGAAGGAGAAGGTGAAGACTGGAGGGTGAATCAGAAGAAGTAGAAGAAGGAGAAGGAGAAGGTGAAGTCTGGAGGGTGAATCAGAAGAAGTAGAAGAAGGAGTAGGAGAAGGCGAAGTCTGGAGGGTGAATCAGAAGAAGCAGAAGAAGGAGAAGGAGAAGGTGAAGTCTGGAGGGTGAATCAGAAGAAGCAGAAGAAGGAGAAGGAGAAGATGAAGTCTGGAGGGTGAATCAGAAGAAGTAGAAGAAGGAGAAGGAGAAGGTGAGGTCTGGAGGGTGAATCAGAAGAAGCAGAAGAAGGAGAAGGAGAAGGTGAAGTCTGGAGGGTGAATCAGAAGAAGCAGAAGAAGGAGAAGGAGAAGGTGAAGTCTGGAGGGTGAATCAGAAGAAGCAGAAGAAGGAAAAGGAGAAGGTGAAGTCAGGAGGGTGAATCAGAAGAAGCAGAAGAAGGAGAAGGAGAAGGTGAAGTTAGGAGGGTGAATCAGAAGAAGCAGAAGAAGGAGAAGGAGCAGGTGAAGTCAGGGGGGTGTAGCAGAAGAAGTAGAAGAAGGAGAAGGAGAAGGTGAAGTCAGGACGGTGAAGCAGAAGAAGCAGAAGAAGGAGAAGGAGAAGGTGAAGCCTGGAGGGCGCAGCAGAGGAAGCAGAAGAAGGAGAAGGAGAAGGTGAAGTCTGGAGTGTGAAGCAGAAGAAGCAGAAGAAGGAGAAGGAGAAGGTGAAGTCTGGAGGGCGCGGCAGAAGAAGCAGAAGAAGGAGAATGAGAAGGTGAAGTCTGGAGGGTGAATCAGAAGAAGCAGAAGAAGGAGAAGGAGAAGATGAAGTCTGGAGGGTGAATCAGAAGAAGTAGAAGAAGGAGAAGGAGAAGGTGAAGTCAGGAGGGTGAATCAGAAGATGTAGAAGAAGGAGAAGGAGAAGGTGAAGTCAGGAGGGTGAATCAGAAGAAGCAGAAGAAGGAGAAGGAGAAGATGAAGTCTGGAGGGTGAATCAGAAGAAGTAGAAGAAGGAGAAGGAGAAGGTGAAGTCTGGAGGGTGAATCAGAAGAAGCAGAAGAAGGAGAAGGAGAAGGTGAAGTCTGGAGGGTGAATCAGAAGAAGCAGAAGAAGGAGAAGGAGAAGGTGAAGTCTGGAGGGTGAATCAGAAGAAGCAGAATAAGGAGAAGGAGAAGGTTAAGTCTGGAGGGTGAATCAGAAGAAGCAGAAGAAGGAGAAGGAGAAGGTGAAGTCTGGAGGGTGAATCAGAAGAAGTAGAAGAAGAAGAAGGAGAAGGTGAAGTCTGGAGGGTGAAGCAGAAGAAGTAGAAGAAGGAGAAGGAGAAGGTGAAGTCAGGAGGGTGAATCAGAAGAAGTAGAAGAAGGAGAAGGAGAAGGTGAAGTCAGGAGGGTGAATCAGAAGAAGCAGAAGAAGGAGATAGAGAAGGTGAAGTCTGGAGGGTGAATCAGAAGAATCAGAAGAAGGAGAAAGAGAAGGTGAAGTCTGGAGGGTGAAGCAGAAGAAGCAGAAGAAAGAGAAGGAGAAGGTGAAGTCTGGAGGGTGAAGCAGAAGAAACAGAAGAAGGAGAAGGAGAAGTTGAAGACTGGAGGGTGAATCAGAAGAAGTAGAAGAAGGAGAAGGAGAAGGTGAAGTCTGGAGGGTGAATCAGAAGAAGTAGAAGAAGGAGAAGGAGAAGGTGAAGTCTGGAGGGTGAATCAGAAGAAGCAGAAGAAGGAGAAGGAGAAGGTGAAGTCTGGAGGGTGAATCAGAAGAAGCAGAAGAAGGAGAAGGAGAAGATGAAGTCTGGAGGGTGAATCAGAAGAAGTAGAAGAAGGAGAAGGAGAAGGTGAGGTCTGGAGGGTGAATCAGAAGAAGCAGAAGAAGGAGAAGGAGAAGGTGAAGTCTGGAGGGTGAATCAGAAGAAGCAGAAGAAGGAGAAGGAGAAGGTGAAGTCTGGAGGGTGAATCAGAAGAAGTAGAAGAAGGAGTAGGAGAAGGTGAATTCTGGAGGGTGAATCAGAAGAAGCAGAAGAAGGAGAAGGAGAAGGTGAAGTCTGGAGGGTGAATCAGAAGAAGCAGAAGAAGGAGAAGGAGAAGATGAAGTCTGGAGGGTGAATCAGAAGAAGTAGAAGAAGGAGAAGGAGAAGGTGAGGTCTGGAGGGTGAATCAGAAGAAGCAGAAGAAGGAGAAGGAGAAGGTGAAGTCTGGAGGGTGAATCAGAAGAAGCAGAAGAAGGAGAAGGAGAAGGTGAAGTCTGGAGGGTGAATCAGAAGAAGCAGAAGAAGGAAAAGGAGAAGGTGAAGTCAGGAGGGTGAATCAGAAGAAGCAGAAGAAGGAGAAGGAGAAGGTGAAGTTAGGAGGGTGAATCAGAAGAAGCAGAAGAAGGAGAAGGAGCAGGTGAAGTCAGGGGGGTGTAGCAGAAGAAGTAGAAGAAGGAGAAGGAGAAGGTGAAGTCAGGACGGTGAAGCAGAAGAAGCAGAAGAAGGAGAAGGAGAAGGTGAAGCCTGGAGGGCGCAGCAGAGGAAGCAGAAGAAGGAGAAGGAGAATGTGAAGTCTGGAGTGTGAAGCAGAAGAAGCAGAAGAAGGAGAAGGAGAAGGTGAAGTCTGGAGGGCGCAGCAGAAGAAGCAGAAGAAGGAGAATGAGAAGGTGAAGTCTGGAGGGTGAATCAGAAGAAGCAGAAGAAGGAGAAGGAGAAGGTGAAGTCTGGAGGGTGAATCAGAAGAAGTAGAAGAAGGAGAAGGAGAAGGTGAAGTCAGGAGGGTGAATCAGAAGATGTAGAAGAAGGAGAAGGAGAAGGTGAAGTCAGGAGGGTGAATCAGAAGAAGCAGAAGAAGGAGAAGGAGAAGATGAAGTCTGGAGGGTGAATCAGAAGAAGTAGAAGAAGGAGAAGGAGAAGGTGAAGTCTGGAGGGTGAATCAGAAGAAGCAGAAGAAGGAGAAGGAGAAGGTGAAGTCTGGAGGGTGAATCAGAAGAAGCAGAAGAAGGAGAAGGAGAAGGTGAAGTCTGGAGGGTGAATCAGAAGAAGCAGAATAAGGAGAAGGAGAAGGTTAAGTCTGGAGGGTGAATCAGAAGAAGCAGAAGAAGGAGAAGGAGAAGGTGAAGTCTGGAGGGTGAATCAGAAGAAGTAGAAGAAGAAGAAGGAGAAGGTGAAGTCTGGAGGGTGAAGCTGAAGAAGTAGAAGAAGGAGAAGGAGAAGGTGAAGTCAGGAGGGTGAAACAGAAGAAGTAGAAGAAGGAGAAGGAGAAGGTGAAGTCAGGAGGGTGAATCAGAAGAAGCAGAAGAAGGAGATAGAGAAGGTGAAGTCTGGAGGGTGAATCAGAAGAATCAGAAGAAGGAGAAGGAGAAGGTGAAGTCTGGAGGGTGAAGCAGAAGAAGCAGAAGAAAGAGAAGGAGAAGGTGAAGTCTGGAGGGTGAAGCAGAAGAAACAGAAGAAGGAGAAGGAGAAGTTGAAGACTGGAGGGTGAATCAGAAGAAGTAGAAGAAGGAGAAGGAGAAGGTGAAGTCTGGAGGGTGAATCAGAAGAAGTAGAAGAAGGAGAAGGAGAAGGTGAAGTCTGGAGGGTGAATCAGAAGAAGCAGAAGAAGGAGAAGGAGAAGGTGAAGTCTGGAGGGTGAATCAGAAGAAGCAGAAGAAGGAGAAGGAGAAGATGAAGTCTGGAGGGTGAATCAGAAGAAGTAGAAGAAGGAGAAGGAGAAGGTGAGGTCTGGAGGGTGAATCAGAAGAAGCAGAAGAAGGAGAAGGAGAAGGTGAAGTCTGGAGGGTGAATCAGAAGAAGCAGAAGAAGGAGAAGGAGAAGGTGAAGTCTGGAGGGTGAATCAGAAGAAGCAGAAGAAGGAGAAGGAGAAGGTGAAGTCAGGAGGGTGAATCAGAAGAAGCAGAAGAAGGAGAAGGAGAAGGTGAAGTTAGGAGGGTGAATCAGAAGAAGCAGAAGAAGGAGAAGGAGCAGGTGAAGTCAGGGGGGTGTAGCAGAAAAAGTAGAAGAAGGAGAAGGAGAAGGTGAAGTCAGGACGGTGAAGCAGAAGAAGCAGAAGAAGGAGAAGGAGAAGGTGAAGCCTGGAGGGCGCAGCAGAAGAAGCAGAAGAAGGAGAAGGAGAAGGTGAAGTCTGGAGTGTGAAGCAGAAGAAGCAGAAGAAGGAGAAGGAGAAGGTGAAGTCTGGAGGGCGCAGCAGAAGAAGCAGAAGAAGGAGAATGAGAAGGTGAAGTCTGGAGGGTGAATCAGAAGAAGCAGAAGAAGGAGAAGGAGAAGGTGAAGTCTAGAGGTTGAATCAGAAGAAGTAGAAGAAGGAGAAGGAGAAGGTGAAGTCTGGAGGGTGAAGCAGAAGAAGGAGAAGAAGGACAAGGAGAAGGTGAAGTCAGGAGGGTGAATCAGAAGAAGTAGAAGAAGGAGAAGGAGAAGGTGAAGTCAGGAGGGTGAATAAGAAGAAGCAGAAGAAGGAGAAGGAGAAGGTGAAGTCTGGAGGGTGAATCAGAAGAATCAGAAGAAGGAGAAGGAGAAGGTGAAGTCTGGAGGGTGAATCAGAAGAAGCAGAAGAAAGAGAAGGAGAAGGTGAAGTCTGGAGGGTGAAGCAGAAGAAACAGAAGAAGGAGAAGGAGAAGGTGAAGACTGGAGGGTGAATCAGAAGAAGTAGAAGAAGGAGAAGGAGAAGGTGAAGTCTGGAGGGTGAATCAGAAGAAGTAGAAGAAGGAGAAGGAGAAGTTGAAGTCTGGAGGGTGAATCAGAAGAAGCAGAAGAAGGAGAAGGAGAAGGTGAAGTCTGGAGGGTGAATCAGAAGAAGCAGAAGAAGGAGAAGGAGAAGATGAAGTCTGGAGGGTGAATCAGAAGAAGTAGAAGAAGGAGAAGGAGAAGGTGAAGTCTGGAGGGTGAATCAGAAGAAGTAGAAGAAGGAGAAGGAGAACATGAAGTCTGGAGGGTGAATCAGTAGAAACAGAAGAAGGAGAAGGAGAAGGTGAAGTCTGGAGGGTGAATCAGAAGAAGTAGAAGAAGGAGAAGGAGAAGGTGTAGTCTGGAGGGTGAATCAGAAGAAGTAGACGAAGGAGAAGGAGAAGGTGAAGTCTGGAGGGTGAATCAGAAGAAGGAGAAGAAGGAGAAGGAGAAGGTGAAGTCTGGAGGGTGAATCAGATGAAGTAGAAGAAGGAGAAGGAGAAGGTGAAGTCTGGAGGGTGAATCGGAAGAAGCAGAAGAAGGAGAAGGAGAAGGTGAAGTCTGGAGGGTGAATCAGAAGAAGCAGAAGAAGGAGAAGGAGAAGGTGAAGTCTGGAGGGTGAATCAGAAGAAGTAGAAGAAGGAGAAGGAGAAGTTGAAGTCTGGAGGGTGAAGCAGAGGAAGTAGAAGATGGAGAAGGAGAAGGTGAAGTCAGGAGGGTGAATCAGAAGATGTAGAAGAAGGAGAAGGAGAAGGTGAAGTCAGGAGGGTGAATCAGAAGAAGCAGAAGAAGGAGAAGGAGAAGGTGAAGTCTGGAGGGTGAATCAGAAGAAGTAGAAGAAGGAGAAGGAGAAGGTGAAGTCTGGAGGGTGAATCAGAAGAAGCAGAAGAAGGAGAAGGTGAAGTCTGGAGGGTGAATCAGAAGAAGCAGAAGAAGGAGAAGGAGAAGGTGAAGTCTGGAGGGTGAATCAGAAGAAGCAGAATAAGGAGAAGGAGAAGGTTAAGTCTGGAGGGTGAATCAGAAGAAGCAGAAGAAGGAGAAGGAGAAGGTGAAGTCTGGAGGGTGAATCAGAAGAAGTAGAAGAAGGAGAAGGAGAAGGTGAAGTCTGGAGGGTGAAGCAGAAGAAGTAGAAGAAGGAGAAGGAGAAGGTGAAGTCAGGAGGGTGAATCAGAAGAAGTAGAAGAAGGAGAAGGAGAAGGTGAAGTCAGGAGGGTGAATCAGAAGAAGCAGAAGAAGGAGATAGAGAAGGTGAAGTCTGGTGGGTGAATCAGAAGAATCAGAAGAAGGAGAAGGAGAAGGTGAAGTCTGGAGGGTGAAGCAGAAGAAGCAGAAGAAAGAGAAGGAGAAGGTGAAGTCTGGAGGGTGAAGCAGAAGAAACAGAAGAAGGAGAAGGAGAAGGTGAAGACTGGAGGGTGAATCAGAAGAAGTAGAAGAAGGAGAAGGAGAAGGTGAAGTCTGGAGGGTGAATCAGAAGAAGTAGAAGAAGGAGAAGGAGAAGGTGAAGTCTGGAGGGTGAATCAGAAGAAGCAGAAGAAGGAGAAGGAGAAGGTGAAGTCTGGAGGGTGAATCAGAAGAAGCAGAAGAAGGAGAAGGAGAAGATGAAGTCTGGAGGGTGAATCAGAAGAAGTAGAAGAAGGAGAAGGAGAAGGTGAGGTCTGGAGGGTGAATCAGAAGAAGCAGAAGAAGGAGAAGGAGAAGGTGAAGTCTGGAGGGTGAATCAGAAGAAGCAGAAGAAGGAGAAGGAGAAGGTGAAGTCTGGAAGGTGAATCAGAAGAAGCAGAAGAAGGAGAAGGAGAAGGTGAAGTCAGGAGGGTGAATCAGAAGAAGCAGAATAAGGAGAAGGAGAAGGTGAAGTTAGGAGGGTGAATCAGAAGAAGCAGAAGAAGGAGAAGGAGAAGGTGAAGCCTGGAGGGCGCAGCAGAAGAAGCAGAAGAAGGAGAAGGAGAAGGTGAAGTCTGGAGTGTGAAGCAGAAGAAGCAGAAGAAGGAGAAGGAGAAGGTGAAGTCTGGAGGGCGCAGCAGAAGAAGCAGAAGAAGGAGAATGAGAAGGTGAAGTCTGGAGGGTGAATCAGAAGAAGCAGAAGAAGGAGAAGGAGAAGGTGAAGTCTGGAGGTTGAATCAGAAGAAGTAGAAGAAGGAGAAGGAGAAGGTGAAGTCTGGAGGGTGAAGCAGAAGAAGTAGAAGAAGGAGAAGGAGAAGGTGAAGTCAGGAGGGTGAATCAGAAGAAGTAGAAGAAGGAGAAGGAGAAGGTGAAGTCAGGAGGGTGAATAAGAAGAAGCAGAAGAAGGAGAAGGAGAAGGTGAAGTCTGGAGGGTGAATCAGAAGAATCAGAAGAAGGAGAAGGAGAAGGTGAAGTCTGGAGGGTGAATCAGAAGAAGCAGAAGAAAGAGAAGGAGAAGGTGAAGTCTGGAGGGTGAAGCAGAAGAAACAGAAGAAGGAGAAGGAGAAGGTGAAGACTGGAGGGTGAATCAGAAGAAGTAGAAGAAGGAGAAGGAGAAGGTGAAGTCTGGAGGGTGAATCAGAAGAAGTAGAAGAAGGAGAAGGAGAAGTTGAAGTCTGGAGGGTGAATCAGAAGAAGCAGAAGAAGGAGAAGGAGAAGGTGAAGTCTGGAGGGTGAATCAGAAGAAGCAGAAGAAGGAGAAGGAGAAGATGAAGTCTGGAGGGTGAATCAGAAGAAGTAGAAGAATGAGAAGGAGAAGGTGAAGTCTGGAGGGTGAATCAGAAGAAGTAGAAGAAGGAGAAGGAGAACATGAAGTCTGGAGGGTGAATCAGTAGAAACAGAAGAAGGAGAAGGAGAAGGTGAAGTCTGGAGGGTGAATCAGAAGAAGTAGAAGAAGGAGAAGGAGAAGGTGTAGTCTGGAGGGTGAATCAGAAGAAGTAGACGAAGGAGAAGGAGAAGGTGAAGTCTGGAGGGTGAATCAGAAGAAGGAGAAGAAGGAGAAGGAGAAGGTGAAGTCTGGAGGGTGAATCAGATGAAGTAGAAGAAGGAGAAGGAGAAGGTGAAGTCTGGAGGGTGAATCGGAAGAAGCAGAAGAAGGAGAAGGAGAAGGTGAAGTCTGGAGGGTGAATCAGAAGAAGCAGAAGAAGGAGAAGGAGAAGGTGAAGTCTGGAGGGTGAATCAGAAGAAGCAGAAGAAGGAGAAGGAGAAGTTGAAGTCTGGAGGGTGAAGCAGAGGAAGTAGAAGATGGAGAAGGAGAAGGTGAAGTCAGGAGGGTGAATCAGAAGATGTAGAAGAAGGAGAAGGAGAAGGTGAAGTCAGGAGGGTGAATCAGAAGAAGCAGAAGATGGAGAAGGAGAAGGTGAAGTCTGGAGGGTGAATCAGAAGAAGTAGAAGAAGGAGAAGGAGAAGGTGAAGTCTGGAGGGTGAATCAGAAGAAGCAGAAGAAGGAGAAGGTGAAGTCTGGAGGGTGAATCAGAAGAAGCAGAAGAAGGAGAAGGAGAAGGTGAAGTCTGGAGGGTGAATCAGAAGAAGCAGAATAAGGAGAAGGAGAAGGTTAAGTCTGGAGGGTGAATCAGAAGAAGCAGAAGAAGGAGAAGGAGAAGGTGAAGTCTGGAGGGTGAATCAGAAGAAGTAGAAGAAGGAGAAGGAGAAGGTGAAGTCTGGAGGGTGAAGCAGAAGAAGTAGAAGAAGGAGAAGGAGAAGGTGAAGTCAGGTGGGTGAATCAGAAGAAGTAGAAGAAGGAGAAGGAGAAGGTGAAGTCAGGAGGGTGAATCAGAAGAAGCAGAAGAAGGAGATAGAGAAGGTGAAGTCTGGTGGGTGAATCAGAAGAATCAGAAGAAGGAGAAGGAGAAGGTGAAGTCTGGAGGGTGAAGCAGAAGAAGCAGAAGAAAGAGAAGGAGAAGGTGAAGTCTGGAGGGTGAAGCAGAAGAAACAGAAGAAGGAGAAGGAGAAGGTGAAGACTGGAGGGTGAATCAGAAGAAGTAGAAGAAGGAGAAGGAGAAGGTGAAGTCTGGAGGGTGAATCAGAAGAAGTAGAAGAAGGAGAAGGAGAAGGTGAAGTCTGGAGGGTGAATCAGAAGAAGCAGAAGAAGGAGAAGGAGAAGGTGAATTCTGGAGGGTGAATCAGAAGAAGCAGAAGAAGGAGAAGGAGAAGATGAAGTCTGGAGGGTGAATCAGAAGAAGTAGAAGAAGGAGAAGGAGAAGGTGAGGTCTGGAGGGTGAATCAGAAGAAGCAGAAGAAGGAGAAGGAGAAGGTGAAGTCTGGAGGGTGAATCAGAAGAAGCAGAAGAAGGAGAAGGAGAAGGTGAAGTCTGGAAGGTGAATCAGAAGAAGCAGAAGAAGGAGAAGGAGAAGGTGAAGTCAGGAGGGTGAATCAGAAGAAGCAGAATAAGGAGAAGGAGAAGGTGAAGTTAGGAGGGTGAATCAGAAGAAGCAGAAGAAGGAGAAGGAGAAGGTGAAGCCTGGAGGGCGCAGCAGAAGAAGCAGAAGAAGGAGAAGGAGAAGGTGAAGTCTGGAGTGTGAAGCAGAAGAAGCAGAAGAAGGAGAAGGAGAAGGTGAAGTCTGGAGGGCGCAGCAGAAGAAGCAGAAGAAGGAGAATGAGAAGGTGAAGTCTGGAGGGTGAATCAGAAGAAGCAGAAGAAGGAGAAGGAGAAGGTGAAGTCTGGAGGTTGAATCAGAAGAAGTAGAAGAAGGAGAAGGAGAAGGTGAAGTCTGGAGGGTGAAGCAGAAGAAGTAGAAGAAGGAGAAGGAGAAGGTGAAGTCAGGAGGGTGAATCAGAAGAAGTAGAAGAAGGAGAAGGAGAAGGTGAAGTCAGGAGGGTGAATAAGAAGAAGCAGAAGAAGGAGAAGGAGAAGGTGAAGTCTGGAGGGTGAATCAGAAGAATCAGAAGAAGGAGAAGGAGAAGGTGAAGTCTGGAGGGTGAATCAGAAGAAGCAGAAGAAAGAGAAGGAGAAGGTGAAGTCTGGAGGGTGAAGCAGAAGAAACAGAAGAAGGAGAAGGAGAAGGAGAAGACTGGAGGGTGAATCAGAAGAAGTAGAAGAAGGAGAAGGAGAAGGTGAAGTCTGGAGGGTGAATCAGAAGAAGTAGAAGAAGGAGAAGGAGAAGATGAAGTCTGGAGGGTGAATCAGAAGAAGCAGAAGAAGGAGAAAGAGAAGGTGAAGTCTGGAGGGTGAATCAGAAGAAGCAGAAGAAGGAGAAGGAGAAGATGAAGTCTGGAGGGTGAATCAGAAGAATAGAAGAAGGAAAAGGAGAAGGTGAAGTCTGGAGGGTGAATCAGAAGAAGTAGAAGAAGGAGAAGGAGAACATGAAGTCTGGAGGGTGAATCAGTAGAAACAGAAGAAGGAGAAGGAGAAGGTGAAGTCTGGAGGGTGAATCAGAAGAAGTAGAAGAAGGAGAAGGAGAAGGTGTAGTCTGGAGGGTGAATCAGAAGAAGTAGACGAAGGAGAAGGAGAAGGTGAAGTCTGGAGGGTGAATCAGAAGAAGGAGAAGAAGGAGAAGGAGAAGGTGAAGTCTGGAGGGTGAATCAGATGAAGTAGAAGAAGGAGAAGGAGAAGGTGAAGTCTGGAGGGTGAATCGGAAGAAGCAGAAGAAGGAGAAGGAGAAGGTGAAGTCTGGAGGGTGAATCAGAAGAAGCAGAAGAAGGAGAAGGAGAAGGTGAAGTCTGGAGGGTGAATCAGAAGAAGTAGAAGAAGGAGAAGGAGAAGTTGAAGTCTGGAGGGTGAAGCAAAGGAAGTAGAAGATGGAGAAGGAGAAGGTGAAGTCAGGAGGGTGAATCAGAAGATGTAGAAGAAGGAGAAGGAGAAGGTGAAGTCAGGAGGGTGAATCAGAAGAAGCAGAAGAAGGAGAAGGAGAAGGTGAAGTCTGGAGGGTGAATCAGAAGAAGTAGAAGAAGGAGAAGGAGAAGGTGAAGTCTGGAGGGTGAATCAGAAGAAGCAGAAGAAGGAGAAGGTGAAGTCTGGAGGGTGAATCAGAAGAAGCAGAAGAAGGAGAAGGAGAAGGTGAAGTCTGGAGGGTGAATCAGAAGAAGCAGAATAAGGAGAAGGAGAAGGTTAAGTCTGGAGGGTGAATCAGAAGAAGCAGAAGAAGGAGAAGGAGAAGGTGAAGTCTGGAGGGTGAATCAGAAGAAGTAGAAGAAGGAGAAGGAGAAGGTGAAGTCTGGAGGGTGAAGCAGAAGAAGTAGAAGAAGGAGAAGGAGAAGGTGAAGTCAGGAGGGTGAATCAGAAGAAGTAGAAGAAGGAGAAGGAGAAGGTGAAGTCAGGAGGGTGAATCAGAAGAAGCAGAAGATGGAGATAGAGAAGGTGAAGTCTGGTGGGTGAATCAGAAGAATCAGAAGAAGGAGAAGGAGAAGGTGAAGTCTGGAGGGTGAAGCAGAAGAAGCAGAAGAAAGAGAAGGAGAAGGTGAAGTCTGGAGGGTGAAGCAGACGAAACAGAAGAAGGAGAAGGAGAAGGTGAAGACTGGAGGGTGAATCAGAAGAAGTAGAAGAAGGAGAAGGAGAAGGTGAAGTCTGGAGGGTGAATCAGAAGAAGTAGAAGAAGGAGAAGGAGAAGGTGAAGTCTGGAGGGTGAATCAGAAGAAGCAGAAGAAGGAGAAGGAGAAGGTGAAGTCTGGAGGGTGAATCAGAAGAAGCAGAAGAAGGAGAAGGAGAAGATGAAGTCTGGAGGGTGAATCAGAAGAAGTAGAAGAAGGAGAAGGAGAAGGTGAGGTCTGGAGGGTGAATCAGAAGAAGCAGAAGAAGGAGAAGGAGAAGGTGAAGTCTGGAGGGTGAATCAGAAGAAGCAGAAGAAGGAGAAGGAGAAGGTGAAGTCTGGAAGGTGAATCAGAAGAAGCAGAAGAAGGAGAAGGAGAAGGTGAAGTCAGGAGGGTGAATCAGAAGAAGCAGAATAAGGAGAAGGAGAAGGTGAAGTTAGGAGGGTGAATCAGAAGAAGCAGAAGAAGGAGAAGGAGCAGGTGAAGTCAGGGGGGTGTAGCAGAAGAAGTAGAAGAAGGAGAAGGAGAAGGTGAAGTCAGGACGGTGAAGTAGAAGAAGCAGAAGAAGGAGAAGGAGAAGGTGAAGCCTGGAGGGCGCAGCAGAAGAAGCAGAAGAAGGAGTAGGAGAAGGTGAAGTCTGGAGGGTGAATCAGAAGAAGCAGAAGAAGGAGAAGGAGAAGGTGAAGTCTGGAGGTTGAATCAGAAGAAGTAGAAGAAGGAGAAGGAGAAGGTGAAGTCTGGAGGGTGAAGCAGAAGAAGTAGAAGAAGGAGAAGGAGAAGGTGAAGTCAGGAGGGTGAATCAGAAGAAGTAGAAGAAGGAGAAGGAGAAGGTGAAGTCAGGAGGGTGAATCAGAAGAAGCAGAAGAAGGAGAAGGAGAAGGTGAAGTCTGGAGGGTGAATCAGAAGAATCAGAAGAAGGAGAAGGAGAAGGTGAAGTCTGGAGGGTGAATCAGAAGAAGCAGAAGAAAGAGAAGGAGAAGGTGAAGTCTGGAGGGTGAAGCAGAAGAAACAGAAGAAGGAGAAGGAGAAGGTGAAGACTGGAGGGTGAATCAGAAGAAGTAGAAGAAGGAGAAGGAGAAGGTGAGGTCTGGAGGGTGAATCAGAAGAAGTAGAAGAAGGAGAAGGAGAAGTTGAAGTCTGGAGGGTGAATCAGAAGAAGCAGAAGAAGGAGAAGGAGAAGGTGAAGTCTGGAGGGTGAATCAGAAGAAGCAGAAGAAGGAGAAGGAGAAGATGAAGTCTGGAGGGTGAATCAGAAGAAGTAGAAGAAGGAGAAGGAGAAGGTGAAGTCTGGAGGGTGAATCAGAAGAAGTAGTTGAAGGAGAAGGAGAAGATGAAGTCTGGAGGGTGAATCAGAAGAAACAGAAGAAGGAGAAGTAGAAGGTGAAGTCTGGAGGGTGAATCAGAAGAAGTAGAAGAAGGAGAAGGAGAAGGTGTAGTCTGGAGGGTGAATCAGAAGAAGTAGACGAAGGAGAAGGAGAAGGTGAAGTCTGGAGGGTGAATCAGAAGAAGCAGAAGAAGGAGAAGGAGAAGGTGAAGTCTGGAGGATGAATCAGATGAAGTAGAAGAAGGAGAAGGAGAAGGTGAAGTCTGGAGGGTGAATCAGAAGAAGCAGAAGAAGGAGAAGGAGAAGGTGAAGTCTGGAGGGTGAATCAGAAGAAGCAGAAGAAGGAGAAGGAGAAGGTGAAGTCTGGAGGGTGAATCAGAAGAAGTAGAAGAAGGAGAAGGAGAAGTTGAAGTCTGGAGGGTGAAGCAGAGGAAGTAGAAGATGGAGAAGGAGAAGGTGAAGTCAGGAGGGTGAATCAGAAGAAGTAGAAGAAGGAGAAGGAGAAGGTGAAGTCAGGAGGGTGAATCAGAAGAAGCAGAAGATGGAGAAGGAGAAGGTGAAGTCTGGAGGGTGAATCAGAAGAATCAGAAGAAGGAGAAGGAGAAGGTGAAGTCTGGAGGGTGAATCAGAAGAAGCAGAGGAAGGAGAAGGAGAAGGTGAAGTCTGGAGGGTGAATCAGAAGAAGCAGAATAAGGAGAAGGAGAAGGTGAAGTCTGGAGGGTGAATCAGAAGAAGCAGAATAAGGAGAAGGAGAAGGTGAAGTCTGGAGGGTGAATCAGAAGAAGCAGAAGAAGGAGAAGGAGAAGGTGAAGTCTGGAGGGTGAATCAGAAGAAGCAGAAGAAGGAGAAGGAGAAGGTGAAGTCTGGAGGGTGAAGCAGAAGAAGGAGAAGAAGGAGAAGGAGAAGGTGAAGTCAGGAGGGTGAATCAGAAGAAGTAGAAGAAGGAGAAGGAGAAGGTGAAGTCAGGAGGGTGAATCAGAAGAAGCAGAAGAAGGAGAAGGAGAAGGTGAAGTCTGGAGGGTGAATCAGAAGAATCAGAAGAAGGAGAAGGAGAAGGTGAAGTCTGGAGGGTGAATCAGAAGAAGCAGAAGAAAGAGAAGGAGAAGGTGAAGTCTGGAGGGTGAAGTAGAAGAAACAGAAGAAGGAGAAGGAGAAGGTGAAGACTGGAGGGTGAATCAGAAGAAGTAGAAGAAGGAGAAGGAGAAGGTGAAGTCTGGAGGGTGAATCAGAAGAAGTAGAAGAAGGAGAAGGAGAAGGTGAAGTCTGGAGGGTGAATCAGAAGAAGCAGAAGAAGGAGAAGGAGAAGGTGAAGTCTGGAGGGTGAATCAGAAGAAGCAGAAGAAGGAGAAGGAGAAGATGAAGTCTGGAGGGTGAATCGGAAGAAGTAGAAGAAGGAGAAGGAGAAGGTGAAGTCTGGTGGGTGAATCAGAAGAAGTAGAAGAAGGAGAAGGAGAAGTTGAAGTCTGGAGGGTGAATCAGAAGAAGCAGAAGAAGGAGAAGGAGAAGGTGAAGTCTGGAGGGTGAATCAGAAGAAGCAGAAGAAGGAGAAGGAGAAGATGAAGTCTGGAGGGTGAATCAGAAGAAGTAGAAGAAGGAGAAGGAGAAGGTGAAGTCTGGAGGGTGAATCAGAAGAAGTAGAAGAAGGAGAAGGAGAAGATGAAGTCTGGAGGGTGAATCAGATGAAACAGAAGAAGGAGAAGGAGAAGGTGAAGTCTGGAGGGTGAATCAGAAGAAGTAGAAGAAGGAGAAGGAGAAGGTGAAGTCTGGAGGGTGAATCAGAAGAAGCAGAAGAAGGAGAAGGTGAAGTCTGGAGGGTGAATCAGAAGAAGCAGAAGAAGGAGAAGGAGAAGGTGAAGTCTGGAGGGTGAATCAGCAGAAGCAGAATAAGGAGAAGGAGAAGGTTAAGTCTGGAGGGTGAATCAGAAGAAGCAGAAGAAGGAGAAGGAGAAGGTGAAGTCTGGAGGGTGAATCAGAAGAAGTAGAAGAAGGAGAAGGAGAAGGTGAAGTCTGGAGGGTGAAGCAGAAGAAACAGAAGAAGGAGAAGGAGAAGGTGAAGACTGGAGGGTGAATCAGAAGAAGTAGAAGAAGGAGAAGGAGAAGGTGAAGTCTGGAGGGTGAATCAGAAGAAGTAGAAGAAGGAGAAGGAGAAGGTGAAGTCTGGAGGGTGAATCAGAAGAAGCAGAAGAAGGAGAAGGAGAAGGTGAAGTCTGGAGGGTGAATCAGAAGAAGCAGAAGAAGGAGAAGGAGAAGATGAAGTCTGGAGGGTGAATCAGAAGAAGTAGAAGAAGGAGAAGGAGAAGGTGAGGTCTGGAGGGTGAATCAGAAGAAGCAGAAGAAGGAGAAGGAGAAGGTGAAGTCTGGAGGGTGAATCAGAAGAAGCAGAAGAAGGAGAAGGAGAAGGTGAAGTCTGGAAGGTGAATCAGAAGAAGCAGAAGAAGGAGAAGGAGAAGGTGAAGTCAGGAGGGTGAATCAGAAGAAGCAGAATAAGGAGAAGGAGAAGGTGAAGTTAGGAGGGTGAATCAGAAGAAGCAGAAGAAGGAGAAGGAGCAGGTGAAGTCAGGGGGGTGTAGCAGAAGAAGTAGAAGAAGGAGAAGGAGAAGGTGAAGTCAGGACGGTGAAGTAGAAGAAGCAGAAGAAGGAGAAGGAGAAGGTGAAGCCTGGAGGGCGCAGCAGAAGAAGCAGAAGAAGGAGTAGGAGAAGGTGAAGTCTGGAGGGTGAATCAGAAGAAGCAGAAGAAGGAGAAGGAGAAGGTGAAGTCTGGAGGTTGAATCAGAAGAAGTAGAAGAAGGAGAAGGAGAAGGTGAAGTCTGGAGGGTGAAGCAGAAGAAGTAGAAGAAGGAGAAGGAGAAGGTGAAGTCAGGAGGGTGAATCAGAAGAAGTAGAAGAAGGAGAAGGAGAAGGTGAAGTCAGGAGGGTGAATCAGAAGAAGCAGAAGAAGGAGAAGGAGAAGGTGAAGTCTGGAGGGTGAATCAGAAGAATCAGAAGAAGGAGAAGGAGAAGGTGAAGTCTGGAGGGTGAATCAGAAGAAGCAGAAGAAAGAGAAGGAGAAGGTGAAGTCTGGAGGGTGAAGCAGAAGAAACAGAAGAAGGAGAAGGAGAAGGTGAAGACTGGAGGGTGAATCAGAAGAAGTAGAAGAAGGAGAAGGAGAAGGTGAAGTCTGGAGGGTGAATCAGAAGAAGTAGAAGAAGGAGAAGGAGAAGTTGAAGTCTGGAGGGTGAATCAGAAGAAGCAGAAGAAGGAGAAGGAGAAGGTAAAGTCTGGAGGGTGAATCAGAAGAAGCAGAAGAAGGAGAAGGAGAAGATGAAGTCTGGAGGGTGAATCAGAAGAAGTAGAAGAAGGAGAAGGAGAAGGTGAAGTCTGGAGGGTGAATCAGAAGAAGTAGTTGAAGGAGAAGGAGAAGATGAAGTCTGGAGGGTGAATCAGAAGAAACAGAAGAAGGAGAAGTAGAAGGTGAAGTCTGGAGGGTGAATCAGAAGAAGTAGAAGAAGGAGAAGGAGAAGGTGTAGTCTGGAGGGTGAATCAGAAGAAGTAGACGAAGGAGAAGGAGAAGGTGAAGTCTGGAGGGTGAATCAGAAGAAGCAGAAGAAGGAGAAGGAGAAGGTGAAGTCTGGAGGATGAATCAGATGAAGTAGAAGAAGGAGAAGGAGAAGGTGAAGTCTGGAGGGTGAATCAGAAGAAGCAGAAGAAGGAGAAGGAGAAGGTGAAGTCTGGAGGGTGAATCAGAAGAAGCAGAAGAAGGAGAAGGAGAAGGTGAAGTCTGGAGGGTGAATCAGAAGAAGTAGAAGAAGGAGAAGGAGAAGTTGAAGTCTGGAGGGTGAAGCAGAGGAAGTAGAAGATGGAGAAGGAGAAGGTGAAGTCAGGAGGGTGAATCAGAAGAAGTAGAAGAAGGAGAAGGAGAAGGTGAAGTCAGGAGGGTGAATCAGAAGAAGCAGAAGATGGAGAAGGAGAAGGTGAAGTCTGGAGGGTGAATCAGAAGAATCAGAAGAAGGAGAAGGAGAAGGTGAAGTCTGGAGGGTGAATCAGAAGAAGCAGAGGAAGGAGAAGGAGAAGGTGAAGTCTGGAGGGTGAATCAGAAGAAGCAGAATAAGGAGAAGGAGAAGGTGAAGTCTGGAGGGTGAATCAGAAGAAGCAGAATAAGGAGAAGGAGAAGGTGAAGTCTGGAGGGTGAATCAGAAGAAGCAGAAGAAGGAGAAGGAGAAGGTGAAGTCTGGAGGGTGAATCAGAAGAAGCAGAAGAAGGAGAAGGAGAAGGTGAAGTCTGGAGGGTGAAGCAGAAGAAGGAGAAGAAGGAGAAGGAGAAGGTGAAGTCAGGAGGGTGAATCAGAAGAAGTAGAAGAAGGAGAAGGAGAAGGTGAAGTCAGGAGGGTGAATCAGAAGAAGCAGAAGAAGGAGAAGGAGAAGGTGAAGTCTGGAGGGTGAATCAGAAGAATCAGAAGAAGGAGAAGGAGAAGGTGAAGTCTGGAGGGTGAATCAGAAGAAGCAGAAGAAAGAGAAGGAGAAGGTGAAGTCTGGAGGGTGAAGTAGAAGAAACAGAAGAAGGAGAAGGAGAAGGTGAAGACTGGAGGGTGAATCAGAAGAAGTAGAAGAAGGAGAAGGAGAAGGTGAAGTCTGGAGGGTGAATCAGAAGAAGTAGAAGAAGGAGAAGGAGAAGGTGAAGTCTGGAGGGTGAATCAGAAGAAGCAGAAGAAGGAGAAGGAGAAGGTGAAGTCTGGAGGGTGAATCAGAAGAAGCAGAAGAAGGAGAAGGAGAAGATGAAGTCTGGAGGGTGAATCGGAAGAAGTAGAAGAAGGAGAAGGAGAAGGTGAAGTCTGGTGGGTGAATCAGAAGAAGTAGAAGAAGGAGAAGGAGAAGTTGAAGTCTGGAGGGTGAATCAGAAGAAGCAGAAGAAGGAGAAGGAGAAGGTGAAGTCTGGAGGGTGAATCAGAAGAAGCAGAAGAAGGAGAAGGAGAAGATGAAGTCTGGAGGGTGAATCAGAAGAAGTAGAAGAAGGAGAAGGAGAAGGTGAAGTCTGGAGGGTGAATCAGAAGAAGTAGAAGAAGGAGAAGGAGAAGATGAAGTCTGGAGGGTGAATCAGATGAAACAGAAGAAGGAGAAGGAGAAGGTGAAGTCTGGAGGGTGAATCAGAAGAAGTAGAAGAAGGAGAAGGAGAAGGTGAAGTCTGGAGGGTGAATCAGAAGAAGCAGAAGAAGGAGAAGGTGAAGTCTGGAGGGTGAATCAGAAGAAGCAGAAGAAGGAGAAGGAGAAGGTGAAGTCTGGAGGGTGAATCAGAAGAAGCAGAATAAGGAGAAGGAGAAGGTTAAGTCTGGAGGGTGAATCAGAAGAAGCAGAAGAAGGAGAAGGAGAAGGTGAAGTCTGGAGGGTGAATCAGAAGAAGTAGAAGAAGGAGAAGGAGAAGGTGAAGTCTGGAGGGTGAAGCAGAAGAAGTAGAAGAAGGAGAAGGAGAAGGTGAAGTCAGGAGGGTGAATCAGAAGAAGTAGAAGAAGGAGAAGGAGAAGGTGAAGTCAGGAGGGTGAATCAGAAGAAGCAGAAGAAGGAGATAGAGAAGGTGAAGTCTGGTGGGTGAATCAGAAGAATCAGAAGAAGGAGAAGGAGAAGGTGAAGTCTGGAGGGTGAAGCAGAAGAAGCAGAAGAAAGAGAAGGAGAAGGTGAAGTCTGGAGGGTGAAGCAGAAGAAACAGAAGAAGGAGAAGGAGAAGGTGAAGACTGGAGGGTGAATCAGAAGAAGTAGAAGAAGGAGAAGGAGAAGGTGAAGTCTGGAGGGTGAATCAGAAGAAGTAGAAGAAGGAGAAGGAGAAGGTGAAGTCTGGAGGGTGAATCAGAAGAAGCAGAAGAAGGAGAAGGAGAAGGTGAAGTCTGGAGGATGAATCAGATGAAGTAGAAGAAGGAGAAGGAGAAGGTGAAGTCTGGAGGGTGAATCAGAAGAAGCAGAAGAAGGAGAAGGAGAAGGTGAAGTCTGGAGGGTGAATCAGAAGAAGCAGAAGAAGGAGAAGGAGAAGGTGAAGTCTGGAGGGTGAATCAGAAGAAGTAGAAGAAGGAGAAGGAGAAGTTGAAGTCTGGAGGGTGAAGCAGAGGAAGTAGAAGATGGAGAAGGAGAAGGTGAAGTCAGGAGGGTGAATCAGAAGACGTAGAAGAAGGAGAAGGAGAAGGTGAAGTCAGGAGGGTGAATCAGAAGAAGCAGAAGATGGAGAAGGAGAAGGTGAAGTCTGGAGGGTGAATCAGAAGAATCAGAAGAAGGAGAAGGAGAAGGTGAAGTCTGGAGGGTGAATCAGAAGAAGCAGAGGAAGGAGAAGGAGAAGGTGAAGTCTGGAGGGTGAATCAGAAGAAGCAGAATAAGGAGAAGGAGAAGGTGAAGTCTGGAGGGTGAATCAGAAGAAGCAGAATAAGGAGAAGGAGAAGGTGAAGTCTGGAGGGTGAATCAGAAGAAGCAGAAGAAGGAGAAGGAGAAGGTGAAGTCTGGAGGGTGAATCAGAAGAAGCAGAAGAAGGAGAAGGAGAAGGTGAAGTCTGGAGGGTGAAGCAGAAGAAGGAGAAGAAGGAGAAGGAGAAGGTGAAGTCAGGAGGGTGAATCAGAAGAAGTAGAAGAAGGAGAAGGAGAAGGTGAAGTCAGGAGGGTGAATCAGAAGAAGCAGAAGAAGGAGAAGGAGAAGGTGAAGTCTGGAGGGTGAATCAGAAGAATCAGAAGAAGGAGAAGGAGAAGGTGAAGTCTGGAGGGTGAATCAGAAGAAGCAGAAGAAAGAGAAGGAGAAGGTGAAGTCTGGAGGGTGAAGTAGAAGAAACAGAAGAAGGAGAAGGAGAAGGTGAAGACTGGAGGGTGAATCAGAAGAAGTAGAAGAAGGAGAAGGAGAAGGTGAAGTCTGGAGGGTGAATCAGAAGAAGTAGAAGAAGGAGAAGGAGAAGGTGAAGTCTGGAGGGTGAATCAGAAGAAGCAGAAGAAGGAGAAGGAGAAGGTGAAGTCTGGAGGGTGAATCAGAAGAAGCAGAAGAAGGAGAAGGAGAAGATGAAGTCTGGAGGGTGAATCGGAAGAAGTAGAAGAAGGAGAAGGAGAAGGTGAAGTCTGGTGGGTGAATCAGAAGAAGTAGAAGAAGGAGAAGGAGAAGTTGAAGTCTGGAGGGTGAATCAGAAGAAGCAGAAGAAGGAGAAGGAGAAGGTGAAGTCTGGAGGGTGAATCAGAAGAAGCAGAAGAAGGAGAAGGAGAAGATGAAGTCTGGAGGGTGAATCAGAAGAAGTAGAAGAAGGAGAAGGAGAAGGTGAAGTCTGGAGGGTGAATCAGAAGAAGTAGAAGAAGGAGAAGGAGAAGATGAAGTCTGGAGGGTGAATCAGATGAAACAGAAGAAGGAGAAGGAGAAGGTGAAGTCTGGAGGGTGAATCAGAAGAAGTAGAAGAAGGAGAAGGAGAAGGTGAAGTCTGGAGGGTGAATCAGAAGAAGCAGAAGAAGGAGAAGGTGAAGTCTGGAGGGTGAATCAGAAGAAGCAGAAGAAGGAGAAGGAGAAGGTGAAGTCTGGAGGGTGAATCAGAAGAAGCAGAATAAGGAGAAGGAGAAGGTTAAGTCTGGAGGGTGAATCAGAAGAAGCAGAAGAAGGAGAAGGAGAAGGTGAAGTCTGGAGGGTGAATCAGAAGAAGTAGAAGAAGGAGAAGGAGAAGGTGAAGTCTGGAGGGTGAAGCAGAAGAAGTAGAAGAAGGAGAAGGAGAAGGTGAAGTCAGGAGGGTGAATCAGAAGAAGTAGAAGAAGGAGAAGGAGAAGGTGAAGTCAGGAGGGTGAATCAGAAGAAGCAGAAGAAGGAGATAGAGAAGGTGAAGTCTGGTGGGTGAATCAGAAGAATCAGAAGAAGGAGAAGGAGAAGGTGAAGTCTGGAGGGTGAAGCAGAAGAAGCAGAAGAAAGAGAAGGAGAAGGTGAAGTCTGGAGGGTGAAGCAGAAGAAACAGAAGAAGGAGAAGGAGAAGGTGAAGACTGGAGGGTGAATCAGAAGAAGTAGAAGAAGGAGAAGGAGAAGGTGAAGTCTGGAGGGTGAATCAGAAGAAGTAGAAGAAGGAGAAGGAGAAGGTGAAGTCTGGAGGGTGAATCAGAAGAAGCAGAAGAAGGAGAAGGAGAAGGTGAAGTCTGGAGGGTGAATCAGAAGAAGCAGAAGAAGGAGAAGGAGAAGATGAAGTCTGGAGGGTGAATCAGAAGAAGTAGAAGAAGGAGAAGGAGAAGGTGAGGTCTGGAGGGTGAATCAGAAGAAGCAGAAGAAGGAGAAGGAGAAGGTGAAGTCTGGAGGGTGAATCAGAAGAAGCAGAAGAAGGAGAAGAAGAAGGTGAAGTCTGGAAGGTGAATCAGAAGAAGCAGAAGAAGGAGAAGGAGAAGGTGAAGTTAGGAGGGGGAATCAGAAGAAGCAGAAGAAGGAGAAGGAGCAGGTGAAGTCAGGGGGGTGTAGCAGAAGAAGTAGAAGAAGGAGAAGGAGAAGGTGAAGTCAGGACGGTGAAGTAGAAGAAGCAGAAGAAGGAGAAGGAGAAGGTGAAGCCTGGAGGGCGCAGCAGAAGAAGCAGAAGAAGGAGTAGGAGAAGGTGAAGTCTGGAGGGTGAATCAGAAGAAGCAGAAGAAGGAGAAGGAGAAGGTGAAGTCTGGAGGTTGAATCAGAAGAAGTAGAAGAAGGAGAAGGAGAAGGTGAAGTCTGGAGGGTGAAGCAGA
The DNA here is from genome assembly GCF_052327205.1 of Somniosus microcephalus. Lineage (NCBI taxonomy): Eukaryota > Metazoa > Chordata > Chondrichthyes > Squaliformes > Somniosidae > Somniosus > Somniosus microcephalus. The sequence continues at coordinate 689,208 of NW_028225249.1, forward strand.
AGAAGTAGAAGAAGGAGAAGGAGAAGGTGAAGTCAGGAGGGTGAATCAGAAGAAGTAGAAGAAGGAGAAGGAGAAGGTGAAGTCAGGAGGGTGAATCAGAAGAAGCAGAAGAAGGAGAAGGAGAAGGTGAAGTCTGGAGGGTGAATCAGAAGAATCAGAAGAAGGAGAAGGAGAAGGTGAAGTCTGGAGGGTGAATCAGAAGAAGCAGAAGAAAGAGAAGGAGAAGGTGAAGTCTGGAGGGTGAAGCAGAAGAAACAGAAGAAGGAGAAGGAGAAGGTGAAGACTGGAGGGTGAATCAGAAGAAGTAGAAGAAGGAGAAGGAGAAGGTGAAGTCTGGAGGGTGAATCAGAAGAAGTAGAAGAAGGAGAAGGAGAAGTTGAAGTCTGGAGGGTGAATCAGAAGAAGCAGAAGAAGGAAAAGGAGAAGGTGAAGTCTGGAGGGTGAATCAGAAGAAGCAGAAGAAGGAGAAGGAGAAGATGAAGTCTGGAGGGTGAATCAGAAGAAGTAGAAGAAGGAGAAGGAGAAGGTGAAGTCTGGAGGGTGAATCAGAAGAAGTAGTTGAAGGAGAAGGAGAAGATGAAGTCTGGAGGGTGAATCAGAAGAAACAGAAGAAGGAGAAGTAGAAGGTGAAGTCTGGAGGGTGAATCAGAAGAAGTAGAAGAAGGAGAAGGAGAAGGTGTAGTCTGGAGGGTGAATCAGAAGAAGTAGACGAAGGAGAAGGAGAAGGTGAAGTCTGGAGGGTGAATCAGAAGAAGCAGAAGAAGGAGAAGGAGAAGGTGAAGTCTGGAGGATGAATCAGATGAAGTAGAAGAAGGAGAAGGAGAAGGTGAAGTCTGGAGGGTGAATCAGAAGAAGCAGAAGAAGGAGAAGGAGAAGGTGAAGTCTGGAGGGTGAATCAGAAGAAGCAGAAGAAGGAGAAGGAGAAGGTGAAGTCTGGAGGGTGAATCAGAAGAAGTAGAAGAAGGAGAAGGAGAAGTTGAAGTCTGGAGGGTGAAGCAGAGGAAGTAGAAGATGGAGAAGGAGAAGGTGAAGTCAGGAGGGTGAATCAGAAGAAGTAGAAGAAGGAGAAGGAGAAGGTGAAGTCAGGAGGGTGAATCAGAAGAAGCAGAAGATGGAGAAGGAGAAGGTGAAGTCTGGAGGGTGAATCAGAAGAATCAGAAGAAGGAGAAGGAGAAGGTGAAGTCTGGAGGGTGAATCAGAAGAAGCAGAGGAAGGAGAAGGAGAAGGTGAAGTCTGGAGGGTGAATCAGAAGAAGCAGAATAAGGAGAAGGAGAAGGTGAAGTCTGGAGGGTGAATCAGAAGAAGCAGAATAAGGAGAAGGAGAAGGTGAAGTCTGGAGGGTGAATCCGAAGAAGCAGAAGAAGGAGAAGGAGAAGGTGAAGTCTGGAGGGTGAATCAGAAGAAGCAGAAGAAGGAGAAGGAGAAGGTGAAGTCTGGAGGGTGAAGCAGAAGAAGGAGAAGAAGGAGAAGGAGAAGGTGAAGTCAGGAGGGTGAATCAGAAGAAGTAGAAGAAGGAGAAGGAGAAGGTGAAGTCAGGAGGGTGAATCAGAAGAAGCAGAAGAAGGAGAAGGAGAAGGTGAAGTCTGGAGGGTGAATCAGAAGATTCAGAAGAAGGAGAAGGAGAAGGTGAAGTCTGGAGGGTGAATCAGAAGAAGCAGAAGAAAGAGAAGGAGAAGGTGAAGTCTGGAGGGTGAAGTAGAAGAAACAGAAGAAGGAGAAGGAGAAGGTGAAGACTGGAGGGTGAATCAGAAGAAGTAGAAGAAGGAGAAGGAGAAGGTGAAGTCTGGAGGGTGAATCAGAAGAAGTAGAAGAAGGAGAAGGAGAAGGTGAAGTCTGGAGGGTGAATCAGAAGAAGCAGAAGAAGGAGAAGGAGAAGGTGAAGTCTGGAGGGTGAATCAGAAGAAGCAGAAGAAGGAGAAGGAGAAGATGAAGTCTGGAGGGTGAATCGGAAGAAGTAGAAGAAGGAGAAGGAGAAGTTGAAGTCTGGAGGGTGAATCAGAAGAAGTAGAAGAAGGAGAAGGAGAAGGTGAAGTCTGGAGGGTGAATCAGAAGAAGTAGAAGAAGGAGAAGGAGAAGATGAAGTCTGGAGGGTGAATCAGATGAAACAGAAGAAGGAGAAGGAGAAGGTGAAGTCTGGAGGGTGAATCAGAAGAAGAAGAAGAAGGAGAAGGAGAAGGTGTAGTCTGGAGGGTGAATCAGAAGAAGTAGACGAAGGAGAAGGAGAAGGTGAAGTCTGGAGGGTGAATCAGAAGAAGCAGAAGAAGGAGAAGGAGAAGGTGAAGTCTGGAGGGTGAATCAGAAGAAGTAGAAGAAGGAGAAGGAGAAGGTGAAGTCTGAAGGGTGAATCAGAAGAAGCAGAAGAAGGAGAAGGAGAAGGTGAAGTCTGGAGGGTGAATCAGAAGAAGCAGAAGAAGGAGAAGGTGAAGTCTGGAGGGTGAATCAGAAGAAGTAGAAGAAGGAGAAGGAGAAGTTGAAGTCTGGAGGATTAAGCAGAAGAAGTAGAAGAAGGAGAAGGAGAAGGTGAAGTCAGGAGGGTGAATCAGAAGAAGTAGAAGAAGGAGAAGGAGAAGGTGAAGTCAGGAGGGTGAATCAGAAGAAGCAGAAGAAGGAGATAGAGAAGGTGAAGTCTGGAGGGTGAATCAGAAGAATCAGAAGAAGGAGAAGGAGAAGGTGAAGTCTGGAGGGTGAAGCAGAAGAAGCAGAAGAAAGAGAAGGAGAAGGTGAAGTCTGGAGGGTGAAGCAGAAGAAACAGAAGAAGGAGAAGGAGAAGGTGAAGACTGGAGGGTGAATCAGAAGAAGTAGAAGAAGGAGAAGGAGAAGGTGAAGTCTGGAGGGTGAATCAGAAGAAGTAGAAGAAGGAGAAGGAGAAGGTGAAGTCTGGAGGGTGAATCAGAAGAAGCAGAAGAAGGAGAAGGAGAAGGTGAAGACTGGAGGGTGAATCAGAAGAAGCAGAAGAAGGAGAAGGAGAAGATGAAGTCTGGAGGGTGAATCAGAAGAAGTAGAAGAAGGAGAAGGAGAAGGTGAGGTCTGGAGGGTGAATCAGAAGAAGCAGAAGAAGGAGAAGGAGAAGGTGAAGTCTGGAGGGTGAATCAGAAGAAGCAGAAGAAGGAGAAGGAGAAGGTGAAGTCTGGAGGGTGAATCAGAAGAAGCAGAAGAAGGAGAAGGAGAAGGTGAAGTCAGGAGGGTGAATCAGAAGAAGCAGAAGAAGGAGAAGGAGAAGGTGAAGTTAGGAGGGTGAATCAGAAGAAGCAGAAGAAGGAGAAGGAGCAGGTGAAGTCAGGGGGGTGTAGCAGAAGAAGTAGAAGAAGGAGAAGGAGAAGGTGAAGTCAGGACGGTGAAGCAGAAGAAGCAGAAGAAGGAGAAGGAGAAGGTGAAGCCTGGAGGGCGCAGCAGAAGAAGCAGAAGAAGGAGAATGAGAAGGTGAAGTCTGGAGGGTGAATCAGAAGAAGCAGAAGAAGGAGAAGGAGAAGGTGAAGTCTGGAGGGTGAATCAGAAGAAGCAGAAGAAAGAGAAGGAGAAGGTGAAGTCTGGAGGGTGAAGCAGAAGAAACAGAAGAAGGAGAAGGAGAAGGTGAAGACTGGAGGGTGAATCAGAAGAAGTAGAAGAAGGAGAAGGAGAAGGTGAAGTCTGGAGGGTGAATCAGAAGAAGTAGAAGAAGGAGAAGGAGAAGTTGAAGTCTGGAGGGTGAATCAGAAGAAGCAGAAGAAGGAGAAGGAGAAGATGAAGTCTGGAGGGTGAATCAGAAGAAGTAGAAGAAGGAGAAGGAGAAGGTGAAGTCTGGAGGGTGAATCAGAAGAAGTAGAAGAAGGAGAAGGAGAAGATGAAGTCTGGAGGGTGAATCAGAAGAAACAGAAGAAGGAGAAGGAGAAGGTGAAGTCTGGAGGGTGAATCAGAAGAAGTACAAGAAGGAGAAGGAGAAGGTGTAGTCTGGAGGGTGAATCAGAAGAAGTAGACGAAGGAGAAGGAGAAGGTGAAGTCTGGAGGGTGAATCAGAAGAAGCAGAAGAAGGAGAAGGAGAAGGTGAAGTCTGGAGGGTGAATCAGATGAAGTAGATGAAGGAGAAGGAGAAGGTGAAGTCTGGAGGGTGAATCAGAAGAAGCAGAAGAAGGAGAAGGAGAAGGTGAAGTCTGGAGGGTGAATCAGAAGAAGCAGAAGAAGGAGAAGGAGAAGGTGAAGTCTGGAGGGTGAATCAGAAGAAGTAGAAGAAGGAGAAGGAGAAGTTGAAGTCTGGAGGGTGAAGCAAAAGAAGTAGAAGATGGAGAAGGAGAAGGTGAAGTCAGGAGGGTGAATCAGAAGAAGTAGAAGAAGGAGAAGGAGAAGGTGAAGTCAGGAGGGTGAATCAGAAGAAGCAGAAGATGGAGAAGGAGAAGGTGAAGTCTGGAGGGTGAATCAGAAGAATCAGAAGAAGGAGAAGGAGAAGGTGAAGTCTGGAGGGTGAATCAGAAGAAGCAGAGGAAGGAGAAGGAGAAGGTGAAGTCAGGAGGGTGAATCAGAAGAAGTAGAAGAAGGAGAAGGAGAAGGTGAAGTCAGGAGGGTGAATCAGAAGAAGCAGAAGATGGAGAAGGAGAAGGTGAAGTCTGGAGGGTGAATCAGAAGAATCAGAAGAAGGAGAAGGAGAAGGTGAAGTCTGGAGGGTGAATCAGAAGAAGCAGAGGAAGGAGAAGGAGAAGGTGAAGTCTGGAGGGTGAATCAGAAGAAGCAGAATAAGGAGAAGGAGAAGGTGAAGTCTGGAGGGTGAATCAGAAGAAGCAGAATAAGGAGAAGGAGAAGGTGAAGTCTGGAGGGTGAATCCGAAGAAGCAGAAGAAGGAGAAGGAGAAGGTGAAGTCTGGAGGGTGAATCAGAAGAAGCAGAAGAAGGAGAAGGAGAAGGTGAAGTCTGGAGGGTGAAGCAGAAGAAGGAGAAGAAGGAGAAGGAGAAGGTGAAGTCAGGAGGGTGAATCAGAAGAAGTAGAAGAAGGAGAAGGAGAAGGTGAAGTCAGGAGGGTGAATCAGAAGAAGCAGAAGAAGGAGAAGGAGAAGGTGAAGTCTGGAGGGTGAATCAGAAGAATCAGAAGAAGGAGAAGGAGAAGGTGAAGTCTGGAGGGTGAATCAGAAGAAGCAGAAGAAAGAGAAGGAGAAGGTGAAGTCTGGAGGGTGAAGTAGAAGAAACAGAAGAAGGAGAAGGAGAAGGTGAAGACTGGAGGGTGAATCAGAAGAAGTAGAAGAAGGAGAAGGAGAAGGTGAAGTCTGGAGGGTGAATCAGAAGAAGTAGAAGAAGGAGAAGGAGAAGGTGAAGTCTGGAGGGTGAATCAGAAGAAGCAGAAGAAGGAGAAGGAGAAGGTGAAGTCTGGAGGGTGAATCAGAAGAAGCAGAAGAAGGAGAAGGAGAAGATGAAGTCTGGAGGGTGAATCGGAAGAAGTAGAAGAAGGAGAAGGAGAAGTTGAAGTCTGGAGGGTGAATCAGAAGAAGTAGAAGAAGGAGAAGGAGAAGGTGAAGTCTGGAGGGTGAATCAGAAGAAGTAGAAGAAGGAGAAGGAGAAGATGAAGTCTGGAGGGTGAATCAGATGAAACAGAAGAAGGAGAAGGAGAAGGTGAAGTCTGGAGGGTGAATCAGAAGAAGAAGAAGAAGGAGAAGGAGAAGGTGTAGTCTGGAGGGTGAATCAGAAGAAGTAGACGAAGGAGAAGGAGAAGGTGAAGTCTGGAGGGTGAATCAGAAGAAGCAGAAGAAGGAGAAGGAGAAGGTGAAGTCTGGAGGGTGAATCAGAAGAAGTAGAAGAAGGAGAAGGAGAAGGTGAAGTCTGAAGGGTGAATCAGAAGAAGCAGAAGAAGGAGAAGGAGAAGGTGAAGTCTGGAGGGTGAATCAGAAGAAGCAGAAGAAGGAGAAGGTGAAGTCTGGAGGGTGAATCAGAAGAAGTAGAAGAAGGAGAAGGAGAAGGTGAAGTCTGGAGGGTGAATCAGAAGAAGTAGAAGAAGGAGAAGGAGAAGGTGAAGTCTGGAGGGTGAAGCAGAAGAAACAGAAGAAGGAGAAGGAGAAGGTGAAGACTGGAGGGTGAATCAGAAGAAGTAGAAGAAGGAGAAGGAGAAGGTGAAGTCTGGAGGGTGAATCAGAAGAAGTAGAAGAAGGAGAAGGAGAAGGTGAAGTCTGGAGGGTGAATCAGAAGAAGCAGAAGAAGGAGAAGGAGAAGGTGAAGACTGGAGGGTGAATCAGAAGAAGCAGAAGAAGGAGAAGGAGAAGATGAAGTCTGGAGGGTGAATCAGAAGAAGTAGAAGAAGGAGAAGGAGAAGGTGAGGTCTGGAGGGTGAATCAGAAGAAGCAGAAGAAGGAGAAGGAGAAGGTGAAGTCTGGAGGGTGAATCAGAAGAAGCAGAAGAAGGAGAAGGAGAAGGTGAAGTCTGGAGGGTGAATCAGAAGAAGCAGAAGAAGGAGAAGGAGAAGGTGAAGTCAGGAGGGTGAATCAGAAGAAGCAGAAGAAGGAGAAGGAGAAGGTGAAGTTAGGAGGGTGAATCAGAAGAAGCAGAAGAAGGAGAAGGAGCAGGTGAAGTCAGGGGGGTGTAGCAGAAGAAGTAGAAGAAGGAGAAGGAGAAGGTGAAGTCAGGACGGTGAAGCAGAAGAAGCAGAAGAAGGAGAAGGAGAAGGTGAAGCCTGGAGGGCGCAGCAGAAGAAGCAGAAGAAGGAGAATGAGAAGGTGAAGTCTGGAGGGTGAATCAGAAGAAGCAGAAGAAGGAGAAGGAGAAGGTGAAGTCTGGAGGGTGAATCAGAAGAAGCAGAAGAAAGAGAAGGAGAAGGTGAAGTCTGGAGGGTGAAGCAGAAGAAACAGAAGAAGGAGAAGGAGAAGGTGAAGACTGGAGGGTGAATCAGAAGAAGTAGAAGAAGGAGAAGGAGAAGGTGAAGTCTGGAGGGTGAATCAGAAGAAGTAGAAGAAGGAGAAGGAGAAGTTGAAGTCTGGAGGGTGAATCAGAAGAAGCAGAAGAAGGAGAAGGAGAAGATGAAGTCTGGAGGGTGAATCAGAAGAAGTAGAAGAAGGAGAAGGAGAAGGTGAAGTCTGGAGGGTGAATCAGAAGAAGTAGAAGAAGGAGAAGGAGAAGATGAAGTCTGGAGGGTGAATCAGAAGAAACAGAAGAAGGAGAAGGAGAAGGTGAAGTCTGGAGGGTGAATCAGAAGAAGTACAAGAAGGAGAAGGAGAAGGTGTAGTCTGGAGGGTGAATCAGAAGAAGTAGACGAAGGAGAAGGAGAAGGTGAAGTCTGGAGGGTGAATCAGAAGAAGCAGAAGAAGGAGAAGGAGAAGGTGAAGTCTGGAGGGTGAATCAGATGAAGTAGATGAAGGAGAAGGAGAAGGTGAAGTCTGGAGGGTGAATCAGAAGAAGCAGAAGAAGGAGAAGGAGAAGGTGAAGTCTGGAGGGTGAATCAGAAGAAGCAGAAGAAGGAGAAGGAGAAGGTGAAGTCTGGAGGGTGAATCAGAAGAAGTAGAAGAAGGAGAAGGAGAAGTTGAAGTCTGGAGGGTGAAGCAAAAGAAGTAGAAGATGGAGAAGGAGAAGGTGAAGTCAGGAGGGTGAATCAGAAGAAGTAGAAGAAGGAGAAGGAGAAGGTGAAGTCAGGAGGGTGAATCAGAAGAAGCAGAAGATGGAGAAGGAGAAGGTGAAGTCTGGAGGGTGAATCAGAAGAATCAGAAGAAGGAGAAGGAGAAGGTGAAGTCTGGAGGGTGAATCAGAAGAAGCAGAGGAAGGAGAAGGAGAAGGTGAAGTCTGGAGGGTGAATCAGAAGAAGCAGAATAAGGAGAAGGAGAAGGTGAAGTCTGGAGGGTGAATCAGAAGAAGCAGAATAAGGAGAAGGAGAAGGTGAAGTCTGGAGGGTGAATCAGAAGAAGCAGAAGAAGGAGAAGGAGAAGGTGAAGTCTGGAGGGTGAATCAGAAGAAGCAGAAGAAGGAGAAGGAGAAGGTGAAGTCTGGAGGGTGAAGCAGAAGAAGTAGAAGAAGGAGAAGGAGAAGGTGAAGTCAGGAGGGTGAATCAGAAGAAGTAGAAGAAGGAGAAGGAGAAGGTGAAGTCAGGAGGGTGAATCAGAAGAAGCAGAAGAAGGAGAAGGAGAAGGTGAAGTCTGGAGGGTGAATCAGAAGAATCAGAAGAAGGAGAAGGAGAAGGTGAAGTCTGGAGGGTGAATCAGAAGAAGCAGAAGAAAGAGAAGGAGAAGGTGAAGTCTGGAGGGTGAAGCAGAAGAAACAGAAGAAGGAGAAGGAGAAGGTGAAGACTGGAGGGTGAATCAGAAGAAGTAGAAGAAGGAGAAGGAGAAGGTGAAGTCTGGAGGGTGAATCAGAAGAAGCAGAAGAAGGAGAAGGAGAAGGTGAAGTCTGGAGGGTGAACCAGAAGAAGCAGAAGAAGGAGAAGGAGAAGATGAAGTCTGGAGGGTGAATCGGAAGAAGTAGAAGAAGGAGAAGGAGAAGGTGAAGTCTGGAGGGTGAATCAGAAGAAGTAGAAGAAGGAGAAGGAGAAGTTGAAGTCTGGAGGGTGTATCAGAAGAAGCAGAAGAAGGAGAAGGAGAAGGTGAAGTCTGGAGGGTGAATCAGAAGAAGCAGAAGAAGGAGAAGGAGAAGATGAAGTCTGGAGGGTGAATCAGAAGAAGTAGAAGAAGGAGAAGGAGAAGGTGAAGTCTGGAGGGTGAATCAGAAGAAGTAGAAGAAGGAGAAGGAGAAGATGAAGTCTGGAGGGTGAATCAGAAGAAACAGAAGAAGGAGGAGGAGAAGGTGAAGTCTGGAGGGTGAATCAGAAGAAGTAGAAGAAGGAGAAGGAGAAGGTGTAGTCTGGAGGGTGAATCAGAAGAAGTAGACGAAGGAGAAGGAGAAGGTGAAGTCTGGAGGGTGAATCAGAAGAAGCAGAAGAAGGAGAAGGAGAAGGTGAAGTCTGGAGGGTGAATCAGAAGAAGTAGAAGAAGGAGAAGGAGAAGGTGAAGTCTGGAGGGTGAATCAGAAGAAGCAGAAGAAGGAGAAGGAGAAGGTGAAGTCTGGAGGGTGAATCAGAAGAAGCAGAAGAAGGAGAAGGAGAAGGTGAAGTCTGGAGGGTGAATCAGAAGAAGTAGAAGAAGGAGAAGGAGAAGTTGAAGTCTGGAGGGTGAAGCAGAAGAAGTAGAAGATGGAGAAGGAGAAGGTGAAGTCAGGAGGGTGAATCAGAAGAAGTAGAAGAAGGAGAAGGAGAAGGTGAAGTCAGGAGGGTGAATCAGAAGAAGCAGAAGATGGAGAAGGAGAAGGTGAAGTCTGGAGGGTGAATCAGAAGAATCAGAAGAAGGAGAAGGAGAAGGTGAAGTCTGGAGGGTGAATCAGAAGAAGCAAAGGAAGGAGAAGGAGAAGGTGAAGTCTGGAGGGTGAATCAGAAGAAGCAGAATAAGGAGAAGGAGAAGGTGAAGTCTGGAGGGTGAATCAGAAGAAGCAGAATAAGGAGAAGGAGAAGGTGAAGTCTGGAGGGGGAATCAGAAGAAGTAGAAGAAGGAGAAGGAGAAGGTGAAGTCTGGAGGGTGAAGCAGAAGAAGTAGAAGAAGGAGAAGGAGAAGCTGAAGTCAGGAGGGTGAATCAGAAGAAGTAGAAGAAGGAGAAGGAGAAGCTGAAGTCAGGAGGGTGAATCAGAAGAAGCAGAAGAAGGAGAAGGAGAAGGTGAAGTCTGGAGGGTGAATCAGAAGAATCAGAAGAAGGAGAAGGAGAAGGTGAAGTCTGGAGGGTGAATCAGAAGAAGCAGAAGAAAGAGAAGGAGAAGGTGAAGTCTGGAGGGTGAAGCAGAAGAAACAGAAGAAGGAGAAGGAGAAGGTGAAGACTGGAGGGTGAATCAGAAGAAGTAGAAGAAGGAGATGGAGAAGGTGAAGTCTGGAGGGTGAATCAGAAGAAGTAGAAGAAGGAGAAGGAGAAGGTGAAGTCTGGAGGGTGAATCAGAAGAAGCAGAAGAAGGAGAAGGAGAAGGTGAAGTCTGGAGGGTGAATCAGAAGAAGCAGAAGAAGGAGAAGGAGAAGATGAAGTCTGGAGGGTGAATCAGAAGAAGTAGAAGAAGGAGAAGGAGAAGGTGAAGTCTGGAGGGTGAATCAGAAGTAGTAGAAGAAGGAGAAGGAGAAGGTGAAGTCTGGAGGGTGAATCAGAAGAAACAGAAGAAGGAGAAGGTGAAGTCTGGAGGGTGAATCAGAAGAAGTAGAAGAAGGAGAAGGAGAAGGTGTAGTCTGGAGGGTGAATCAGAAGAAGTAGACGAAGGAGAAGGAGAAGGTGAAGACTGGAGGGTGAATCAGAAGAAGCAGAAGAAGGAGATGGAGAAGGTGAAGTCTGGAGGGTGAATCAGAAGAAGTAGAAGAAGGAGAAGGAGAAGGTGAAGTCTGGAGGGCGAATCAGAAGAAGCAGAAGAAGGAGAAGGAGAAGGTGAAGTCTGGAGGGTGAATCAGAAGAAGCAGAAGAAGGAGAAGGAGAAGGTGAAGTCTGGAGGGTGATTCAGAAGAAGCAGAATAAGGAGAAGGAGAAGGTGATGTCTGGAGGGTGAATCAGAAGAAGCAGAAGAAGGAGAAGGAGAAGGTGAAGTCTGGAGGGTGAATCAGAAGAAGTAGAAGAAGGAGAAGGAGAAGGTGAAGTCTGGAGGGTGAATCAGAAGAAGTAGAAGAAGGAGAAGGAGAAGGTGAAGTCTGGAGGGTGAATCAGAAGAAGTAGAAGAAGGAGAAGGAGAAGGTGAAGTCTGGAGGGGGAAGCAGAAGAAGTAGAAGAAGGAGAAGGAGAAGGTGAAGTCAGGAGGGTGAATCAGAAGATGTAGAAGAAGGAGAAGGAGAAGGTGAAGTCAGGAGGGTGAATCAGAAGAAGCAGAAGAAGGAGAAGGAGAAGGTGAAGTCTGGAGGGTGAATCAGAAGAATCAGAAGAAGGAGAAGGAGAAGGTGAAGTCTGGAGGGTGAATCAGAAGAAGTAGAAGAAGGAGAAGGAGAAGGTGAAGTCTGGAGGGTGAATCAGAAGAAGCAGAAGAAGGAGAAGGAGAAGGTGAAGTCTGGAGGGTGAATCAGAAGAAGTAGACGAAGGAGAAGGAGAAGGTGAAGTCTGGAGGGTGAATCAGAAGAAGCAGAAGAAGGAGATGGAGAAGGTGAAGTCTGGAGGATGAATCAGAAGAAGTAGAAGAAGGAGAAGGTGAAGGTGAAGTCTGGAGGGTGAATCAGAAGAAGCAGAAGAAGGAGAAGGAGAAGCTGAAGTCTGGAGGGTGAATCAGAAGAAGCAGAAGAAGGAGAAGGAGAAGGTGAAGTCTGGAGGGTGATTCAGAAGAAGCAGAATAAGGAGAAGGAGAAGGTGAAGTCTGCAGGGTGAATCAGAAGAAGCAGAAGAAGGAGAAGGAGAAGGTGAAGTCTGGAGGGTGAATCAGAAGAAGTAGAAGAAGGAGAAGGAGAAGGTGAAGTCTGGAGGGTGAATCAGAAGAAGTAGAAGAAGGAGAAGGAGAAGGTGAAGTCTGGAGGGTGAATCAGAAGAAGTAGAAGAAGGAGAAGGAGAAGGTGAAGTCTGGAGGTTGAAGCAGAAGAAGTAGAAGAAGGAGAAGGAGAAGGTGAAGTCAGGAGGGTGAATCAGAAGATGTAGAAGAAGGAGAAGGAGAAGGTGAAGTCAGGAGGGTGAATCAGAAGAAGCAGAAGAAGGAGAAGGAGAAGGTGAAGTTTGGAGGGTGAATCAGAAGAAGTAGAAGAAGGAGATGGAGAAGGTGAAGTCTGGAGGGTGAATCAGATGAAGCAGAAGAAGGAGAAGGAGAAGGTGAAGTCTGGAGGGTGAATCAGAAGAAGCAGAAGAAGGAGAAGGAGAAGGTGAAGTCTGGAGGGTGAATCAGAAGAAGCAGAAGAAGGAGAAGGAGAAGGTGAAGTCTGGAGGGTGAATCAGAAGAAGCAGAATAAGGAGAAGGAGAAGGTGAAGTCTGGAGGGTGAATCAGAAGAAGCAGAAGAAGGAGAAGGAGAAGGTGAAGTCTGGAGGGTGAAGCAGAAGAAGCAGAAGAAAGAGAAGGAGAAGGTGAAGTCTGGAGGGTGAAGCAGAAGATACAGAAGAAGGAGAAGGAGAAGGTGAAGACTGGAGGGTGAATCAGAAGAAGTAGAAGAAGGAGAAGGAGAAGGTGAAGTCTGGAGGGTGAATCAGAAGAAGTAGAAGAAGGAGAAGGAGAAGGTGAAGTCTGGAGGGTGAATCAGAAGAAGCAGAAGAAGGAGAAGGAGAAGGTGAAGTCTGGAGGGTGAATCAGAAGAAGTAGAAGAAGGAGAAGGAGAAGGTGAAGTCTGGAGGGTGAAGCAGAAGAAGTAGAAGAAGGAGAAGGAGAAGGTGAAGTCAGGAGGGTGAATCAGAAGAAGTAGAAGAAGGAGAAGGAGAAGGTGAAGTCAGGAGGGTGAATCAGAATAAGCAGAAGAAGGAGAAAGAGAAGGTGAAGTCTGGAGGGTGAATCAGAAGAATCAGAAGAAGGAGAAGGAGAAGGTGAAGTCTGGATGGTGAAGCAGAAGAAGCAGAAGAAAGAGAAGGAGAAGGTGAAGTCTGGAGGGTGAAGCAGAAGATACAGAAGAAGGAGAAGGAGAAGGTGAAGACTGGAGGGTGAATCAGAAGAAGTAGAAGAAGGAGAAGGAGAAGGTGAAGTCTGGAGGGTGAATCAGAAGAAGTAGAAGAAGGAGAAGGAGAAGGTGAAGTCTGGAGGGTGAATCAGATGAAGCAGAAGAAGGAGAAGGAGAAGGTGAAGTCTGGAGGGTGAATCAGAAGAAGCAGAATAAGGAGAAGGAGAAGGTGAAGTCTGGAGCGTGAATCAGAAGAAGCAGAAGAAGGAGAAGGAGAAGGTGAAGTCTGGAGGGTGAATCAGAAGAAGCAGAATAAGGAGAAGGAGAAGGTGAAGTCTGGAGGGTGAATCAGAAGAAGCAGAAGAAGGAGAAGGAGAAGGTGAAGTCTGGAGGGTGAAGCAGAAGAAGCAGAGGAAAGAGAAGGAGAAGGTGAAGTCTGGAGGGTGAAGCAGAAGATACAGAAGAAGGAGAAGGAGAAGGTGAAGACTGGAGGGTGAATCAGAAGAAGTAGAAGAAGGAGAAGGAGAAGGTGAAGTCTGGAGGGTGAATCAGAAGAAGTAGAAGAAGGAGAAGGAGAAGGTGAAGTCTGGAGGGTGAATCAGAAGAAGCAGAAGAAGGAGAAGGAGAAGGTGAAGTCTGGAGGGTGAATCAGAAGAAGTAGAAGAAGGAGAAGGAGAAGGTGAAGTCTGGAGGGTGAAGCAGAAGAAGTAGAAGAAGGAGAAGGAGAAGGTGAAGTCAGGAGGGTGAATCAGAAGAAGTAGAAGAAGGAGAAGGAGAAGGTGAAGTCAGGAGGGTGAATCAGAAGAAGCAGAAGAAGGAGAAAGAGAAGGTGAAGTCTGGAGGGTGAATCAGAAGAATCAGAAGAAGGAGAAGGAGAAGGTGAAGTCTGGAGGGTGAAGCAGAAGAAGCAGAAGAAAGAGAAGGAGAAGGTGAAGTCTGGAGGGTGAAGCAGAAGATACAGAAGAAGGAGAAGGAGAAGGTGAAGACTGGAGGGAGAATCAGAAGAAGTAGAAGAAGGAGAAGGAGAAGGTGAAGTCTGGAGGGTGAATCAGAAGAAGTAGAAGAAGGAGAAGGAGAAGGTGAAGTCTGGAGGGTGAATCAGAAGAAGCAGAAGAAGGAGAAGGAGAAGGTGAAGTCTGGAGGGTGAATCAGAAGAAGCAGAAGAAGGAGAAGGAGAAGATGAAGTCTGGAGGGTGAATCAGAAGAAGTAGAAGAAGGAGAAGGAGAAGGTGAGGTCTGGAGGGTGAATCAGAAGAAGCAGAAGAAGGAGAAGGAGAAGATGAAGTCTGGAGGGTGAATCAGAAGAAACAGAAGAAGGAGAAATGAAGGTGAAGTCTGGAGGGTGAATCAGAAGAAGCAGAAGAAGGAGAAGGAGAAGGTGAAGTCAGGAGGGTGAATCAGAAGAAGCAGAAGAAGGAGAAGGAGTAGGTGAAGTTAGGAGGGTGAATCAGAAGAAGCAGAAGAAGGAGAAGGAGCAGGTGAAGTCAGGGGGGTGTAGCAGAAGAAGTAGAAGAAGGAGAAGGAGAAGGTGAAGTCAGGACGGTGAAGCAGAAGAAGCAGAAGAAGGAGAAGGAGAAGGTGAAGACTGGAGGGCGCAGCAGAAGAAGCAGAAGAAGGAGAAGGAGAAGGTGAAGTCTGGAGTGTGAAGCAGAAGAAGCAGAAGAAGGAGAAGGAGAAGATGAAGTCTGGAGGGCGCAGCAGAAGAAGCAGAAGAAGGAGAATGAGAAGGTGAAGTCTGGAGGGTGAATCAGAAGAAGCAGAAGAAGGAGAAGGAGAAGGTGAAGTCTGGAGGGTGAATCAGAAGAAGTAGAAGAAGGAGAAGGAGAAGGTGAAGTCTGGAGGGTGAAGCAGAAGAAGTAGAAGAAGGAGAAGGAGAAGGTGAAGTCAGGAGGGTGAATCAGAAGAAGTAGAAGAAGGAGAAGGAGAAGGTGAAGTCAGGAGGGTGAATCAGAAGAAGCAGAAGAAGGAGAAGGAGAAGGTGAAGTCTGGAGGGTGAATCAGAAGAATCAGAAGAAGGAGAAGGAGAAGGTGAAGTCTGGAGGGTGAATCAGAAGAAGCAGAAGAAAGAGAAGGAGAAGGTGAAGTCTGGAGGGTGAAGCAGAAGAAACAGAAGAAGGAGAAGGAGAAGGTGAAGACTGGAGGGTGAATCAGAAGAAGTAGAAGAAGGAGAAGGAGAAGGTGAAGTCTGGAGGGTGAATCAGAAGAAGTAGAAGAAGGAGAAGGAGAAGTTGAAGTCTGGAGGGTGAATCAGAAGAAGCAGAAGAAGGAGAAGGTGAAGTCTGGAGGGTGAATCAGAAGAAGCAGAAGAAGGAGAAGGAGAAGATGAAGTCCGGAGGGTGAATCAGAAGAAGTAGAAGAAGGAGAAGGAGAAGGTGAAGTCTGGAGGGTGAATCAGAAGAAGTAGAAGAAGGAGAAGGAGAAGATGAAGTCTGGAGGGTGAATCAGAAGAAACAGAAGAAGGAGAAGGAGAAGGTGAAGTCTGGAGGGTGAATCAGAAGAAGTAGAAGAAGGAGAAGGAGAAGGTGTAGTCTGGAGGGTGAATCAGAAGAAGTAGACGAAGGAGAAGGAGAAGGTGAAGTCTGGAGGGTGAATCAGAAGAAGCAGAAGAAGGAGAAGGAGAAGGTTAAGTCTGGAGGGTGAATCAGAAGAAGTAGAAGAAGGAGAAGGAGAAGGTGAAGTCTGGAGGGTGAATCAGAAGAAGCAGAAGAAGGAGAAGGAGAAGGTGAAGTCTGGAGGGTGAATCAGAAGAAGCAGAAGAAGGAGAAGGAGAAGGTGAAGTCTGGAGGGTGAATCAGAAGAAGCAGAATAAGGAGAAGGAGAAGGTGAAGTCTGGAGGGTGAATCAGAAGAAGCAGAAGAAGGAGAAGGAGAAGGTGAAGTCTGGAGGGTGAATCAGAAGAAGTAGAAGAAGGAGAAGGAGAAGATGAAGTCTGGAGGGTGAATCAGAAGAAGTAGAAGAAGGAGAAGGAGAAGGTGAAGTCTGGAGGGTGAATCAGAAGAAGTAGAAGAAGGAGAAGGAGAAGATGAAGTCTGGAGGGTGAATCAGAAGCAACAGAAGAATGAGAAGGAGAAGGTGAAGTCTGGAGGGTGAATCAGAAGAAGTAGAAGAAGGAGAAGGAGAAGGTGTAGTCTGGAGGGTGAATCAGAAGAAGTAGACGAAGGAGAAGGAGAAGGTGAAGTCTGGAGGGTGAATCAGAAGAAGCAGAAGAAGGAGAAGGAGAAGGTGAAGTCTGGAGGGTGAATCAGAAGAAGTAGAAGAAGGAGAAGGAGAAGGTGAAGTCTGGAGGGTGAATCAGAAGAAGCAGAATAAGGAGAAGGAGAAGGTGAAGTCTGGAGGGTGAATCAGAAGAAGTAGAAGAAGGAGAAGGGGAAGATGAAGTCTGGAGGGTGAATCAGAAGAAACAGAAGAATGAGAAGGAGAAGGTGAAGTCTGGAGGGTGAATCAGAAGAAGTAGAAGAAGGAGAAGGAGAAGGTGTAGTCTGGAGGGTGAATCAGAAGAAGTAGACGAAGGAGAAGGAGAAGGTGAAGTCTGGAGGGTGAATCAGAAGAAGCAGAAGAAGGAGAAGGAGAAGGTGAAGTCTGGAGGGTGAATCAGAAGAAGTAGAAGAAGGAGAAGGAGAAGGTGAAGTCTGGAGGGTGAATCAGAAGAAGCAGAAGAAGGAGAAGGAGAAGTTGAAGTCTGGAGGGTGAATCAGAAGAAGCAGAAGAAGGAGAAGGAGAAGGTGAAGTCTGGAGGGTGAATCAGAAGAAGTAGAAGAAGGAGAAGGAGAAGTTGAAGTCTGGAGGGTGAAGCAGAAGAAGTAGAAGATGGAGAAGGAGAAGGTGAAGTCAGGAGGGTGAATCAGAAGAAGTAGAAGAAGGAGAAGGAGAAGGTGAAGTCAGGAGGGTGAATCAGAAGAAGCAGAAGATGGAGAAGGAGAAGGTGAAGTCTGGAGGGTGAATCAGAAGAATCAGAAGAAGGAGAAGGTGAAGTCTGGAGGGTGAATCAGAAGAAGCAAAGGAAGGAGAAGGAGAAGGTGAAGTCTGGAGGGTGAATCAGAAGAAGCAGAATAAGGAGAAGGAAAAGTTGAAGTCTGGAGGGTGAATCAGAAGAAGCAGAATAAGGAGAAGGAGAAGGTGAAGTCTGGAGGGTGAATCAGAAGAAGCAGAAGAAGGAGAAGGAGAAGGTGAAGTCTGGAGGGTGAATCAGAAGAAGTAGAAGAAGGAGAAGGAGAAGGTGAAGTCTGGAGGGTGAAGCAGAAGAAGTAGAAGAAGGAGAAGGAGAAGGTGAAGTCAGGAGGGTGAATCAGAAGAAGTAGAAGAAGGAGAAGGAGAAGGTGAAGTCAGGAGGGTGAATCAGAAGAAGCAGAAGAAGGAGAAGGAGAAGGTGAAGGCTGGAGGGTGAATCAGAAGAATCAGAAGAAGGAGAAGGAGAAGGTGAAGTCTGGAGGGTGAATCAGAAGAAGCAGAAGAAAGAGAAGGAGAAGGTGAAGTCTGGAGGGTGAAGCAGAAGAAACAGAAGAAGGAGAAGGAGAAGGTGAAGACTGGAGGGTGAATCAGAAGAAGTAGAAGAAGGAGAAGGAGAAGGTGAAGTCTGGAGGGTGAATCAGAAGAAGTAGAAGAAGGAGAAGGAGAAGGTGAAGTCTGGAGGGTGAATCAGAAGAAGCAGAAGAAGGAGAAGGAGAAGATGAAGTCTGGAGGGTGAATCAGAAGAAGTAGAAGAAGGAGAAGGTGAAGTCTGGAGGGTGAATCAGAAGAAGTAGAAGAAGGAGAAGGAGAAGGTGTAGTCTGGAGGGTGAATCAGAAGAAGTAGACGAAGGAGAAGGAGAAGGTGAAGTCTGGAGGGTGAATCAGAAGAAGCAGAAGAAGGAGATGGAGAAGGTGAAGTCTGGAGGGTGAATCAGAAGAAGTAGAAGAAGGAGAAGGAGAAGGTGAAGTCTGGAGGGTGAATCAGAAGAAGTAGAAGAAGGAGAAGGAGAAGGTGAGGTCTGGAGGGTGAATCAGAAGAAGCAGAAGAAGGAGAAGGAGAAGATGAAGTCTGGAGGGTGAATCAGAAGAAACAGAAGAAGGAGAAATGAAGGTGAAGTCTGGAGGGTGAATCAGAAGAAGCAGAAGAAGGAGAAAGAGAAGGTGAAGTCAGGAGGGTGAATCAGAAGAAGCAGAAGAAGGAGAAGGAGTAGGTGAAGTTAGGAGGGTGAATCAGAAGAAGCAGAAGAAGGAGAAGGAGCAGGTGAAGTCAGGGGGGTGTAGCAGAAGAAGTAGAAGAAGGAGAAGGAGAAGGTGAAGTCAGGACGGTGAAGCAGAAGAAGCAGAAGAAGGAGAAGGAGAAGGTGAAGACTGGAGGGCGCAGCAGAAGAAGCAGAAGAAGGAGAAGGAGAAGGTGAAGTCTGGAGTGTGAAGCAGAAGAAGCAGAAGAAGGAGAAGGAGAAGTTGAAGTCTGGAGGGCGCAGCAGAAGAAGCAGAAGAAGGAGAATGAGAAGGTGAAGTCTGGAGGGTGAATCAGAAGAAGCAGAAGAAGGAGAAGGAGAAGGTGAAGTCTGGAGGGTGAATCAGAAGAAGTAGAAGAAGGAGAAGGAGAAGGTGAAGTCTGGAGGGTGAAGCAGAAGAAGTAGAAGAAGGAGAAGGAGAAGGTGAAGTCAGGAGGGTGAATCAGAAGAAGTAGAAGAAGGAGAAGGAGAAGGTGAAGTCAGGAGGGTGAATCAGAAGAAGCAGAAGAAGGAGAAGGAGAAGGTGAAGTCTGGAGGGTGAATCAGAAGAATCAGAAGAAGGAGAAGGAGAAGGTGAAGTCTGGAGGGTGAATCAGAAGAAGCAGAAGAAAGAGAAGGAGAAGGTGAAGTCTGGAGGGTGAAGCAGAAGAAACAGAAGAAGGAGAAGGAGAAGGTGAAGACTGGAGGGTGAATCAGAAGAAGTAGAAGAAGGAGAAGGAGAAGGTGAAGTCTGGAGGGTGAATCAGAAGAAGTAGAAGAAGGAGAAGGAGAAGTTGAAGTCTGGAGGGTGAATCAGAAGAAGCAGAAGAAGGAGAAGGTGAAGTCTGGAGGGTGAATCAGAAGAAGCAGAAGAAGGAGAAGGAGAAGATGAAGTCCGGAGGGTGAATCAGAAGAAGTAGAAGAAGGAGAAGGAGAAGGTGAAGTCTGGAGGGTGAATCAGAAGAAGTAGAAGAAGGAGAAGGAGAAGATGAAGTCTGGAGGGTGAATCAGAAGAAACAGAAGAAGGAGAAGGAGAAGGTGAAGTCTGGAGGGTGAATCAGAAGAAGTAGAAGAAGGAGAAGGAGAAGGTGTAGTCTGGAGGGTGAATCAGAAGAAGTAGACGAAGGAGAAGGAGAAGGTGAAGTCTGGAGGGTGAATCAGAAGAAGCAGAAGAAGGAGAAGGAGAAGGTTAAGTCTGGAGGGTGAATCAGAAGAAGTAGAAGAAGGAGAAGGAGAAGGTGAAGTCTGGAGGGTGAATCAGAAGAAGCAGAAGAAGGAGAAGGAGAAGGTGAAGTCTGGAGGGTGAATCAGAAGAAGCAGAAGAAGGAGAAGGAGAAGGTGAAGTCTGGAGGGTGAATCAGAAGAAGCAGAATAAGGAGAAGGAGAAAGTGAAGTCTGGAGGGTGAATCAGAAGAAGCAGAAGAAGGAGAAGGAGAAGGTGAAGTCTGGAGGTTGAATCAGAAGAAGTAGAAGAAGGAGAAGGAGAAGATGAAGTCTGGAGGGTGAATCAGAAGAAGTAGAAGAAGGAGAAGGAGAAGGTGAAGTCTGGAGGGTGAATCAGAAGAAGTAGAAGAAGGAGAAGGAGAAGATGAAGTCTGGAGGGTGAATCAGAAGCAACAGAAGAATGAGAAGGAGAAGGTGAAGTCTGGAGGGTGAATCAGAAGAAGTAGAAGAAGGAGAAGGAGAAGGTGTAGTCTGGAGGGTGAATCAGAAGAAGTAGACGAAGGAGAAGGAGAAGGTGAAGTCTGGAGGGTGAATCAGAAGAAGCAGAAGAAGGAGAAGGAGAAGGTGAAGTCTGGAGGGTGAATCAGAAGAAGTAGAAGAAGGAGAAGGAGAAGGTGAAGTCTGGAGGGTGAATCAGAAGAAGCAGAATAAGGAGAAGGAGAAGGTGAAGTCTGGAGGGTGAATCAGAAGAAGCAGAAGAAGGAGAAGGAGAAGGTGAAGTCTGGAGGGTGAATCAGAAGAAGTAGAAGAAGGAGAAGGAGAAGATGAAGTCTGGAGGGTGAATCAGAAGAAGTAGAAGAAGGAGAAGGAGAAGGTGAAGTCTGGAGGGTGAATCAGAAGAAGTAGAAGAAGGAGAAGGGGAAGATGAAGTCTGGAGGGTGAATCAGAAGAAACAGAAGAATGAGAAGGAGAAGGTGAAGTCTGGAGGGTGAATCAGAAGAAGTAGAAGAAGGAGAAGGAGAAGGTGTAGTCTGGAGGGTGAATCAGAAGAAGTAGACGAAGGAGAAGGAGAAGGTGAAGTCTGGAGGGTGAATCAGAAGAAGCAGAAGAAGGAGAAGGAGAAGGTGAAGTCTGGAGGGTGAATCAGAAGAAGTAGAAGAAGGAGAAGGAGAAGGTGAAGTCTGGAGGGTGAATCAGAAGAAGCAGAAGAAGCAGAAGGAGAAGTTGAAGTCTGGAGGGTGAATCAGAAGAAGCAGAAGAAGGAGAAGGAGAAGGTGAAGTCTGGAGGGTGAATCAGAAGAAGTAGAAGAAGGAGAAGGAGAAGTTGAAGTCTGGAGGGTGAAGCAGATGAAGTAGAAGATGGAGAAGGAGAAGGTGAAGTCAGGAGGGTGAATCAGAAGAAGTAGAAGAAGGAGAAGGAGAAGGTGAAGTCAGGAGGGTGAATCAGAAGAAGCAGAAGATGGAGAAGGAGAAGGTGAAGTCTGGAGGGTGAATCAGAAGAATCAGAAGAAGGAGAAGGTGAAGTCTGGAGGGTGAATCAGAAGAAGCAAAGGAAGGAGAAGGAGAAGGTGAAGTCTGGAGGGTGAATCAGAAGAAGCAGAATAAGGAGAAGGAAAAGTTGAAGTCTGGAGGGTGAAACAGAAGAAGCAGAATAAGGAGAAGGAGAAGGTGAAGTCTGGAGGGTGAATCAGAAGAAGCAGAAGAAGGAGAAGGAGAAGGTGAAGTCTGGAGGGTGAATCAGAAGAAGTAGAAGAAGGAGAAGGAGAAGGTGAAGTCTGGAGGGTGAAGCAGAAGAAGTAGAAGAAGGAGAAGGAGAAGGTGAAGTCAGGAGGGTGAATCAGAAGAAGTAGAAGAAGGAGAAGGAGAAGGTGAAGTCAGGAGGGTGAATCAGAAGAAGCAGAAGAAGGAGAAGGAGAAGGTGAAGGCTGGAGGGTGAATCAGAAGAATCAGAAGAAGGAGAAGGAGAAGGTGAAGTCTGGAGGGTGAATCAGAAGAAGCAGAAGAAAGAGAAGGAGAAGGTGAAGTCTGGAGGGTGAAGCAGAAGAAACAGAAGAAGGAGAAGGAGAAGGTGAAGACTGGAGGGTGAATCAGAAGAAGTAGAAGAAGGAGAAGGAGAAGGTGAAGTCTGGAGGGTGAATCAGAAGAAGTAGAAGAAGGAGAAGGAGAAGGTGAAGTCTGGAGGGTGAATCAGAAGAAGCAGAAGAAGGAGAAGGAGAAGATGAAGTCTGGAGGGTGAATCAGAAGAAGTAGAAGAAGGAGAAGGAGAAGGTGAAGTCTGGAGGGTGAATCAGAAGAAGTAGAAGAAGGAGAAGGAGAAGGTGTAGTCTGGAGGGTGAATCAGAAGAAGTAGACGAAGGAGAAGGAGAAGGTGAAGTCTGGAGGGTGAATCAGAAGAAGCAGAAGAAGGAGATGGAGAAGGTGAAGTCTGGAGGGTGAATCAGAAGAAGTAGAAGAAGGAGAAGGAGAAGGTGAAGTCTGGAGGGTGAATCAGAAGAAGCAGAAGAAGGAGAAGGAGAAGGTGAAGTCTGGAGGGTGAATCAGAAGAAGCAGAAGAAGGAGAAGGAGAAGGTGAAGTCTGGAGGGTGATTCAGAAGAAGCAGAATAAGGAGAAGGAGAAGGTGATGTCTGGAGGGTGAATCAGAAGAAGCAGAAGAAGGAGAAGGAGAAGGTGAAGTCTGGAGGGTGAATCAGAAGAAGCAGAAGAAGGAGAAGGAGAAGGTGAAGTCTGGAGGGTGAATCATAAGAAGCAGAAGAAGGAGAAGGAGAAGGTGAAGTCTGGAGGGTGAAGCAGAAGAAGTAGAAGAAGGAGAAGGAGAAGGTGAAGTCAGGAGGGTGAATCAGAAGAAGTAGAAGAAGGAGAAGGAGAAGGTGAAGTCAGGAGGGTGAATCAGAAGAAGCAGAAGAAGGAGAAGGAGAAGGTGAAGTCTGGAGGGTGAATCAGAAGAATCAGAAGAAGGAGAAGGAGAAGGTGAAGTCTGGAGGGTGAATCAGAAGAAGCAGAAGAAAGAGAAGGAGAAGGTGAAGTCTGGAGGGTGAAGCAGAAGAAACAGAAGAAGGAGAAGGAGAAGGAGAAGACTGGAGGGTGAATCAGAAGAAGTAGAAGAAGGAGAAGGAGAAGGTGAAGTCTGGAGGGTGAATCAGAAGAAGTAGAAGAAGGAGAAGGAGAAGGTGAAGTCTGGAGGGGGAATCAGAAGAAGCAGAAGAAGGAGAAGGAGAAGGTGAAGTCTGGAGGGTGAATCAGAAGAAGCAGAAGAAGGAGAAGGAGAAGATGAAGTCTGGAGGGTGAATCGGAAGAAGTAGAAGAAGGAGAAGGAGAAGGTGAAGTCTGGAGGGTGAATCAGAAGAAGTAGAAGAAGGAGAAGGAGAAGTTGAAGTCTGGAGGGTGAATCAGAAGAAGCAGAAGAAGGAGAAGGAGAAGGTGAAGTCTGGAGGGTGAATCAGAAGAAGCAGAAGAAGGAGAAGGAGAAGATAAAGTCTGGAGGGTGAATCAGAAGAAGTAGAAGAAGGAGAAGGAGAAGGTGAAGTCTGGAGGGTGAATCAGAAGAAGTAGAAGAAGGAGAAGGAGAAGATGAAGTCTGGAGGGTGAATCAGAAGAAACAGAAGAAGGAGGAGGAGAAGGTGAAGTCTGGAGGGTGAATCAGAAGAAGTAGAAGAAGGAGAAGGAGAAGGTGTAGTCTGGAGGGTGAATCAGAAGAAGTAGACGAAGGAGAAGGAGAAGGTGAAGTCTGGAGGGTGAATCAGAAGAAGCAGAAGAAGGAGAAGGAGAGGGTGAAGTCTGGAGGGTGAATCAGAAGAAGTAGAAGAAGGAGAAGGAGAAGGTGAAGTCTGGAGGGTGAATCAGAAGAAGCGGAAGAAGGAGAAGGAGAAGGTGAAGTCTGGAGGGTGAATCAGAAGAAGCAGAAGAAGGAGAAGGAGAAGGTGAAGTCTGGAGGGTGAATCAGAAGAAGTAGAAGAAGGAGAAGGAGAAGTTGAAGTCTGGAGGGTGAAGCAGAAGAAGTAGAAGATGGAGAAGTAGAAGGTGAAGTCAGGAGGGTGAATCAGAAGAAGTAGAAGAAGGAGAAGGAG
The DNA here is from genome assembly GCF_052327205.1 of Somniosus microcephalus. Classification (NCBI taxonomy): domain Eukaryota; kingdom Metazoa; phylum Chordata; class Chondrichthyes; order Squaliformes; family Somniosidae; genus Somniosus; species Somniosus microcephalus. The sequence goes on from NW_028225249.1 coordinate 712,081, forward strand.
AAGGTGAAGTCAGGAGGGTGAATCAGAAGAAGCAGAAGATGGAGAAGGAGAAGGTGAAGTCTGGAGGGTGAATCAGAAGAATTAGAAGAAGGAGAAGGAGAAGGTGAAGTCTGGAGGGTGAATCAGAAGAAGCAAAGGAAGGAGAAGGAGAAGGTGAAGTCTGGAGGGTGAATCAGAAGAAGCAGAATAAGGAGAAGGAGAAGGTGAAGTCTGGAGGGTGAATCAGAAGAAGCAGAATAAGGAGAAGGAGAAGGTGAAGTCTGGAGGGTGAATCAGAAGAAGTAGAAGAAGGAGAAGGAGAAGGTGAAGTCTGGAGGGTGAAGCAGAAGAAGTAGAAGAAGGAGAAGGAGAAGCTGAAGTCAGGAGGGTGAATCAGAAGAAGTAGAAGAAGGAGAAGGAGAAGGTGAAGTCAGGAGGGTGAATCAGAAGAAGAAGAAGAAGGAGAAGGAGTAGGTGAAGTCTGGAGGGTGAATCAGAAGAATCAGAAGAAGGAGAAGGAGAAGGTGAAGTCTGGAGGGTGAATCAGAAGAAGCAGAAGAAAGAGAAGGAGAAGGTGAAGTCTGGAGGGTGAAGCAGAAGAAACAGAAGAAGGAGAAGGAGAAGGTGAAGACTGGAGGGTGAATCAGAAGAAGTAGAAGAAGGAGAAGGAGAAGGTGAAGTCTGGAGGGTGAATCAGAAGAAGTAGAAGAAGGAGAAGGAGAAGGTGAAGTCTGGAGGGTGAATCAGAAGAAGCAGAAGAAGGAGAAGGAGAAGGTGAAGTCTGGAGGGTGAATCAGAAGAAGCAGAAGAAGGAGAAGGAGAAGATGAAGTCTGGAGGGTGAATCAGAAGAAGTAGAAGAAGGAGAAGGAGAAGGTGAAGTCTGGAGGGTGAATCAGAAGTAGTAGAAGAAGGAGAAGGAGAAGGTGAAGTCTGGAGGGTGAATCAGAAGAAACAGAAGAAGGAGAAGGAGAAGGTGAAGTCTGGAGGGTGAATCAGAAGAAGTAGAAGAAGGAGAAGGAGAAGGTGTAGTCTGGAGGGTGAATCAGAAGAAGTAGACGAAGGAGAAGGAGAAGGTGAAGTCTGGAGGGTGAATCAGAAGAAGCAGAAGAAGGAGATGGAGAAGGTGAAGTCTGGAGGGTGAATCAGAAGAAGTAGAAGAAGGAGAAGGAGAAGGTGAAGTCTGGAGGGTGAATCAGAAGAAGCAGAAGAAGGAGAAGGAGAAGGTGAAGTCTGGAGGGTGATTCAGAAGAAGTAGAATAAGGAGAAGGAGAAGGTGATGTCTGGAGGGTGAATCAGAAGAAGCAGAAGAAGGAGAAGGAGAAGGTGAAGTCTGGAGGGTGAATCAGAAGAAGTAGAAGAAGGAGAAGGAGAAGGTGAAGTCTGGAGGGTGAATCAGAAGAAGTAGAAGAAGGAGAAGGAGAAGGTGAAGTCTGGAGGGTGAATCAGAAGAAGTAGAAGAAGGAGAAGGAGAAGGTGAAGTCTGGAGGGGGAAGCAGAAGAAGTAGAAGAAGGAGAAGGAGAAGGTGAAGTCAGGAGGGTGAATCAGAAGATGTAGAAGAAGGAGAAGGAGAAGGTGAAGTCAGGAGGGTGAATCAGAAGAAGCAGAAGAAGGAGAAGGAGAAGGTGAAGTCTGGAGGGTGAATCAGAAGAATCAGAAGAAGGAGAAGGAGAAGGTGAAGTCTGGAGGGTGAATCAGAAGAAGTAGAAGAAGGAGAAGGAGAAGGTGAAGTCTGGAGGGTGAATCAGAAGAAGCAGAAGAAGGAGAAGGAGAAGGTGAGGTCTGGAGGGTGAATCAGAAGAAGTAGACGAAGGAGAAGGAGAAGGTGAAGTCTGAAGGGTGAATCAGAAGAAGCAGAAGAAGGAGATGGAGAAGGTGAAGTCTGGAGGGTGAATCAGAAGAAGTAGAAGAAGGAGAAGGTGAAGGTGAAGTCTGGAGGGTGAATCAGAAGAAGCAGAAGAAGGAGAAGGAGAAGGTGAAGTCTGGAGGGTGAATCAGAAGAAGCAGAAGAAGGAGAAGGAGAAGGTGAAGTCTGGAGGGTGATTCAGAAGAAGCAGAATAAGGAGAAGGAGAAGGTGAAGTCTGGAGGGTGAATCAGAAGAAGCAGAAGAAGGAGAAGGAGAAGGTGAAGTCTGGAGGGTGAATCAGAAGAAGTAGAAGAAGGAGAAGGAGAAGGTGAAGTCTGGAGGGTGAATCAGAAGAAGTAGAAGAAGGAGAAGGAGAAGGTGAAGTCTGGAGGGTGAATCAGAAGAAGTAGAAGAAGGAGAAGGAGAAGGTGAAGTCTGGAGGGTGAAGCAGAAGAAGTAGAAGAAGGAGAAGGAGAAGGTGAAGTCAGGAGGGTGAATCAGAAGATGTAGAAGAAGGAGAAGGAGAAGGTGAAGTCAGGAGGGTGAATCAGAAGAAGCAGAAGAAGGAGAAGGAGAAGGTGAAGTCTGGAGGGTGAATCAGAAGAAGTAGAAGAAGGAGAAGGAGAAGGTGAAGTCTGGAGGGTGAATCAGAAGAAGCAGAAGAAGGAGAAGGAGAAGGTGAAGTCTGGAGGGTGAATCAGAAGAAGCAGAAGAAGGAGAAGGAGAAGGTGAAGTCTGGAGGGTGAATCAGAAGAAGCAGAAGAAGGAGAAGGAGAAGGTGAAGTCTGGAGGGTGAATCAGAAGAAGCAGAATAAGGAGAAGGAGAAGGTGAAGTCTGGAGGGTGAATCAGAAGAAGCAGAAGAAGGAGAAGGAGAAGGTGAAGTCTGGAGGGTGAATCAGAAGAAGTAGAAGAAGGAGAAGGAGAAGGTGAAGTCTGGAGGGTGAAGCAGAAGAAGTAGAAGAAGGAGAAGGAGAAGGTGAAGTCAGGAGGGTGAATCAGAAGAAGTAGAAGAAGGAGAAGGAGAAGGTGAAGTCAGGAGGGTGAATCAGAAGAAGCAGAAGAAGGAGATAGAGAAGGTAAAGTCTGGAGGGTGAATCAGAAGAATCAGAAGAAGGAGAAGGAGAAGGTGAAGTCTGGAGAGTGAAGCAGAAGAAGCAGAAGAAAGAGAAGGAGAAGGTGAAGTCTGGAGGGTGAAGCAGAAGAAACAGAAGAAGGAGAAGGAGAAGGTGAAGACTGGAGGGTGAATCAGAAGAAGTAGAAGAAGGAGAAGGAGAAGGTGAAGTCTGGAGGGTGAATCAGAAGAAGTAGAAGAAGGAGAAGGAGAAGGTGAAGTCTGGAGGGTGAATCAGAAGAAGCAGAAGAAGGAGAAGGAGAAGGTGAAGTCTGGAGGGTGAATCAGAAGAAGCAGAAGAAGGAGAAGGAGAAGATGAAGTCTGGAGGGTGAATCAGAAGAAGTAGAAGAAGGAGAAGGAGAAGGTGAGGTCTGGAGGGTGAATCAGAAGAAGCAGAAGAAGGAGAAGGAGAAGGTGAAGTCTGGAGGGTGAATCAGAAGAAGCAGAAGAAGGAGAAGGAGAAGGTGAAGTCTGGAGGGTGAATCAGAAGAAGCAGAAGAAGGAGAAGGAGAAGGTGAAGTCAGGAGGGTGAATCAGAAGAAGCAGAAGAAGGAGAAGGAGTAGGTGAAGTTAGGAGGGTGAATCAGAAGAAGCAGAAGAAGGAGCAGGAGCAGGTGAAGTCAGGGGGGTGTAGCAGAAGAAGTAGAAGAAGGAGAAGGAGAAGGTGAAGTCAGGACGGTGAAGCAGAAGAAGCAGAAGAAGGAGAAGGAGAAGGTGAAGCCTGGAGGGCGCAGCAGAAGAAGCAGAAGAAGGAGAAGGAGAAGGTGAAGTCTGGAGTGTGAAGCAGAAGAAGCAGAAGAAGGAGAAGGAGAAGGTGAAGTCTGGAGGGTGAATCAGAAGAAGTAGAAGAAGGAGAAGGAGAAGGTGAAGTCTGGAGGGTGAAGCAGAAGAAGTAGAAGAAGGAGAAGGAGAAGGTGAAGTCAGGAGGGTGAATCAGAAGAAGTAGAAGAAGGAGAAGGAGAAGGTGAAGTCAGGAGGGTGAATCAGAAGAAGCAGAAGAAGGAGAAGGAGAAGGTGAAGTCTGGAGGGTGAATCAGAAGAATCAGAAGAAGGAGAAGGAGAAGGTGAAGTCTGGAGGGTGAATCAGAAGAAGCAGAAGAAAGAGAAGGAGAAGGTGAAGTCTGGAGGGTGAAGCAGAAGAAACAGAAGAAGGAGAAGGAGAAGGTGAAGACTGGAGGGTGAATCAGAAGAAGTAGAAGAAGGAGAAGGAGAAGGTGAAGTCTGGAGGGTGAATCAGAAGAAGTAGAAGAAGGAGAAGGAGAAGTTGAAGTCTGGAGGGTGAATCAGAAGAAGCAGAAGAAGGAGAAGGAGAAGGTAAAGTCTGGAGGGTGAATCAGAAGAAGCAGAAGAAGGAGAAGGAGAAGATGAAGTCCGGAGGGTGAATCAGAAGAAGTAGAAGAAGGAGAAGGAGAAGGTGTAGTCTGGAGGGTGAATCAGAAGAAGTAGACGAAGGAGAAGGAGAAGGTGAAGTCTGGAGGGTGAATCAGAAGAAGCAGAAGAAGGAGAAGGAGAAGGTTAAGTCTGGAGGGTGAATCAGAAGAAGTAGAAGAAGGAGAAGGAGAAGGTGAAGTCTGGAGGGTGAATCAGAAGAAGCAGAAGAAGGAGAAGGAGAAGGTGAAGTCTGGAGGGTGAATCAGAAGAAGCAGAAGAAGGAGAAGGAGAAGGTGAAGTCTGGAGGGTGAATCAGAAGAAGCAGAATAAGGAGAAGGAGAAGGTGAAGTCTGGAGGGTGAATCAGAAGAAGCAGAAGAAGGAGAAGGAGAAGGTGAAGTCTGGAGGGTGAATCAGAAGAAGTAGAAGAAGGAGAAGGAGAAGATGAAGTCTGGAGGGTGAATCAGAAGAAGTAGAAGAAGGAGAAGGAGAAGGTGAAGTCTGGAGGGTGAATCAGAAGAAGTAGAAGAAGGAGAAGGAGAAGATGAAGTCTGGAGGGTGAATCAGAAGAAACAGAAGAAGGAGAAGCAGAAGGTGAAGTCTGGAGGGTGAATCAGAAGAAGTAGAAGAAGGAGAAGGAGAAGGTGAAGTCTGGAGGGTGAATCAGAAGAAGCAGAAGAAGGAGAAGGAGAAGGTGAAGTCTGGAGGGTGAATCAGAAGAAGTAGAAGAAGGAGAAGGAGAAGGTGAAGTCTGGAGGGTGAATCAGAAGAAGCAGAATAAGGAGAAGGAGAAGGTGAAGTCTGGAGGGTGAATCAGAAGAAGCAGAAGAAGGAGAAGGAGAAGGTGAAGTCTGGAGGGTGAATCAGAAGAAGTAGAAGAAGGAGAAGGAGAAGATGAAGTCTGGAGGGTGAATCAGAAGAAGTAGAAGAAGGAGAAGGAGAAGGTGAAATCTGGAGGGTGAATCAGAAGAGGTAGAAGAAGGAGAAGGAGAAGATGAAGTCTGGAGGGTGAATCAGAAGAAACAGAAGAATGAGAAGGAGAAGGTGAAGTCTGGAGGGTGAATCAGAAGAAGTAGAAGAAGGAGAAGGAGAAGGTGTAGTCTGGAGGGTGAATCAGAAGAAGTAGACGAAGGAGAAGGAGAAGGTGAAGTCTGGAGGGTGAATCAGAAGAAGCAGAAGAAGGAGAAGGAGAAGGTGAAGTCTGGAGGGTGAATCAGAAGAAGTAGAAGAAGGAGAAGGAGAAGGTGAAGTCTGGAGGGTGAATCAGAAGAAGCAGAAGAAGGAGAAGGAGAAGGTGAAGTCTGGAGGGTGAATCAGAAGAAGCAGAAGAAGGAGAAGGAGAAGGTGAAGTCTGGAGGGTGAATCAGAAGAAGTAGAAGAAGGAGAAGGAGAAGTTGAAGTCTGGAGGGTGAAGCAGAAGAAGTAGAAGATGGAGAAGGAGAAGGTGAAGTCAGGAGGGTGAATCAGAAGAAGTAGAAGAAGGAGAAGGAGAAGGTGAAGTCAGGAGGGTGAATCAGAAGAAGCAGAAGATGGAGAAGGAGAAGGTGAAGTCTGGAGGGTGAATCAGAAGAATCAGAAGAAGGAGAAGGAGAAGGTGAAGTCTGGAGGGTGAATCAGAAGAAGCAAAGGAAGGAGAAGGAGAAGGTGAAGTCTGGAGGGTGAATCAGAAGAAGCAGAATAAGGAGAAGGAGAAGTTGAAGTCTGGAGGGTGAATCAGAAGAAGCAGAATAAGGAGAAGGAGAAGGTGAAGTCTGGAGGGTGTATCAGAAGAAGCAGAAGAAGGAGAAGGAGAAGGTGAAGTCTGGAGGGTGAATCAGAAGAAGTAGAAGAAGGAGAAGGAGAAGGTGAAGTCTGGAGGGTGAAGCAGAAGAAGTAGAAGAAGGAGAAGGAGAAGGTGAAGTCAGGAGGGTGAATCAGAAGAAGTAGAAGAAGGAGAAGGAGAAGGTGAAGTCAGGAGGGTGAATCAGAAGAAGCAGAAGACGGAGAAGGAGAAGGTGAAGTCTGGAGGGTGAATCAGAAGAAACAGAAGAAGGAGAAGGAGAAGGTGAAGTCTGGAGGGTGAATCAGAAGAAGTAGAAGAAGGAGAAGGAGAAGGTGTAGTCTGGAGGGTGAATCAGAAGAAGTAGACGAAGGAGAAGGAGAAGGTGAAGTCTGGAGGGTGAATCAGAAGAAGCAGAAGAAGGAGAAGGAGAAGGTGAAGTCTGGAGGGTGAATCAGAAGAAGCAGAAGAAGGAGAAGGAGAAGGTGAAGTCTGGAGGGTGAATCAGAAGAAGTAGAAGAAGGAGAAGGAGAAGGTGAAGTCTGGAGGGTGAATCAGAAGAAGCAGAATAAGGAGAAGGAGAAGGTGAAGTCTGGAGGGTGAATCAGAAGAAGCAGAAGAAGGAGAAGGAGAAGGTGAAGTCTGGAGGGTGAATCAGAAGAAGTAGAAGAAGGAGAAGGAGAAGATGAAGTCTGGAGGGTGAATCAGAAGAAGTAGAAGAAGGAGAAGGAGAAGGTGAAGTCTGGAGGGTGAATCAGAAGAGGTAGAAGAAGGAGAAGGAGAAGATGAAGTCTGGAGGGTGAATCAGAAGAAACAGAAGAATGAGAAGGAGAAGGTGAAGTCTGGAGGGTGAATCAGAAGAAGTAGAAGAAGGAGAAGGAGAAGGTGTAGTCTGGAGGGTGAATCAGAAGAAGTAGACGAAGGAGAAGGAGAAGGTGAAGTCTGGAGGGTGAATCAGAAGAAGCAGAAGAAGGAGAAGGAGAAGGTGAAGTCTGGAGGGTGAATCAGAAGAAGTAGAAGAAGGAGAAGGAGAAGGTGAAGTCTGGAGGGTGAATCAGAAGAAGCAGAAGAAGGAGAAGGAGAAGGTGAAGTCTGGAGGGTGAATCAGAAGAAGCAGAAGAAGGAGAAGGAGAAGGTGAAGTCTGGAGGGTGAATCAGAAGAAGTAGAAGAAGGAGAAGGAGAAGTTGAAGTCTGGAGGGTGAAGCAGAAGAAGTAGAAGATGGAGAAGGAGAAGGTGAAGTCAGGAGGGTGAATCAGAAGAAGTAGAAGAAGGAGAAGGAGAAGGTGAAGTCAGGAGGGTGAATCAGAAGAAGCAGAAGATGGAGAAGGAGAAGGTGAAGTCTGGAGGGTGAATCAGAAGAATCAGAAGAAGGAGAAGGAGAAGGTGAAGTCTGGAGGGTGAATCAGAAGAAGCAAAGGAAGGAGAAGGAGAAGGTGAAGTCTGGAGGGTGAATCAGAAGAAGCAGAATAAGGAGAAGGAGAAGTTGAAGTCTGGAGGGTGAATCAGAAGAAGCAGAATAAGGAGAAGGAGAAGGTGAAGTCTGGAGGGTGTATCAGAAGAAGCAGAAGAAGGAGAAGGAGAAGGTGAAGTCTGGAGGGTGAATCAGAAGAAGTAGAAGAAGGAGAAGGAGAAGGTGAAGTCTGGAGGGTGAAGCAGAAGAAGTAGAAGAAGGAGAAGGAGAAGGTGAAGTCAGGAGGGTGAATCAGAAGAAGTAGAAGAAGGAGAAGGAGAAGGTGAAGTCAGGAGGGTGAATCAGAAGAAGCAGAAGACGGAGAAGGAGAAGGTGAAGTCTGGAGGGTGAATCAGAAGAAACAGAAGAAGGAGAAGGAGAAGGTGAAGTCTGGAGGGTGAATCAGAAGAAGTAGAAGAAGGAGAAGGAGAAGGTGTAGTCTGGAGAGTGAATCAGAAGAAGTAGACGAAGGAGAAGGAGAAGGTGAAGTCTGGAGGGTGAATCAGAAGAAGCAGGAGAAGGAGATGGAGAAGGTGAAGTCTGGAGGGTGAATCAGAAGAAGTAGAAGAAGGAGAAGGAGAAGGTGAAGTCTGGAGGGTGAATCAGAAGAAGCAGAAGAAGGAGAAGGAGAAGGTGAAGTCTGGAGGGTGAATCAGAAGAAGCAGAAGAAGGAGAAGGAGAAGGTGAAGTCTGGAGGGTGATTCAGAAGAAGCAGAATAAGGAGAAGGAGAAGGTGATGTCTGGAGGGTGAATCAGAAGAAGCAGAAGAAGGAGAAGGAGAAGGTGAAGTCTGGAGGGTGAATCAGAAGAAGTAGAAGAAGGAGAAGGAGAAAGTGAAGTCTGGAGGGTGAATCAGAAGAAGTAGAAGAAGGAGAAGGAGAAGGTGAAGTCTGGAGGGTGAATCAGAAGAAGTAGAAGGAGAAGGAGAAGGTGAAGTCTGGAGGGTGAAGCAGAAGAAGTAGAAGAAGGAGAAGGAGAAGGTGAAGTCAGGAGGGTGAATCAGAAGATGTAGAAGAAGGAGAAGGAGAAGGTGAAGTCAGGAGGGTGAATCAGAAGAAGCAGAAGAAGGAGAAGGAGAAGGTGAAGTCTGGAGGGTGAATCAGAAGAATCAGAAGAAGGAGAAGGAGAAGGTGAAGTCTGGAGGGTGAATCAGAAGAAGCAGAAGAAAGAGAAGGAGAAGGTGAAGTCTGGAGGGCGAATCAGAAGAAGTAGAAGAAGGAGAAGGAGAAGGTGAAGTCTGGAGGGTGAATCAGAAGAAGCAGAAGAAGGAGAAGGAGAAGGTGAAGTCTGGAGGGTGAATCAGAAGAAGCAGACGAAGGAGAAGGAGAAGGTGAAGTCTGGAGGGTGAATCAGAAGAAGCAGAAGAAGGAGATGGAGAAGGTGAAGTCTGGAGGGTGAATCAGAAGAAGTAGAAGAAGGAGAAGGTGAAGGTGAAGTCTGGAGGGTGAATCAGAAGAAGCAGAAGAAGGAGAAGGAGAAGGTGAAGTCTGGAGGGTGAATCAGAAGAAGCAGAAGAAGGAGAAGGAGAAGGCGAAGTCTGGAGGGTGATTCAGAAGAAGCAGAATAAGGAGAAGGAGAAGGTGAAGTCTGGAGGGTGAATCAGAAGAAGCAGAAGAAGGAGAAGGAGAAGGTGAAGTCTGGAGGGTGAATCAGAAGAAGTAGAAGAAGGAGAAGGAGAAGGTGAAGTCTGGAGGGTGAATCAGAAGAAGTAGAAGAAGGAGAAGGAGAAGGTGAAGTCTGGAGGGTGAATCAGAAGAAGTAGAAGAAGGAGAAGGAGAAGGTGAAGTCTGGAGGGTGAAGCAGAAGAAGTAGAAGAAGGAGAAGGAGAAGGTGAAGTCAGGAGGGTGAATCAGAAGATGTAGAAGAAGGAGAAGGAGAAGGTGAAGTCAGGAGGGTGAATCAGAAGAAGCAGAAGAAGGAGAAGGAGAAGGTGAAGTCTGGAGGGTGAATCAGAAGAAGTAGAAGAAGGAGAAGGAGAAGGTGAAGTCTGGAGGGTGAATCAGAAGAAGCAGAAGAAGGAGAAGGAGAAAGTGACGTCTGGAGGGTGAATCAGAAGAAGCAGAAGAAGGAGAAGGAGAAGGTGAAGTCTGGAGGGTGAATCAGAAGAAGCAGAAGAAGGAGAAGGAGAAGGTGAAGTCTGGAGGGTGAATCAGAAGAAGCAGAATAAGGAGAAGGAGAAGGTGAAGTCTGGAGGGTGAATCAGAAGAAGTAGAAGAAGGAGAAGGAGAAGGTGAAGTCTGGAGGGTGTATCAGAAGAAGTAGAAGAAGGAGAAGGAGAAGGTGAAGTCTGGAGGGTGAAGCAGAAGAAGTAGAAGAAGGAGAAGGAGAAGGTGAAGTCAGGAGAGTGAATCAGAAGAAGTAGAAGAAGGAGAAGGAGAAGGTGAAGTCAGGAGGGTGAATCAGAAGAAGCAGAAGAAGGAGATAGAGAAGGCGAAGTCTGGAGGGTGAATCAGAAGAATCAGAAGAAGGAGAAGGAGAAGGTGAAGTCTGGAGGGTGAAGCAGAAGAAGCAGAAGAAAGAGAAGGAGAAGGTGAAGTCTGGAGGGTGAAGCAGAAGAAACAGAAGAAGGAGAAGGAGAAGGTGAAGACTGGAGGGTGAATCAGAAGAAGTAGAAGAAGGAGAAGGAGAAGGTGAAGTCTGGAGGGTGAATCAGAAGAAGTAGAAGAAGGAGAAGGAGAAGGTGAAGTCTGGAGGGTGAATCAGAAGAAGCAGAAGAAGGAGAAGGTAAAGTCTGGAGGGTGAATCAGAAGAAGCAGAAGAAGGAGAAGGAGAAGATGAAGTCTGAAGGGTGAATCAGAAGAAGTAGAAGAAGGAGAAGGAGAAGGTGAGGTCTGGAGGGTGAATCAGAAGAAGCAGAAGAAGGAGAAGGAGAAGGTGAAGTCTGGAGGGTGAATCAGAAGAAGCAGAAGAAGGAGAAGGAGAAGGTGAAGTCTGGAGGGTGAATCAGAAGAAGCAGAAGAAGGAGAAGGAGAAGGTGAAGTCAGGAGGGTGAATCAGAAGAAGCAGAAGAAGGAGAAGGAGAAGGTGAAGTTAGGAGGGTGAATCAGAAGAAGCAGAAGAAGGAGAAGGAGCAGGTGAAGTCAGGGGGGTGTAGCAGAAGAAGTAGAAGAAGGAGAAGGAGAAGGTGAAGTCTGGAGGGTGAATCAGAAGAAGTAGAAGAAGGAGAAGGAGAAGGTGAAGTCTGGATGGTGAAGCAGAAGAAGTAGAAGAAGGAGAAGGAGAAGGTGAAGTCAGGAGGGTGAATCAGAAGAAGTAGAAGAAGGAGAAGGAGAAGGTGAAGTCTGGAGGGTGAATCAGAAGAAGCAGAATAAGGAGAAGGAGAAGGTGAAGTCTGGAGGGTGAATCAGAAGAAGCAGAAGAAGGAGAAGGAGAAGGTGAAGTCTGGAGGGTGAATCAGAAGAAGTAGAAGAAGGAGAAGGAGAAGGTGAAGTCTGGAGGGTGAAGCAGAAGAAGTAGAAGAAGGAGAAGGAGAAGGTGAAGTCAGGAGGGTGAATCAGAAGAAGTAGAAGAAGGAGAAGGAGAAGGTGAAGTCAGGAGGGTGAATCAGAAGAAGCAGAAGAAGGAGATAGAGAAGGTGAAGTCTGGAGGGTGAATCAGAAGAACCAGAAGAAGGAGAAGGAGAAGGTGAAGTCTGGAGGGTGAAGCAGTAGAAGCAGAAGAAAGAGAAGGAGAAGGTGAAGTCTGGAGGGTGAAGCAGAAGAAACAGAAGAAGGAGAAGGAGAAGGTGAGGACTGGAGGGTGAATCAGAAGAAGTCGAAGAAGGAGAAGAAGAAGGTGAAGTCTGGAGGGTGAATCAGAAGAAATAGAAGAAGGAGAAGGAGAAGGTGAAGTCTGGAGGGTGAATCAGAAGAAGCAGAAGAAGGAGAAGGAGAAGGTGAAGTCTGGAGGGTGTATCAGAAGAAGCAGAAGAAGGAGAAGGAGAAGATGAAGTCTGGAGGGTGAATCAGAAGAAGTAGAAGAAGGAGAAGGAGAAGGTGAGGTCTGGAGGGCGAATCAGAAGAAGCAGAAGAAGGAGAAGGAGAAGGTGAAGTCTGGAGGGTGAATCAGAAGAAGCAGAAGAAGGAGAAGGAGAAGGTGAAGTCTGGAGGGTGAATCAGAAGAAGCAGAAGAAGGAGAAGGAGAAGGTGAAGTCAGGAGGGTGAATCAGAAGAAGCAGAAGAAGGAGAAGGAGAAGGTGAATTTAGGAGGGTGAATCAGAAGAAGCAGAAAAAGGAGAAGGAGCAGGTGAATTCAAGGGGGTGTAGCAGAAGAAGTAGAAGAAGGAGAAGGAGAAGGTGAAGTCAGGACGGTGAAGCAGAAGAAGCAGAAGAAGGAGAAGGAGAAGGTGAAGCCTGGAGGGCGCAGCAGAAGAAGCAGAAGAAGGAGAAGGAGAAGGTGAAGTCTGGAGTGTGAAGCAGAAGAAGCAGAAGAAGGAGAAGGAGAAGGTGAAGTCTGGAGGGCGCAGCATAAGAAGCAGAAGAAGGAGAATGAGAAGGTGAAGTCTGGAGGGTGAATCAGAAGAAGCAGAAGAAGGAGAAGGAGAAGGTGAAGTCTGGAGGGTGAATCAGAAGAAGTAGAAGAAGGAGAAGGAGAAGGTGAAGTCTGGAGGGTGAAGCAGAAGAAGTAGAAGAAGGAGAAGGAGAAGATGAAGTCAGGAGGGTGAATCAGAAGAAGTAGAAGAAGGAGAAGGAGAAGGTGAAGTCAGGAGGGTGAATCAGAAGAAGCAGAAGATGGAGAAGGAGAAGGTGAAGTCTGGAGGTTGAATCAGAAGAATCAGAAGAAGGAGAAGGAGAAGGTGAAGTCTGGAGGGTGAATCAGAAGAAGCAGAAGAAAGAGAAGGAGAAGGTGAAGTCTGGAGGGTGAAGCAGAAGAAACAGAAAAAGGAGAAGGAGAAGGTGAAGACTGGAGGGTGAATCAGAAGAAGTAGAAGAAGGAGAAGGAGAAGGTGAAGTCTGGAGGGTGAATCAGAAGAAGTGGAAGAAGGAGAAGGAGAAGTTGAAGTCTGGAGGGTGAATCAGAAGAAGCAGAAGAAGGAGAAGGAGAAGGTGAAGTCTGGAGGGTGAATCAGAAGAAGCAGAAGAAGGAGAAGGAGAAGATGAAGTCTGGAGGGTGAATCAGAAGAAGTAGAAGAAGGAGAAGGAGAAGGTGATATCTGGAGGGTGAATCAAAAGAAGTAGAAGAAGGAGAAGGAGAAGGTGAAGTCTGGAGGGTGAATCAGAAGAAACAGAAGAAGGAGAAGGAGAAGGTGAAGTCTGGAGGGTGAATCAGAAGAAGTAGAAGAAGGAGAAGGAGAAGGTGTAGTCTGGAGGGTGAATCAGAAGAAGTAGACGAAGGAGAAGGAGAAGGTGAAGTCTGGAGGGTGAATCAGAAGAAGCAGAAGAAGGAGAAGGAGAAGGTGAAGTCTGGAGGGTGAATCAGAAGAAGTAGAAGAAGGAGAAGGAGAAGGTGAAGTCTGGAGAGTGAATCAGAAGAAGCAGAAGAAGGAGAAGGAGAAGGTGAAGTCTGGAGGGTGAATCAGAAGAAGCAGAAGAAGGAGAAGGAGAAGGTGAAGTCTGGAGGGTGAATCAGAAGAAGCAGAATAAGGAGAAGGAGAAGGTGAAGTCTGGAGGGTGAATCAGAAGAAGCAGAAGAAGGAGAAGGAGAAGGTGAAGTCTGGAGGGTGAATCAGAAGAAGTAGAAGAAGGAGAAGGAGAAGGTGAAGTCTGGAGGGTGAATCAGAAGAAGTATAAGAAGGAGAAGGAGAAGGTGAAGTCTGGAGGGTGAATCAGAAGAAGTAGAACAAGGAGAAGGAGAAGGTGAAGTCTGGAGGGTGAAGCAGAAGAAGAAGATGAAGGAGAAGGAGAAGGTGAATTCAGGAGGGTGAATCAGAAGAAGTAGAAGAAGGAGAAGGAGAAGGTGAGTTCTGGAGGGTGAATCAGAAGAAGCAGAAGAAGGAGAAGGAGAAGGTGAAGTCTGGAGGGTGAATCAGAAGAATCAGAAGAAGGAGAAGGAGAAGGTGAAGTCTGGAGGGTGAATCAGAAGAAGCAGAAGAAAGAGTAGGAGAAGGTGAAGTCTGGAGGGTGAAGCAGAAGAAACAGAAGAAGGAGAAGGAGAAGGTGAAGACTGGAGGGTGAATCAGAAGAAGTAGAAGAAGGAGAAGGAGAAGGTGAAGTCTGGAGGGTGAATCAGAAGAAGCAGAAGAAGGAGAAGGAGAAGGTGAAGTCAGGACGGTGAAGCAGAAGAAGCAGAAGAAGGAGAAGGAGAAGGTGAGGTCTGGAGGGTGAAGCAGAAGAAGCAGAAGAAGGAGAAGGAGAAGGTGAAGTCTGGAGGGTGAATCAGAAGAAGCAGAATAAGGAGAAGGAGAAGGTGAAGTCTGGAGGGTGAATCAGAAGAAGCAGAAGAAGGAGAAGGAGAAGGTGAAGTCTGGAGGGTGAATCAGAAGAAGTAGAAGAAGGAGAAGGAGAAGGTGAAGTCTGGAGGGTGAATCAGAAGAAGTATAAGAAGGAGAAGGAGAAGGTGAAGTCTGGAGGGTGAATCAGAAGAAGTAGAAGAAGGAGAAGGAGAAGGTGAAGTCTGGAGGGTGAAGCAGAAGAAGAAGATGAAGGAGAAGGAGAAGGTGAATTCAGGAGGGTTAATCAGAAGAAGTAGAAGAAGGAGAAGGAGAAGGTGAGTTCTGGAGGGTGAATCAGAAGAAGCAGAAGAAGGAGAAGGAGAAGGTGAAGTCTGGAGGGTGAATCAGAAGAAGTAGAAGAAGGAGAAGGAGAAGGTGAAGTCTGGAGGGTGAATCAGAAGAAGTAGAAGAAGGAGAAGGTGAAGGTGAAGTCTGGAGGGTGAATCAGAAGAAGTAGAAGAAGGAGAAGGAGAAGGTGTAGTCTGGAGGGTGAATCAGAAGAAGTAGACGAAGGAGAAGGAGAAGGTGAAGTCTGGAGGGTGAATCAGAAGAAGCAGAAGAAGGAGAAGGAGAAGGTGAAGTCTGGAGGGTGAATCAGAAGAAGTAGAAGAAGGAGAAGGAGAAGGTGAAGTCTGGAGGGTGAATCAGAAGAAGCAGAAGAAGGAGAAGGAGAAGGTGAAGTCTGGAGGGTGAATCAGAAGAAGCAGAAGAAGGAGAAGGAGAAGGTGAAGTCTGGAGGGTGAATCAGAAGAAGCAGAATAAGGAGAAGGAGAAGGTGAAGTCTGGAGGGTGAATCAGAAGAAGCAGAAGAAGGAGAAGGAGAAGGTGAAGTCTGGAGGGTGAATCAGAAGAAGTAGAAGAAGGAGAAGGAGAAGGTGAAGTCTGGAGGGTGAATCAGAAGAAGTATAAGAAGGAGAAGGAGAAGGTGAAGTCTGGAGGGTGAATCAGAAGAAGTAGAAGAAGGAGAAGGAGAAGGTGAAGTCTGGAGGGTGAAGCAGAAGAAGAAGATGAAGGAGAAGGAGAAGGTGAATTCAGGAGGGTGAATCAGAAGAAGTAGAAGAAGGAGAAGGAGAAGGTGAGTTCTGGAGGGTGAATCAGAAGAAGCAGAAGAAGGAGAAGGAGAAGGTGAAGTCTGGAGGGTGAATCAGAAGAATCAGAAGAAGGAGAAGGAGAAGGTGAAGTCTGGAGGGTGAATCAGAAGAAGCAGAAGAAAGAGAAGGAGAAGGTGAAGTCTGGAGGGTGAAGCAGAAGAAACAGAAGAAGGAGAAGGAGAAGGTGAAGACTGGAGGGTGAATCAGAAGAAGTAGAAGAAGGAGAAGGAGAAGGTGAAGTCTGGAGGGTGAATCAGAAGAAGCAGAAGAAGGAGAAGGAGAAGGTGAAGTCAGGACGGTGAAGCAGAAGAAGCAGAAGAAGGAGAAGGAGCAGGTGAGGTCTGGAGGGTGAAGCAGAAGAAGCAGAAGAAGGAGAAGGAGAAGGTGAAGTCTGGAGGGTGAATCAGAAGAAGCAGAATAAGGAGAAGGAGAAGGTGAAGTCTGGAGGGTGAATCAGAAGAAGCAGAAGAAGGAGAAGGAGAAGGTGAAGTCTGGAGGGTGAATCAGAAGAAGTAGAAGAAGGAGAAGGAGAAGGTGAAGTCTAGAGGGTGAATCAGAAGAAGTATAAGAAGGAGAAGGAGAAGGTGAAGTCTGGAGGGTGAATCAGAAGAAGTAGAAGAAGGACAGAAGAAGAAGATGAAGGAGAAGGAGAAGGTGAATTCAGGAGGGTGAATCAGAAGAAGTAGAAGAAGGAGAAGGAGAAGGTGAGTTCTGGAGGGTGAATCAGAAGAAGCAGAAGAAGGAGAAGGAGAAGGTGAAGTCTGGAGGGTGAATCAGAAGAATCAGAAGAAGGAGAAGGAGAAGGTGAAGTCTGGAGGGTGAATCAGAAGAAGCAGAAGAAAGAGAAGGAGAAGGTGAAGTCTGGAGGGTGAAGCAGAAGAAACAGAAGAAGGAGAAGGAGAAGGTGAAGACTGGAGGGTGAATCAGAAGAAGTCGAAGAAGGAGAAGGAGAAGGTGAAGTCTGGAGGGTGAATCAGAAGAAGCAGAAGAAGGAGAAGGAGAAGGTGAAGTCAGGACGGTGAAGCAGAAGATGCAGAAGAAGGAGAAGGAGAAGGTGAGGTCTGGAGGGTGAATCAGAAGAAGCAGAAGAAGGAGAAGGGGAAGGTGAAGTCTGGAGGGTGAATCAGAAGAAGCAGAAGAAGGAGAAGGAGAAGGTGAAGTCTGGAGGGTGAATCAGAAGAAGCAGAAGAAGGAGAAGGAGAAGGTGAAGTCAGGAGGGTGAATCAGAAGAAGCAGAAGAAGGAGAAGGAGAAGGTGAATTTAGGAGGGTGAATCAGAAGAAGCAGAAGAAGGAGAAGGAGCAGGTGAAGTCAGGGGGGTGTAGCAGAAGAAGTAGAAGAAGGAGAAGGAGAAGGTGAAGTCAGGACGGTGAAGCAGAAGAAGCAGAAGAAGGAGAAGGAGAAGGTGAAGCCTGGAGGGCGCAGCAGAAGAAGCAGAAGAAGGAGAAGGAGAAGGTGAAGTCTGGAGTGTGAAGCAGAAGAAGCAGAAGAAGGAGAAGGAGAAGGTGAAGTCTGGAGGGCGCATCAGAAGAAGCAGAAGAAGGAGAATGAGAAGGTGAAGTCTGGAGGGTGAATCAGAAGAAGCAGAAGAAGGAGAAGGAGAAGGTGAAGTCTGGAGGGTGAATCAGAAGAAGTAGAAGAAGGAGAAGGAGAAGGTGAAGTCTGGAGGGTGAAGCAGAAGAAGTAGAAGAAGGAGAAGGAGAAGGTGAAGTCAGGAGGGTGAATCAGAAGAAGTAGAAGAAGGAGAAGGAGAAGGTGAAGTCAGGAGGGTGAATCAGAAGAAGCAGAAGAAGGAGAAGGAGAAGGTGAAGTCTGGAGGGTGAATCAGAAGAATCAGAAGAAGGAGAAGGAGAAGGTGAAGTCTGGAGGGTGAATCAGAAGAAGCAGAAGAAAGAGAAGGAGAAGGTGAAGTCTGGAGGGTGAAGCAGAAGAAACCAAAAAGGGAGAAGGAGAAGGTGAAGACTGGAGGGTGAATCAGAAGAAGTAGAAGAAGGAGAAGGAGAAGGTGAAGTCTGGAGGGTGAATCAGAAGAAGCAGAAGAAGGAGAAGGAGAAGATGAAGTCTGGAGGGTGAATCAGAAGAAGTAGAAGAAGGAGAAAGAGAAGGTGAAGTCTGGAGGGTGAATCAGAAGAAGTAGAAGAAGGAGAAGGAGAAGATGAAGTCTGGAGGGTGAATCAGAAGAAACAGAAGAAGGAGAAGGAGAAGGTGAAGTCTGGAGGGTGAATCAGAAGAAGTAGAAGAAGGAGAAGGAGAAGGTGTAGTCTGGAGGGTGAATCAGAAGAAGTAGACGAAGGAGAAGGAGAAGGTGAAGTCTGGAGGGTGAATCAGAAGAAGCAGAAGAAGGAGAAGGAGAAGGTGAAGTCTGGAGGGTGAATCAGAAGCAGTAGAAGAAGGAGAAGGAGAAGGTGAAGTCTGGAGGGTGAATCAGAAGAAGCAGAAGAAGGAGAAGGAGAAGGTGAAGTCTGGAGGGTGAATCAGACGAAGCAGAAGAAGGAGAAGGAGAAGGTGAAGTCTGGAGGGTGAATCAGAAGAAGCAGAATAAGGAGAAGGAGAAGGTGAAGTCTGGTGGGTGAATCAGAAGAAGCAGAAGAAGGAGAAGGAGAAGGTGAAGTCTGGAGGGTGAATCAGAAGAAGTAGAAGAAGGAGAAGGAGAAGGTGAAGTCTGGAGGGTGAATCAGAAGAAGTATAAGAAGGAGAAGGAGAAGGTGAAGTCTGGAGGGTGAATCAGAAGAAGTAGAAGAAGGAGAAGGAGAAGGTGAAGTCTGGAGGGTGAAGCAGAAGAAGTAGATGAAGGAGAAGGAGAAGGTGAATTCAGGAGGGTGAATCAGAAGAAGTAGAAGAAGGAGAAGGAGTAGGTGAGTTCTGGAGGGTGAATCAGAAGAAGCAGAAGAAGGAGAAGGAGAAGGTGAAGTCTGGAGGGTGAATCAGAAGAATCAGAAGAAGGAGAAGGAGAAGGTGAAGTCAGGAGGGTGAATCAGAAGAAGCAGAAGAAGGAGAAGGAGAAGGTGAAGTCTGGAGGGTGAATCAGAAGAATCAGAAGAAGGAGAAGGAGAAGGTGAAGTCTGGAGGGTGAATCAGAAGAAGCAGAAGAAAGAGAAGGAGAAGGTGAAGTCTGGAGGGTGAAGCAGAAGAAACAAAAAAAGGAGAAGGAGAAGGTGAAGACTGGAGGGTGAATCAGAAGAAGTAGAAGAAGGAGAAGGAGAAGGTGAAGTCTGGAGGGTGAATCAGAAGAAGTGGAAGAAGGAGAAGGAGAAGTTGAAGTCTGGAGGGTGAATCAGAAGAAGCAGAAGAAGGAGAAGGAGAAGGTGAAGTCTGGATGGTGAATCAGAAGAAGCAGAAGAAGGAGAAGGAGAAGATGAAGTCTGGAGGGTGAATCAGAAGAAGTAGAAGAAGGAGAAGGAGAAGGTGAAGTCTGGAGGGTGAATCAGAAGAAGTAGAAGAAGGAGAAGGAGAAGATGAAGTCTGGAGGGTGAATCAGAAGAAACAGAAGAAGGAGAAGGAGAAGGTGAAGTCTGGAGGGTGTATCAGAAGAAGTAGAAGAAGGAGAAGGAGAAGGTGTAGTCTGGAGGGTGAATCAGAAGAAGTAGACGAAGGAGAAGGAGAAGGTGAAGTCTGGAGGGTGAATCAGAAGAAGCAGAAGAAGGAGAAGGAGAAGGTGAAGTCTGGAGGGTGAATCAGAAGCAGTAGAAGAAGGAGAAGGAGAAGGTGAAGTCTGGAGGGTGAATCAGAAGAAGCAGAAGAAGGAGAAGGAGAAGGTGAAGTCTGGAGGGTGAATCAGAAGAAGCAGAAGAAGGAGAAGGAGAAGGTGAAGTCTGGAGGGTGAATCAGAAGAAGCAGAATAAGGAGAAGGAGAAGGTGAAGTCTGGAGGGTGAATCAGAAGAAGCAGAAGAAGGAGAAGGAGAAGGTGAAGTCTGGAGGGTGAATCAGAAGAAGTAGAAGAAGGAGAAGGAGAAGGTGAAGTCTGGAGGGTGAATCAGAAGAAGAATAAGAAGGAGAAGGAGAAGGTGAAGTCTGGAGGGTGAATCAGAAGAAGTAGAAGAAGGAGAAGGAGAAGGTGAAGTATGGAGGGTGAAGCAGAAGAAGTAGATGAAGGAGAAGGAGAAGGTGAATTCAGGAGGGTGAATCAGAAGAAGTAGAAGAAGGAGAAGGAGTAGGTGAGTTCTGGAGGGTGAATCAGAAGAAGCAGAAGAAGGAGAAGGAGAAGGTGAAGTCTGGAGGGTGAAGCAGAAGAATCAGAAGAAGGAGAAGGAGAAGGTGAAGACTGGAGGGTGAATCAGAAGAAGTAGAAGAAGGAGAAGGAGAAGGTGAAGTCTGGAGGGTGAATCAGAAGAAGCAGAAGAAGGAGAAGGAGAAGGTGAAGTCAGGACGGTGAAGCAGAAGAAGCAGAAGAAGGAGAAGGAGAAGGTGAAGCCTGGAGGGCGCAGCAGAAGAAGCAGAAGAAGGAGAAGGAGAAGGTGAAGTCTGGAGTGTGAAGCAGAAGAAGCAGAAGAAGGAGAAGGAGAAGGTGAAGTCTGGAGGGCGCAGCAGAAGAAGCAGAAGAAGGAGAATGAGAAGGTGAAGTCTGGAGGGTGAATCAGAAGAAGCAGAAGAAGGAGAAGGAGAAGGTGAAGTCTGGAGGGTGAATCAGAAGAAGTAGAAGAAGGAGAAGGAGAAGGTGAAGTCTGGAGGGTGAAGCAGAAGAAGTAGAAGAAGGAGAAGGAGAAGGTGAAGTCAGGAGGGTGAATCAGAAGAAGTAGAAGAAGGAGAAGGAGAAGGTGAAGTCAGGAGGGTGAATCAGAAGAAGCAGAAGAAGGAGAAGGAGAAGGTGAAGTCTGGAGGGTGAATCAGAAGAATCCGAAGAAGAAGGAGAAGGTGAAGTCTGGAGGGTGAATCAGAAGAAGCAGAAGAAAGAGAAGGAGAAGGTGAAGTCTGGAGGGTGAAGCAGAAGAAACAAAAAAAGGAGAAGGAGAAGGTGAAGACTGGAGGGTGAATCAGAAGACGTAGAAGAAGGAGAAGGAGAAGGTGAAGTCTGGAGGGTGAATCAGAAGAAGTGGAAGAAGGAGAAGGAGAAGTTGAAGTCTGGAGGGTGAATCAGAAGAAGCAGAAGAAGGAGAAGGAGAAGGTGAAGTCTGGAGGGTGAATCAGAAGAAGCAGAAGAAGGAGAAGGAGAAGATGAAGTCTGGAGGGTGAATCAGAAGAAGTAGAAGAAGGAGAAGGAGAAGGTGAAGTCTGGAGGGTGAATCAGAAGAAGTAGAAGAAGGAGAAGGAGAAGGTGAAGTCTGGAGGGTGAAGCAGAAGAAATAGAAGAAGGAGAAGGAGAAGGTGAAGTCAGGAGGGTGAATCAGAAGAAGTAGAAGAAGGAGAAGGAGAAGGTGAAGTCAGGAGGGTGAATCAGAAGAAGCAGAAGAAGGAGAAGGAGAAGGTGAAGTCTGGAGGGTGAATCAGAAGAATCAGAAGAAGGAGAAGGAGAAGGTGAAGTCTGAAGGATGAATCAGAAGAAGCAGAAGAAAGAGAAGGAGAAGGTGAAGTCTGGAGGGTGAAGCAGAAGAAACAAAAAAAGGAGAAGGAGAAGGTGAAGACTGGAGGGTGAATCAGAAGAAGTAGAAGAAGGAGAAGGAGAAGGTGAAGTCTGGTGGGTGAATCAGAAGAAGTGGAAGAAGGAGAAGGAGAAGTTGAAGTCTGGAGGGTGAATCAGAAGAAGCAGAAGAAGGAGAAGGAGAAGGTGAAGTCTGGAGGGTGAATCAGAAGAAGCAGAAGAAGGAGAAGGAGAAGATGAAGTCTGGAGGGTGAATCAGAAGAAGTAGAAGAAGGAGAAGGAGAAGGTGAAGTCTGGAGGGTGAATCAGAAGAAGTAGAAGAAGGAGAAGGAGAAGATGAAGTCTGGAGGGTGAATCAGATGAAACAGAAGAAGGAGAAGGAGAAGGTGAAGTCTGGAGGGTGAATCAGAAGAAGTAGAAGAAGGAGAAGGAGAAGGTGTAGTCTGGAGGGTGAATCAGAAGAAGTAGACGAAGGAGAAGGAGAAGGTGAAGTCTGGAGGGTGAATCAGAAGAAGCAGAAGAAGGAGAAGGAGAAGGTGAAGTCTGGAGGGTGAATCAGATGAAGTAGAAGAAGGAGAAGGAGAAGGTGAAGTCTGGAGGGTGAATCAGAAGAAGCAGAAGAAGGAGAAGGAGAAGGTGAAGTCTGGAGGGTGAATCAGAAGAAGCAGAAGAAGGAGAAGGAGAAGGTGAAGTCTGGAGGGTGAATCAGAAGAAGCAGAATAAGGAGAAGGAGAAGGTGAAGTCTGGAGGGTGAATCAGAAGAAGCAGAAGAAGGAGAAGGAGAAGGTGAAGTCTGGAGGGTGAATCAGAAGAAGCAGAAGAAGGAGAAGGAGAAGGTGAAGTCTGGAGGGTGAATCAGAAGAAGTAGAAGAAGGAGAAGGAGAAGGTGAAGTCTAGAGGGTGAATCAGAAGAAGTATAAGAAGGAGAAGGAGAAGGTGAAGTCTGGAGGGTGAATCAGAAGAAGTAGAAGAAGGACAGAAGAAGAAGATGAAGGAGAAGGAGAAGGTGAATTCAGGAGGGTGAATCAGAAGAAGTAGAAGAAGGAGAAGGAGAAGGTGAGTTCTGGAGGGTGAATCAGAAGAAGCAGAAGAAGGAGAAGGAGAAGGTGAAGTCTGGAGGGTGAATCAGAAGAATCAGAAGAAGGAGAAGGAGAAGGTGAAGTCTGGAGGGTGAATCAGAAGAAGCAGAAGAAAGAGAAGGAGAAGGTGAAGTCTGGAGGGTGAAGCAGAAGAAACAGAAGAAGGAGAAGGAGAAGGTGAAGACTGGAGGGTGAATCAGAAGAAGTCGAAGAAGGAGAAGGAGAAGGTGAAGTCTGGAGGGTGAATCAGAAGAAGCAGAAGAAGGAGAAGGAGAAGGTGAAGTCAGGACGGTGAAGCAGAAGATGCAGAAGAAGGAGAAGGAGAAGGTGAGGTCTGGAGGGTGAATCAGAAGAAGCAGAAGAAGGAGAAGGGGAAGGTGAAGTCTGGAGGGTGAATCAGAAGAAGCAGAAGAAGGAGAAGGAGAAGGTGAAGTCTGGAGGGTGAATCAGAAGAAGCAGAAGAAGGAGAA
This sequence comes from Somniosus microcephalus, assembly GCF_052327205.1. Classification (NCBI taxonomy): domain Eukaryota; kingdom Metazoa; phylum Chordata; class Chondrichthyes; order Squaliformes; family Somniosidae; genus Somniosus; species Somniosus microcephalus. The sequence goes on from NW_028225249.1 coordinate 734,105, forward strand.
GGAGAAGGTGAAGTCAGGAGGGTGAATCAGAAGAAGCAGAAGAAGGAGAAGGAGAAGGTGAATTTAGGAGGGTGAATCAGAAGAAGTAGAAGAAGGAGAAGGAGAAGGTGAAGTCTGGAGGGTGAAGCAGAAGAAGTAGAAGAAGGAGAAGGAGAAGGTGAAGTCAGGAGGGTGAATCAGAAGAAGTAGAAGAAGGAGAAGGAGAAGGTGAAGTCAGGAGGGTGAATCAGAAGAAGCAGAAGAAGGAGAAGGAGAAGGTGAAGTCTGGAGGGTGAATCAGAAGAATCCGAAGAAGAAGGAGAAGGTGAAGTCTGGAGGGTGAATCAGAAGAAGCAGAAGAAAGAGAAGGAGAAGGTGAAGTCTGGAGGGTGAAGCAGAAGAAACAAAAAAAGGAGAAGGAGAAGGTGAAGACTGGAGGGTGAATCAGAAGACGTAGAAGAAGGAGAAGGAGAAGGTGAAGTCTGGAGGGTGAATCAGAAGAAGTGGAAGAAGGAGAAGGAGAAGTTGAAGTCTGGAGGGTGAATCAGAAGAAGCAGAAGAAGGAGAAGGAGAAGGTGAAGTCTGGAGGGTGAATCAGAAGAAGCAGAAGAAGGAGAAGGAGAAGATGAAGTCTGGAGGGTGAATCAGAAGAAGTAGAAGAAGGAGAAGGAGAAGGTGAAGTCTGGAGGGTGAATCAGAAGAAGTAGAAGAAGGAGAAGGAGAAGGTGAAGTCTGGAGGGTGAAGCAGAAGAAATAGAAGAAGGAGAAGGAGAAGGTGAAGTCAGGAGGGTGAATCAGAAGAAGTAGAAGAAGGAGAAGGAGAAGGTGAAGTCAGGAGGGTGAATCAGAAGAAGCAGAAGAAGGAGAAGGAGAAGGTGAAGTCTGGAGGGTGAATCAGAAGAATCAGAAGAAGGAGAAGGAGAAGGTGAAGTCTGAAGGATGAATCAGAAGAAGCAGAAGAAAGAGAAGGAGAAGGTGAAGTCTGGAGGGTGAAGCAGAAGAAACAAAAAAAGGAGAAGGAGAAGGTGAAGACTGGAGGGTGAATCAGAAGAAGTAGAAGAAGGAGAAGGAGAAGGTGAAGTCTGGTGGGTGAATCAGAAGAAGTGGAAGAAGGAGAAGGAGAAGTTGAAGTCTGGAGGGTGAATCAGAAGAAGCAGAAGAAGGAGAAGGAGAAGGTGAAGTCTGGAGGGTGAATCAGAAGAAGCAGAAGAAGGAGAAGGAGAAGATGAAGTCTGGAGGGTGAATCAGAAGAAGTAGAAGAAGGAGAAGGAGAAGGTGAAGTCTGGAGGGTGAATCAGAAGAAGTAGAAGAAGGAGAAGGAGAAGATGAAGTCTGGAGGGTGAATCAGATGAAACAGAAGAAGGAGAAGGAGAAGGTGAAGTCTGGAGGGTGAATCAGAAGAAGTAGAAGAAGGAGAAGGAGAAGGTGTAGTCTGGAGGGTGAATCAGAAGAAGTAGACGAAGGAGAAGGAGAAGGTGAAGTCTGGAGGGTGAATCAGAAGAAGCAGAAGAAGGAGAAGGAGAAGGTGAAGTCTGGAGGGTGAATCAGATGAAGTAGAAGAAGGAGAAGGAGAAGGTGAAGTCTGGAGGGTGAATCAGAAGAAGCAGAAGAAGGAGAAGGAGAAGGTGAAGTCTGGAGGGTGAATCAGAAGAAGCAGAAGAAGGAGAAGGAGAAGGTGAAGTCTGGAGGGTGAATCAGAAGAAGCAGAATAAGGAGAAGGAGAAGGTGAAGTCTGGAGGGTGAATCAGAAGAAGCAGAAGAAGGAGAAGGAGAAGGTGAAGTCTGGAGGGTGAATCAGAAGAAGCAGAAGAAGGAGAAGGAGAAGGTGAAGTCTGGAGGGTGAATCAGAAGAAGTAGAAGAAGGAGAAGGAGAAGGTGAAGTCTAGAGGGTGAATCAGAAGAAGTATAAGAAGGAGAAGGAGAAGGTGAAGTCTGGAGGGTGAATCAGAAGAAGTAGAAGAAGGACAGAAGAAGAAGATGAAGGAGAAGGAGAAGGTGAATTCAGGAGGGTGAATCAGAAGAAGTAGAAGAAGGAGAAGGAGAAGGTGAGTTCTGGAGGGTGAATCAGAAGAAGCAGAAGAAGGAGAAGGAGAAGGTGAAGTCTGGAGGGTGAATCAGAAGAATCAGAAGAAGGAGAAGGAGAAGGTGAAGTCTGGAGGGTGAATCAGAAGAAGCAGAAGAAAGAGAAGGAGAAGGTGAAGTCTGGAGGGTGAAGCAGAAGAAACAGAAGAAGGAGAAGGAGAAGGTGAAGACTGGAGGGTGAATCAGAAGAAGTCGAAGAAGGAGAAGGAGAAGGTGAAGTCTGGAGGGTGAATCAGAAGAAGCAGAAGAAGGAGAAGGAGAAGGTGAAGTCAGGACGGTGAAGCAGAAGATGCAGAAGAAGGAGAAGGAGAAGGTGAGGTCTGGAGGGTGAATCAGAAGAAGCAGAAGAAGGAGAAGGGGAAGGTGAAGTCTGGAGGGTGAATCAGAAGAAGCAGAAGAAGGAGAAGGAGAAGGTGAAGTCTGGAGGGTGAATCAGAAGAAGCAGAAGAAGGAGAAGGAGAAGGTGAAGTCAGGAGGGTGAATCAGAAGAAGCAGAAGAAGGAGAAGGAGAAGGTGAATTTAGGAGGGTGAATCAGAAGAAGCAGAAGAAGGAGAAGGAGCAGGTGAAGTCAGGGGGGTGTAGCAGAAGAAGTAGAAGAAGGAGAAGGAGAAGGTGAAGTCAGGACGGTGAAGCAGAAGAAGCAGAAGAAGGAGAAGGAGAAGGTGAAGCCTGGAGGGCGCAGCAGAAGAAGCAGAAGAAGGAGAAGGAGAAGGTGAAGTCTGGAGTGTGAAGCAGAAGAAGCAGAAGAAGGAGAAGGAGAAGGTGAAGTCTGGAGGGCGCATCAGAAGAAGCAGAAGAAGGAGAATGAGAAGGTGAAGTCTGGAGGGTGAATCAGAAGAAGCAGAAGAAGGAGAAGGAGAAGGTGAAGTCTGGAGGGTGAATCAGAAGAAGTAGAAGAAGGAGAAGGAGAAGGTGAAGTCTGGAGGGTGAAGCAGAAGAAGTAGAAGAAGGAGAAGGAGAAGGTGAAGTCAGGAGGGTGAATCAGAAGAAGTAGAAGAAGGAGAAGGAGAAGGTGAAGTCAGGAGGGTGAATCAGAAGAAGCAGAAGAAGGAGAAGGAGAAGGTGAAGTCTGGAGGGTGAATCAGAAGAATCAGAAGAAGGAGAAGGAGAAGGTGAAGTCTGGAGGGTGAATCAGAAGAAGCAGAAGAAAGAGAAGGAGAAGGTGAAGTCTGGAGGGTGAAGCAGAAGAAACCAAAAAGGGAGAAGGAGAAGGTGAAGACTGGAGGGTGAATCAGAAGAAGTAGAAGAAGGAGAAGGAGAAGGTGAAGTCTGGAGGGTGAATCAGAAGAAGCAGAAGAAGGAGAAGGAGAAGATGAAGTCTGGAGGGTGAATCAGAAGAAGTAGAAGAAGGAGAAAGAGAAGGTGAAGTCTGGAGGGTGAATCAGAAGAAGTAGAAGAAGGAGAAGGAGAAGATGAAGTCTGGAGGGTGAATCAGAAGAAACAGAAGAAGGAGAAGGAGAAGGTGAAGTCTGGAGGGTGAATCAGAAGAAGTAGAAGAAGGAGAAGGAGAAGGTGTAGTCTGGAGGGTGAATCAGAAGAAGTAGACGAAGGAGAAGGAGAAGGTGAAGTCTGGAGGGTGAATCAGAAGAAGCAGAAGAAGGAGAAGGAGAAGGTGAAGTCTGGAGGGTGAATCAGAAGCAGTAGAAGAAGGAGAAGGAGAAGGTGAAGTCTGGAGGGTGAATCAGAAGAAGCAGAAGAAGGAGAAGGAGAAGGTGAAGTCTGGAGGGTGAATCAGACGAAGCAGAAGAAGGAGAAGGAGAAGGTGAAGTCTGGAGGGTGAATCAGAAGAAGCAGAATAAGGAGAAGGAGAAGGTGAAGTCTGGTGGGTGAATCAGAAGAAGCAGAAGAAGGAGAAGGAGAAGGTGAAGTCTGGAGGGTGAATCAGAAGAAGTAGAAGAAGGAGAAGGAGAAGGTGAAGTCTGGAGGGTGAATCAGAAGAAGTATAAGAAGGAGAAGGAGAAGGTGAAGTCTGGAGGGTGAATCAGAAGAAGTAGAAGAAGGAGAAGGAGAAGGTGAAGTCTGGAGGGTGAAGCAGAAGAAGTAGATGAAGGAGAAGGAGAAGGTGAATTCAGGAGGGTGAATCAGAAGAAGTAGAAGAAGGAGAAGGAGTAGGTGAGTTCTGGAGGGTGAATCAGAAGAAGCAGAAGAAGGAGAAGGAGAAGGTGAAGTCTGGAGGGTGAATCAGAAGAATCAGAAGAAGGAGAAGGAGAAGGTGAAGTCAGGAGGGTGAATCAGAAGAAGCAGAAGAAGGAGAAGGAGAAGGTGAAGTCTGGAGGGTGAATCAGAAGAATCAGAAGAAGGAGAAGGAGAAGGTGAAGTCTGGAGGGTGAATCAGAAGAAGCAGAAGAAAGAGAAGGAGAAGGTGAAGTCTGGAGGGTGAAGCAGAAGAAACAAAAAAAGGAGAAGGAGAAGGTGAAGACTGGAGGGTGAATCAGAAGAAGTAGAAGAAGGAGAAGGAGAAGGTGAAGTCTGGAGGGTGAATCAGAAGAAGTGGAAGAAGGAGAAGGAGAAGTTGAAGTCTGGAGGGTGAATCAGAAGAAGCAGAAGAAGGAGAAGGAGAAGGTGAAGTCTGGATGGTGAATCAGAAGAAGCAGAAGAAGGAGAAGGAGAAGATGAAGTCTGGAGGGTGAATCAGAAGAAGTAGAAGAAGGAGAAGGAGAAGGTGAAGTCTGGAGGGTGAATCAGAAGAAGTAGAAGAAGGAGAAGGAGAAGATGAAGTCTGGAGGGTGAATCAGAAGAAACAGAAGAAGGAGAAGGAGAAGGTGAAGTCTGGAGGGTGTATCAGAAGAAGTAGAAGAAGGAGAAGGAGAAGGTGTAGTCTGGAGGGTGAATCAGAAGAAGTAGACGAAGGAGAAGGAGAAGGTGAAGTCTGGAGGGTGAATCAGAAGAAGCAGAAGAAGGAGAAGGAGAAGGTGAAGTCTGGAGGGTGAATCAGAAGCAGTAGAAGAAGGAGAAGGAGAAGGTGAAGTCTGGAGGGTGAATCAGAAGAAGCAGAAGAAGGAGAAGGAGAAGGTGAAGTCTGGAGGGTGAATCAGAAGAAGCAGAAGAAGGAGAAGGAGAAGGTGAAGTCTGGAGGGTGAATCAGAAGAAGCAGAATAAGGAGAAGGAGAAGGTGAAGTCTGGAGGGTGAATCAGAAGAAGCAGAAGAAGGAGAAGGAGAAGGTGAAGTCTGGAGGGTGAATCAGAAGAAGTAGAAGAAGGAGAAGGAGAAGGTGAAGTCTGGAGGGTGAATCAGAAGAAGAATAAGAAGGAGAAGGAGAAGGTGAAGTCTGGAGGGTGAATCAGAAGAAGTAGAAGAAGGAGAAGGAGAAGGTGAAGTATGGAGGGTGAAGCAGAAGAAGTAGATGAAGGAGAAGGAGAAGGTGAATTCAGGAGGGTGAATCAGAAGAAGTAGAAGAAGGAGAAGGAGTAGGTGAGTTCTGGAGGGTGAATCAGAAGAAGCAGAAGAAGGAGAAGGAGAAGGTGAAGTCTGGAGGGTGAAGCAGAAGAATCAGAAGAAGGAGAAGGAGAAGGTGAAGACTGGAGGGTGAATCAGAAGAAGTAGAAGAAGGAGAAGGAGAAGGTGAAGTCTGGAGGGTGAATCAGAAGAAGCAGAAGAAGGAGAAGGAGAAGGTGAAGTCAGGACGGTGAAGCAGAAGAAGCAGAAGAAGGAGAAGGAGAAGGTGAAGCCTGGAGGGCGCAGCAGAAGAAGCAGAAGAAGGAGAAGGAGAAGGTGAAGTCTGGAGTGTGAAGCAGAAGAAGCAGAAGAAGGAGAAGGAGAAGGTGAAGTCTGGAGGGCGCAGCAGAAGAAGCAGAAGAAGGAGAATGAGAAGGTGAAGTCTGGAGGGTGAATCAGAAGAAGCAGAAGAAGGAGAAGGAGAAGGTGAAGTCTGGAGGGTGAATCAGAAGAAGTAGAAGAAGGAGAAGGAGAAGGTGAAGTCTGGAGGGTGAAGCAGAAGAAGTAGAAGAAGGAGAAGGAGAAGGTGAAGTCAGGAGGGTGAATCAGAAGAAGTAGAAGAAGGAGAAGGAGAAGGTGAAGTCAGGAGGGTGAATCAGAAGAAGCAGAAGAAGGAGAAGGAGAAGGTGAAGTCTGGAGGGTGAATCAGAAGAATCCGAAGAAGAAGGAGAAGGTGAAGTCTGGAGGGTGAATCAGAAGAAGCAGAAGAAAGAGAAGGAGAAGGTGAAGTCTGGAGGGTGAAGCAGAAGAAACAAAAAAAGGAGAAGGAGAAGGTGAAGACTGGAGGGTGAATCAGAAGACGTAGAAGAAGGAGAAGGAGAAGGTGAAGTCTGGAGGGTGAATCAGAAGAAGTGGAAGAAGGAGAAGGAGAAGTTGAAGTCTGGAGGGTGAATCAGAAGAAGCAGAAGAAGGAGAAGGAGAAGGTGAAGTCTGGAGGGTGAATCAGAAGAAGCAGAAGAAGGAGAAGGAGAAGATGAAGTCTGGAGGGTGAATCAGAAGAAGTAGAAGAAGGAGAAGGAGAAGGTGAAGTCTGGAGGGTGAATCAGAAGAAGTAGAAGAAGGAGAAGGAGAAGGTGAAGTCTGGAGGGTGAAGCAGAAGAAATAGAAGAAGGAGAAGGAGAAGGTGAAGTCAGGAGGGTGAATCAGAAGAAGTAGAAGAAGGAGAAGGAGAAGGTGAAGTCAGGAGGGTGAATCAGAAGAAGCAGAAGAAGGAGAAGGAGAAGGTGAAGTCTGGAGGGTGAATCAGAAGAATCAGAAGAAGGAGAAGGAGAAGGTGAAGTCTGAAGGATGAATCAGAAGAAGCAGAAGAAAGAGAAGGAGAAGGTGAAGTCTGGAGGGTGAAGCAGAAGAAACAAAAAAAGGAGAAGGAGAAGGTGAAGACTGGAGGGTGAATCAGAAGAAGTAGAAGAAGGAGAAGGAGAAGGTGAAGTCTGGTGGGTGAATCAGAAGAAGTGGAAGAAGGAGAAGGAGAAGTTGAAGTCTGGAGGGTGAATCAGAAGAAGCAGAAGAAGGAGAAGGAGAAGGTGAAGTCTGGAGGGTGAATCAGAAGAAGCAGAAGAAGGAGAAGGAGAAGATGAAGTCTGGAGGGTGAATCAGAAGAAGTAGAAGAAGGAGAAGGAGAAGGTGAAGTCTGGAGGGTGAATCAGAAGAAGTAGAAGAAGGAGAAGGAGAAGATGAAGTCTGGAGGGTGAATCAGATGAAACAGAAGAAGGAGAAGGAGAAGGTGAAGTCTGGAGGGTGAATCAGAAGAAGTAGAAGAAGGAGAAGGAGAAGGTGTAGTCTGGAGGGTGAATCAGAAGAAGTAGACGAAGGAGAAGGAGAAGGTGAAGTCTGGAGGGTGAATCAGAAGAAGCAGAAGAAGGAGAAGGAGAAGGTGAAGTCTGGAGGGTGAATCAGATGAAGTAGAAGAAGGAGAAGGAGAAGGTGAAGTCTGGAGGGTGAATCAGAAGAAGCAGAAGAAGGAGAAGGAGAAGGTGAAGTCTGGAGGGTGAATCAGAAGAAGCAGAAGAAGGAGAAGGAGAAGGTGAAGTCTGGAGGGTGAATCAGAAGAAGCAGAATAAGGAGAAGGAGAAGGTGAAGTCTGGAGGGTGAATCAGAAGAAGCAGAAGAAGGAGAAGGAGAAGGTGAAGTCTGGAGGGTGAATCAGAAGAAGTAGAAGAAGGAGAAGGAGAAGGTGAAGTCTGGAGGGTGAATCAGAAGAAGTATAAGAAGGAGATGGAGAAGGTGAAGTCTGGAGGGTGAATCAGAAGAAGTAGAAGAAGGAGAAGGAGAAGGTGAAGTCTGGAGGGTGAAGCAGAAGAAGTAGATGAAGGAGACGGAGAAGGTGAAGTCAGGAGGGTGAATCAGAAGAAGTAGAAGAAGGAGAAGGAGAAGGTGAGGTCTGGAGGGTGAATCAGAAGAAGCAGAAGAAGGAGAGGGAGAAGGTGAAGTCTGGAGGGTGAATCAGAAGAATCAGAAGAAGGAGAAGGAGAAGGTGAAGTCTGGAGGGTGAATCAGAAGAAGCAGAAGAAAGAGAAGGAGAAGGTGAAGTCTGGAGGGTGAAGCAGAAGAAACAGAAGAAGGAGAAGGAGAAGGTGAAGACTGGAGGGTGAATCAGAAGAAGTAGAAGAAGGAGAAGAAGAAGGTGAAGTCTGGAGGGTGAATCAGAAGAAGTAGAAGAAGGAGAAGGAGAAGGTGAAGTCTGGAGGGTGAATCAGAAGAAGCAGAAGAAGGAGAAGGAGAAGGTGAAGTCTGGAGGGTGAATCAGAAGAAGGAGAAGAAGGAGAAGGAGAAGATGAAGTCTGGAGGGTGAATCAGAAGAAGTAGAAGAAGGAGAAGGAGAAGGTGAAGTCTGGAGGCTGAATCAGAAGAAGTAGAAGAAGGAGAAGGAGAAGGTGAAGTCTGGAGGGTGAATCAGAAGAAACAGAAGAAGGAGAAGGAGAAGGTGAAGTCTGGAGGGTGTATCAGAAGAAGTAGAATAAGGAGAAGGAGAAGGTGTAGTCTGGAGGGTGAATCAGAAGAAGTAGACGAAGGAGAAGGAGAAGGTGAAGTCTGGAGGGTGAATCAGAAGAAGCAGAAGAAGGAGAAGGAGAAGGTGAAGTCTGGAGGGTGAATCAGAAGAAGTAGAAGAAGGAGAAGGAGAAGGTGAAGTCTGGAGGGTGAATCAGAAGAAGCAGAAGAAGGAGAAGGAGAAGGTGAAGTCTGGAGGGTGAATCAGAAGAAGCAGAAGAAGGAGAAGGAGAAGGTGAAGTCTGGAGGGTGAATCAGAAGAAACAGAAGAAGGAGAAGGAGAAGGTGAAGTCTGGAGGGTGAATCAGAAGAAGTAGAAGAAGGAGAAGGAGAAGGTGTAGTCTGGAGGGTGAATCAGAAGAAGTAGACGAAGGAGAAGGAGAAGGTGATGTCTGGAGGGTGAATCAGAAGAAGTAGAAGAAGGAGAAGGAGAAGGTGAAGTCTGGAGGGTGAATCAGAAGAAACAGAAGAAGGAGAAGGAGAAGGTGAAGTCTGGAGGGTGAATCAGAAGAAGTAGAAGAAGGAGAAGGAGAAGGTGAAGTCTGGAGGGTGAATCAGAAGAAGTAGACGAAGGAGAAGGAGAAGGTGAAGTCTGGAGGGTGAATCAGAAGAAGCAGAAGAAGGAGAAGGAGAAGATGAAGTCTGGAGGGTGAATCAGAAGAAGTAGAAGAAGGAGAAGGAGAAGGTGTAGTCTGGAGGGTGAATCAGAAGAAGTAGACGAAGGAGAAGGAGAAGGTGAAGTCTGGAGGGTGAATCAGAAGAAGCAGAAGAAGGAGAAGGAGAAGGTGAAGTCTGGAGGGTGAATCAGAAGAAGTAGAAGAAGGAGAAGGAGAAGGTGAAGTCTGGAGGGTGAATCAGAAGAAGCAGAAGAAGGAGAAGGAGAAGGTGAAGTCTGGAGGGTGAATCAGAAGAAGCAGAAGAAGGAGAAGGAGAAGGTGAAGTCTGGAGGGTGAATCAGAAGAAACAGAAGAAGGAGAAGGAGAAGGTGAAGTCTGGAGGGTGAATCAGAAGAAGTAGAAGAAGGAGAAGGAGAAGGTGTAGTCTGGAGGGTGAATCAGAAGAAGTAGACGAAGGAGAAGGAGAAGGTGATGTCTGGAGGGTGAATCAGAAGAAGTAGAAGAAGGAGAAGGAGAAGGTGAAGTCTGGAGGGTGAATCAGAAGAAACAGAAGAAGGAGAAGGAGAAGGTGAAGTCTGGAGGGTGAATCAGAAGAAGTAGAAGAAGGAGAAGGAGAAGGTGAAGTCTGGAGGGTGAATCAGAAGAAGTAGACGAAGGAGAAGGAGAAGGTGAAGTCTGGAGGGTGAATCAGAAGAAGCAGAAGAAGGAGAAGGAGAAGATGAAGTCTGGAGGGTGAATCAGAAGAAGTAGAAGAAGGAGAAGGAGAAGGTGAAGTCTGGAGGGTGAATCAGAAGAAGCAGAAGAAGGAGATGGAGAAGGTGAAGTCTGGAGGGTGAATCAGAAGAAGTAGAAGAAGGAGAAGGTGAAGGTGAAGTCTGGAGGGTGAATCAGAAGAAGCAGAAGAAGGAGAAGGAGAAGGTGAAGTCTGGAGGGTGAATCAGAAGAAGCAGAAGAAGGAGAAGGAGAAGGCGAAGTCTGGAGGGTGATTCAGAAGAAGCAGAATAAGGAGAAGGAGAAGGTGAAGTTTGGAGGGTGAATCAGAAGAAGCAGAAGAAGGAGAAGGAGAAGGTGAAGTCTGGAGGGTGAATCAGAAGAAGTAGAAGAAGGAGAAGGAGAAGGTGAAGTCTGGAGGGTGAATCAGAAGAAGTAGAAGAAGGAGAAGGAGAAGGTGAAGTCTGGAGGGTGAATCAGAAGAAGTGGAAGAAGGAGAAGGAGAAGTTGAAGTCTGGAGGGTGAATCAGAAGAAGCAGAAGAAGGAGAAGGAGAAGGTGAAGTCTGGAGGGTGAATCAGAAGAAGCAGAAGAAGGAGAAGGAGAAGATGAAGTCTGGAGGGTGAATCAGAAGAAGTAGAAGAAGGAGAAGGAGAAGGTGAAGTCTGGAGGGTGAATCAGAAGAAGTAGAAGAAGGAGAAGGAGAAGGTGAAGTCTGGAGGGTGAAGCAGAAGAAATAGAAGAAGGAGAAGGAGAAGGTGAAGTCAGGAGGGTGAATCAGAAGAAGTAGAAGAAGGAGAAGGAGAAGGTGAAGTCAGGAGGGTGAATCAGAAGAAGCAGAAGAAGGAGAAGGAGAAGGTGAAGTCTGGAGGGTGAATCAGAAGAATCAGAAGAAGGAGAAGGAGAAGGTGAAGTCTGAAGGGTGAATCAGAAGAAGCAGAAGAAAGAGAAGGAGAAGGTGAAGTCTGGAGGGTGAAGCAGAAGAAACAAAAAAAGGAGAAGGAGAAGGTGAAGACTGGAGGGTGAATCAGAAGAAGTAGAAGAAGGAGAAGGAGAAGGTGAAGTCTGGTGGGTGAATCAGAAGAAGTGGAAGAAGGAGAAGGAGAAGTTGAAGTCTGGAGGGTGAATCAGAAGAAGCAGAAGAAGGAGAAGGAGAAGGTGAAGTCTGGAGGGTGAATCAGAAGAAGCAGAAGAAGGAGAAGGAGAAGATGAAGTCTGGAGGGTGAATCAGAAGAAGTAGAAGAAGGAGAAGGAGAAGGTGAAGTCTGGAGGGTGAATCAGAAGAAGTAGAAGAAGGAGAAGGAGAAGATGAAGTCTGGAGGGTGAATCAGATGAAACAGAAGAAGGAGAAGGAGAAGGTGAAGTCTGGAGGGTGAATCAGAAGAAGTAGAAGAAGGAGAAGGAGAAGGTGTAGTCTGGAGGGTGAATCAGAAGAAGTAGACGAAGGAGAAGGAGAAGGTGAAGTCTGGAGGGTGAATCAGAAGAAGCAGAAGAAGGAGAAGGAGAAGGTGAAGTCTGGAGGGTGAATCAGATGAAGTAGAAGAAGGAGAAGGAGAAGGTGAAGTCTGGAGGGTGAATCAGAAGAAGCAGAAGAAGGAGAAGGAGAAGGTGAAGTCTGGAGGGTGAATCAGAAGAAGCAGAAGAAGGAGAAGGAGAAGGTGAAGTCTGGAGGGTGAATCAGAAGAAGCAGAATAAGGAGAAGGAGAAGGTGAAGTCTGGAGGGTGAATCAGAAGAAGCAGAAGAAGGAGAAGGAGAAGGTGAAGTCTGGAGGGTGAATCAGAAGAAGTAGAAGAAGGAGAAGGAGAAGGTGAAGTCTGGAGGGTGAATCAGAAGAAGTATAAGAAGGAGATGGAGAAGGTGAAGTCTGGAGGGTGAATCAGAAGAAGTAGAAGAAGGAGAAGGAGAAGGTGAAGTCTGGAGGGTGAAGCAGAAGAAGTAGATGAAGGAGACGGAGAAGGTGAAGTCAGGAGGGTGAATCAGAAGAAGTAGAAGAAGGAGAAGGAGAAGGTGAGGTCTGGAGGGTGAATCAGAAGAAGCAGAAGAAGGAGAGGGAGAAGGTGAAGTCTGGAGGGTGAATCAGAAGAATCAGAAGAAGGAGAAGGAGAAGGTGAAGTCTGGAGGGTGAATCAGAAGAAGCAGAAGAAAGAGAAGGAGAAGGTGAAGTCTGGAGGGTGAAGCAGAAGAAACAGAAGAAGGAGAAGGAGAAGGTGAAGACTGGAGGGTGAATCAGAAGAAGTAGAAGAAGGAGAAGAAGAAGGTGAAGTCTGGAGGGTGAATCAGAAGAAGTAGAAGAAGGAGAAGGAGAAGGTGAAGTCTGGAGGGTGAATCAGAAGAAGCAGAAGAAGGAGAAGGAGAAGGTGAAGTCTGGAGGGTGAATCAGAAGAAGGAGAAGAAGGAGAAGGAGAAGATGAAGTCTGGAGGGTGAATCAGAAGAAGTAGAAGAAGGAGAAGGAGAAGGTGAAGTCTGGAGGCTGAATCAGAAGAAGTAGAAGAAGGAGAAGGAGAAGGTGAAGTCTGGAGGGTGAATCAGAAGAAACAGAAGAAGGAGAAGGAGAAGGTGAAGTCTGGAGGGTGTATCAGAAGAAGTAGAATAAGGAGAAGGAGAAGGTGTAGTCTGGAGGGTGAATCAGAAGAAGTAGACGAAGGAGAAGGAGAAGGTGAAGTCTGGAGGGTGAATCAGAAGAAGCAGAAGAAGGAGAAGGAGAAGGTGAAGTCTGGAGGGTGAATCAGAAGAAGTAGAAGAAGGAGAAGGAGAAGGTGAAGTCTGGAGGGTGAATCAGAAGAAGCAGAAGAAGGAGAAGGAGAAGGTGAAGTCTGGAGGGTGAATCAGAAGAAGCAGAAGAAGGAGAAGGAGAAGGTGAAGTCTGGAGGGTGAATCAGAAGAAACAGAAGAAGGAGAAGGAGAAGGTGAAGTCTGGAGGGTGAATCAGAAGAAGTAGAAGAAGGAGAAGGAGAAGGTGTAGTCTGGAGGGTGAATCAGAAGAAGTAGACGAAGGAGAAGGAGAAGGTGATGTCTGGAGGGTGAATCAGAAGAAGTAGAAGAAGGAGAAGGAGAAGGTGAAGTCTGGAGGGTGAATCAGAAGAAACAGAAGAAGGAGAAGGAGAAGGTGAAGTCTGGAGGGTGAATCAGAAGAAGTAGAAGAAGGAGAAGGAGAAGGTGAAGTCTGGAGGGTGAATCAGAAGAAGTAGACGAAGGAGAAGGAGAAGGTGAAGTCTGGAGGGTGAATCAGAAGAAGCAGAAGAAGGAGAAGGAGAAGATGAAGTCTGGAGGGTGAATCAGAAGAAGTAGAAGAAGGAGAAGGAGAAGGTGTAGTCTGGAGGGTGAATCAGAAGAAGTAGACGAAGGAGAAGGAGAAGGTGAAGTCTGGAGGGTGAATCAGAAGAAGCAGAAGAAGGAGAAGGAGAAGGTGAAGTCTGGAGGGTGAATCAGAAGAAGTAGAAGAAGGAGAAGGAGAAGGTGAAGTCTGGAGGGTGAATCAGAAGAAGCAGAAGAAGGAGAAGGAGAAGGTGAAGTCTGGAGGGTGAATCAGAAGAAGCAGAAGAAGGAGAAGGAGAAGGTGAAGTCTGGAGGGTGAATCAGAAGAAACAGAAGAAGGAGAAGGAGAAGGTGAAGTCTGGAGGGTGAATCAGAAGAAGTAGAAGAAGGAGAAGGAGAAGGTGTAGTCTGGAGGGTGAATCAGAAGAAGTAGACGAAGGAGAAGGAGAAGGTGATGTCTGGAGGGTGAATCAGAAGAAGTAGAAGAAGGAGAAGGAGAAGGTGAAGTCTGGAGGGTGAATCAGAAGAAACAGAAGAAGGAGAAGGAGAAGGTGAAGTCTGGAGGGTGAATCAGAAGAAGTAGAAGAAGGAGAAGGAGAAGGTGAAGTCTGGAGGGTGAATCAGAAGAAGTAGACGAAGGAGAAGGAGAAGGTGAAGTCTGGAGGGTGAATCAGAAGAAGCAGAAGAAGGAGAAGGAGAAGATGAAGTCTGGAGGGTGAATCAGAAGAAGTAGAAGAAGGAGAAGGAGAAGGTGAAGTCTGGAGGGTGAATCAGAAGAAGCAGAAGAAGGAGATGGAGAAGGTGAAGTCTGGAGGGTGAATCAGAAGAAGTAGAAGAAGGAGAAGGTGAAGGTGAAGTCTGGAGGGTGAATCAGAAGAAGCAGAAGAAGGAGAAGGAGAAGGTGAAGTCTGGAGGGTGAATCAGAAGAAGCAGAAGAAGGAGAAGGAGAAGGCGAAGTCTGGAGGGTGATTCAGAAGAAGCAGAATAAGGAGAAGGAGAAGGTGAAGTTTGGAGGGTGAATCAGAAGAAGCAGAAGAAGGAGAAGGAGAAGGTGAAGTCTGGAGGGTGAATCAGAAGAAGTAGAAGAAGGAGAAGGAGAAGGTGAAGTCTGGAGGGTGAATCAGAAGAAGTAGAAGAAGGAGAAGGAGAAGGTGAAGTCTGGAGGGTGAATCAGAAGAAGTAGAAGAAGGAGAAGGAGAAGGTGAAGTCTGGAGGGTGAAGCAGAAGAAGTAGAAGAAGGAGAAGGAGAAGGTGAAGTCAGGAGGGTGAATCAGAAGATGTAGAAGAAGGAGAAGGAGAAGGTGAAGTCAGGAGGGTGAATCAGAAGAAGCAGAAGAAGGAGAAGGAGAAGGTGAAGTCTGGAGGGTGAATCAGAAGAAGTAGAAGAAGGAGAAGGAGAAGGTGAAGTCTGGAGGGTGAATCAGAAGAAGCAGAAGAAGGAGAAGGAGAAAGTGAAGTCTGGAGGGTGAATCAGAAGAAGCAGAAGAAGGAGAAGGAGAAGGTGAAGTCTGGAGGGTGAATCAGAAGAAGCAGAAGAAGGAGAAGGAGAAGGTGAAGTCTGGAGGGTGAATCAGAAGAAGCAGAATAAGGAGAAGGAGAAGGTGAAGTCTGGAGGGTGAATCAGAAGAAGTAGAAGAAGGAGAAGGAGAAGGTGAAGTCTGGAGGGTGTATCAGAAGAAGTAGAAGAAGGAGAAGGAGAAGGTGAAGTCTGGAGGGTGAAGCAGAAGAAGTAGAAGAAGGAGAAGGAGAAGGTGAAGTCAGGAGAGTGAATCAGAAGAAGTAGAAGAAGGAGAAGGAGAAGGTGAAGTCAGGAGGGTGAATCAGAAGAAGCAGAAGAAGGAGATAGAGAAGGCGAAGTCTGGAGGGTGAATCAGAAGAATCAGAAGAAGGAGAAGGAGAAGGTGAAGTCTGGAGGGTGAAGCAGAAGAAGCAGAAGAAAGAGAAGGAGAAGGTGAAGTCTGGAGGGTGAAGCAGAAGAAACAGAAGAAGGAGAAGGAGAAGGTGAAGACTGGAGGGTGAATCAGAAGAAGTAGAAGAAGGAGAAGGAGAAGGTGAAGTCTGGAGGGTGAATCAGAAGAAGTAGAAGAAGGAGAAGGAGAAGGTGAAGTCTGGAGGGTGAATCAGAAGAAGCAGAAGAAGGAGAAGGTAAAGTCTGGAGGGTGAATCAGAAGAAGCAGAAGAAGGAGAAGGAGAAGGTGAAGTCTGGAGGGTGAATCAGAAGAAGCAGAAGAAGGAGAAGGAGAAGGTGAAGTCAGGAGGGTGAATCAGAAGAAGCAGAAGAAGGAGAAGGAGAAGGTGAAGTTAGGAGGGTGAATCAGAAGAAGCAGAAGAAGGAGAAGGAGCAGGTGAAGTCAGGGGGGTGTAGCAGAAGAAGTAGAAGAAGGAGAAGGAGAAGGTGAAGTCAGGACGGTGAAGCAGAAGAAGCAGAAGAAGGAGAAGGAGAAGGTGAAGCCTGGAGGGCGCAGCAGAAGAAGCAGAAGAAGGAGAAGGAGAAGGTGAAGTCTGGAGTGTGAAGCAGAAGAAGCAGAAGAAGGAGAAGGAGAAGGTGAAGTCTGGAGGGCGCAGCAGAAGAAGCAGAAGAAGGAGAATGAGAAGGTGAAGTCTGGAGGGTGAATCAGAAGAAGCAGAAGAAGGAGAAGGAGAAGGTGAAGTCTGGAGGGTGAATCAGAAGAAGTAGAAGAAGGAGAAGGAGAAGGTGAAGTCTGGAGGGTGAAGCAGAAGAAGTAGAAGAAGGAGAAGGAGAAGGTGAAGTCAGGAGGGTGAATCAGAAGAAGTAGAAGAAGGAGAAGGAGAAGGTGAAGTCAGGAGGTTGAATCAGAAGAAGCAGAAGAAGGAGAAGGAGAATGTGAAGTCTGGAGGGTGAATCAGAAGAAGTAGAAGAAGGAGAAGGAGAAGGTGAAGTCTGGAGGGTGAATCAGAAGAAGCAGAAGAAGGAGAAGGAGAAGGTGAAGTCTGGAGGGTGAATCAGAAGAAGCAGAAGAAGGAGAAGGAGAAGGTGAAGTCTGGAGGGTGAATCAGAAGAAGCAGAAGAAGGAGAAGGAGAAGGTGAAGTCTGGAGGGTGAATCAGAAGAAGCAGAATAAGGATAAGGAGAAGGTGAAGTCTGGAGGGTGAATCAGAAGAAGCAGAAGAAGGAGAAGGAGAAGGTGAAGTCTGGAGGGTGAATCAGAAGAAGTAGAAGAAGGAGAAGGAGAAGGTGAAGTCTGGAGGGTGAAGCAGAAGAAGTAGAAGAAGGAGAAGGAGAAGGTGAAGTCAGGAGGGTGAATCAGAAGAAGTAGAAGAAGGAGAAGGAGAAGGTGAAGTCAGGAGGGTGAATCAGAAGAAGCAGAAGAAGGAGATAGAGAAGGTGAAGTCTGGAGGGTGAATCAGAAGAATCAGAAGAAGGAGAAGGAGAAGGTGAAGTCTGGAGGGTGAAGCAGTAGAAGCAGAAGAAAGAGAAGGAGAAGGTGAAGTCTGGAGGGTGAAGCAGAAGAAACAGAAGAAGGAGAAGGAGAAGGTGAGGACTGGAGGGTGAATCAGAAGAAGTCGAAGAAGGAGAAGAAGAAGGTGAAGTCTGGAGGGTGAATCAGAAGAAGTAGAAGAAGGAGAAGGAGAAGGTGAAGTCTGGAGGGTGAAGCAGAAGAAGTAGAAGAAGGAGAAGGAGAAGGTGAAGTCAGGAGGGTGAATCAGAAGAAGTAGAAGAAGGAGAAGGAGAAGGTGAAGTCAGGAGGGTGAATCAGAAGAAGCAGAAGAAGGAGATAGAGAAGGTGAAGTCTGGAGGGTGAATCAGAAGAATCAGAAGAAGGAGAAGGAGAAGGTGAAGTCTGGAGGGTGAAGCAGTAGAAGCAGAAGAAAGAGAAGGAGAAGGTGAAGTCTGGAGGGTGAAGCAGAAGAAACAGAAGAAGGAGAAGGAGAAGGTGAGGACTGGAGGGTGAATCAGAAGAAGTCGAAGAAGGAGAAGAAGAAGGTGAAGTCTGGAGGGTGAATCAGAAGAAGTAGAAGAAGGAGAAGGAGAAGGTGAAGTCTGGAGGGTGAATCAGAAGAAGCAGAAGAAGGAGAAGGAGAAGGTGAAGTCTGGAGGGTGTATCAGAAGAAGCAGAAGAAGGAGAAGGAGAAGATGAAGTCTGGAGGGTGAATCAGAAGAAGTAGAAGAAGGAGAAGGAGAAGGTGAGGTCTGGAGGGTGAATCAGAAGAAGCAGAAGAAGGAGAAGGAGAAGGTGAAGTCTGGAGGGTGAATCAGAAGAAGTAGAAGAAGGAGAAGGAGAAGGTGAAGTCTGGAGGGTGAATCAGAAGAAGCAGAATAAGGAGAAGGAGAAGGTGAAGTCTGGAGGGTGAAGCAGAAGAAGTAGAAGAAGGAGAAGGAGAAGGTGAAGTCAGGAGGGTGAATCAGAAGATGTAGAAGAAGGAGAAGGAGAAGGTGAAGTCAGGAGGGTGAATCAGAAGAAGCAGAAGAAGGAGAAGGAGAAGGTGAAGTCTGGAGGGTGAATCAGAAGAAGTAGAAGAAGGAGAAGGAGAAGGTGAAGTCTGGAGGGTGAATCAGAAGAAGCAGAAGAAGGAGAAGGAGAAAGTGAAGTCTGGAGGGTGAATCAGAAGAAGCAGAAGAAGGAGAAGGAGAAGGTGAAGTCTGGAGGGTGAATCAGAAGAAGCAGAAGAAGGAGAAGGAGAAGGTGAAGTCTGGAGGGTGAATCAGAAGAAGCAGAATAAGGAGAAGGAGAAGGTGAAGTCTGGAGGGTGAATCAGAAGAAGTAGAAGAAGGAGAAGGAGAAGGTGAAGTCTGGAGGGTGTATCAGAAGAAGTAGAAGAAGGAGAAGGAGAAGGTGAAGTCTGGAGGGTGAAGCAGAAGAAGTAGAAGAAGGAGAAGGAGAAGGTGAAGTCAGGAGAGTGAATCAGAAGAAGTAGAAGAAGGAGAAGGAGAAGGTGAAGTCAGGAGGGTGAATCAGAAGAAGCAGAAGAAGGAGATAGAGAAGGCGAAGTCTGGAGGGTGAATCAGAAGAATCAGAAGAAGGAGAAGGAGAAGGTGAAGTCTGGAGGGTGAAGCAGAAGAAGCAGAAGAAAGAGAAGGAGAAGGTGAAGTCTGGAGGGTGAAGCAGAAGAAACAGAAGAAGGAGAAGGAGAAGGTGAAGACTGGAGGGTGAATCAGAAGAAGTAGAAGAAGGAGAAGGAGAAGGTGAAGTCTGGAGGGTGAATCAGAAGAAGTAGAAGAAGGAGAAGGAGAAGGTGAAGTCTGGAGGGTGAATCAGAAGAAGCAGAAGAAGGAGAAGGTAAAGTCTGGAGGGTGAATCAGAAGAAGCAGAAGAAGGAGAAGGAGAAGGTGAAGTCTGGAGGGTGAATCAGAAGAAGCAGAAGAAGGAGAAGGAGAAGGTGAAGTCAGGAGGGTGAATCAGAAGAAGCAGAAGAAGGAGAAGGAGAAGGTGAAGTTAGGAGGGTGAATCAGAAGAAGCAGAAGAAGGAGAAGGAGCAGGTGAAGTCAGGGGGGTGTAGCAGAAGAAGTAGAAGAAGGAGAAGGAGAAGGTGAAGTCAGGACGGTGAAGCAGAAGAAGCAGAAGAAGGAGAAGGAGAAGGTGAAGCCTGGAGGGCGCAGCAGAAGAAGCAGAAGAAGGAGAAGGAGAAGGTGAAGTCTGGAGTGTGAAGCAGAAGAAGCAGAAGAAGGAGAAGGAGAAGGTGAAGTCTGGAGGGCGCAGCAGAAGAAGCAGAAGAAGGAGAATGAGAAGGTGAAGTCTGGAGGGTGAATCAGAAGAAGCAGAAGAAGGAGAAGGAGAAGGTGAAGTCTGGAGGGTGAATCAGAAGAAGTAGAAGAAGGAGAAGGAGAAGGTGAAGTCTGGAGGGTGAAGCAGAAGAAGTAGAAGAAGGAGAAGGAGAAGGTGAAGTCAGGAGGGTGAATCAGAAGAAGTAGAAGAAGGAGAAGGAGAAGGTGAAGTCAGGAGGTTGAATCAGAAGAAGCAGAAGAAGGAGAAGGAGAATGTGAAGTCTGGAGGGTGAATCAGAAGAAGTAGAAGAAGGAGAAGGAGAAGGTGAAGTCTGGAGGGTGAATCAGAAGAAGCAGAAGAAGGAGAAGGAGAAGGTGAAGTCTGGAGGGTGAATCAGAAGAAGCAGAAGAAGGAGAAGGAGAAGGTGAAGTCTGGAGGGTGAATCAGAAGAAGCAGAAGAAGGAGAAGGAGAAGGTGAAGTCTGGAGGGTGAATCAGAAGAAGCAGAATAAGGATAAGGAGAAGGTGAAGTCTGGAGGGTGAATCAGAAGAAGCAGAAGAAGGAGAAGGAGAAGGTGAAGTCTGGAGGGTGAATCAGAAGAAGTAGAAGAAGGAGAAGGAGAAGGTGAATTCTGGAGGGTGAAGCAGAAGAAGTAGAAGAAGGAGAAGGAGAAGGTGAAGTCAGGAGGGTGAATCAGAAGAAGTAGAAGAAGGAGAAGGAGAAGGTGAAGTCAGGAGGGTGAATCAGAAGAAGCAGAAGAAGGAGATAGAGAAGGTGAAGTCTGGAGGGTGAATCAGAAGAATCAGAAGAAGGAGAAGGAGAAGGTGAAGTCTGGAGGGTGAAGCAGTAGAAGCAGAAGAAAGAGAAGGAGAAGGTGAAGTCTGGAGGGTGAAGCAGAAGAAACAGAAGAAGGAGAAGGAGAAGGTGAGGACTGGAGGGTGAATCAGAAGAAGTCGAAGAAGGAGAAGAAGAAGGTGAAGTCTGGAGGGTGAATCAGAAGAAGTAGAAGAAGGAGAAGGAGAAGGTGAAGTCTGGAGGGTGAAGCAGAAGAAGTAGAAGAAGGAGAAGGAGAAGGTGAAGTCAGGAGGGTGAATCAGAAGAAGTAGAAGAAGGAGAAGGAGAAGGTGAAGTCAGGAGGGTGAATCAGAAGAAGCAGAAGAAGGAGATAGAGAAGGTGAAGTCTGGAGGGTGAATCAGAAGAATCAGAAGAAGGAGAAGGAGAAGGTGAAGTCTGGAGGGTGAAGCAGTAGAAGCAGAAGAAAGAGAAGGAGAAGGTGAAGTCTGGAGGGTGAAGCAGAAGAAACAGAAGAAGGAGAAGGAGAAGGTGAGGACTGGAGGGTGAATCAGAAGAAGTCGAAGAAGGAGAAGAAGAAGGTGAAGTCTGGAGGGTGAATCAGAAGAAGTAGAAGAAGGAGAAGGAGAAGGTGAAGTCTGGAGGGTGAATCAGAAGAAGCAGAAGAAGGAGAAGGAGAAGGTGAAGTCTGGAGGGTGTATCAGAAGAAGCAGAAGAAGGAGAAGGAGAAGATGAAGTCTGGAGGGTGAATCAGAAGAAGTAGAAGAAGGAGAAGGAGAAGGTGAGGTCTGGAGGGTGAATCAGAAGAAGCAGAAGAAGGAGAAGGAGAAGGTGAAGTCTGGAGGGTGAATCAGAAGAAGCAGAAGAAGGAGAAGGAGAAGGTGAAGTCTGGAGGGTGAATCAGAAGAAGCAGAAGAAGGAGAAGGAGAAGGTGAAGTCTGGAGGGTGAATCAGAAGAAGCAGAAGAAGGAGAAGGAGAAGGTGAAGTCTGGAGGGTGAATCAGAAGAAGCAGAATAAGGAGAAGGAGAAGGTGAAGTCTGGAGGGTGAATCAGAAGAAGCAGAAGAAGGAGAAGGAGAAGGTGAAGTCTGGAGGGTGAATCAGAAGAAGTAGAAGAAGGAGAAGGAGAAGGTGAAGTCTGGAGGGTGAATCAGAAGAAGTATAAGAAGGAGATGGAGAAGGTGAAGTCTGGAGGGTGAATCAGAAGAAGTAGAAGAAGGAGAAGGAGAAGATGAAGTCTGGAGGGTGAAGCAGAAGAAGTAGATGAAGGAGACGGAGAAGGTGAAGTCAGGAGGGTGAATCAGAAGAAGTAGAAGAAGGAGAAGGAGAAGGTGAGGTCTGGAGGGTGAATCAGAAGAAGCAGAAGAAGGAGAGGGAGAAGGTGAAGTCTGGAGGGTGAATCAGAAGAATCAGAAGAAGGAGAAGGAGAAGGTGAAGTCTGGAGGGTGAATCAGAAGAAGCAGAAGAAAGAGAAGGAGAAGGTGAAGTCTGGAGGGTGAAGCAGAAGAAACAGAAGAAGGAGAAGGAGAAGGTGAAGACTGGAGGGTGAATCAGAAGAAGTAGAAGAAGGAGAAGAAGAAGGTGAAGTCTGGAGGGTGAATCAGAAGAAGTAGAAGAAGGAGAAGGAGAAGGTGAAGTCTGGAGGGTGAATCAGAAGAAGCAGAAGAAGGAGAAGGAGAAGGTGAAGTCTGGAGGGTGAATCAGAAGAAGGAGAAGAAGGAGAAGGAGAAGATGAAGTCTGGAGGGTGAATCAGAAGAAGTAGAAGAAGGAGAAGGAGAAGGTGAAGTCTGGAGGCTGAATCAGAAGAAGTAGAAGAAGGAGAAGGAGAAGGTGAAGTCTGGAGGGTGAATCAGAAGAAGCAGAAGAAGGAGAAGGAGAAGGTGAAGTCTGGAGGGTGAATCAGAAGAAGCAGAAGAAGGAGAAGGAGAAGGTGAAGTCTGGAGGGTGAATCAGAAGAAGTAGAAGAAGGAGAAGGAGAAGGTGAAGTCTGGAGGGTGAATCAGAAGAAGTAGAAGAAGGAGAAGAAGAAGGTGAAGTCTGGAGGGTGAATCAGAAGAAGCAGAAGAAGGAGAGGGAGAAGGTGAAGTCTGGAGGGTGAATCAGAAGAATCAGAAGAAGGAGAAGGAGAAGGTGAAGTCTGGAGGGTGAATCAGAAGAAGCAGAAGAAAGAGAAGGAGAAGGTGAAGTCTGGAGGGTGAAGCAGAAGAAACAGAAGAAGGAGAAGGAGAAGGTGAAGACTGGAGGGTGAATCAGAAGAAGTAGAAGAAGGAGAAGAAGAAGGTGAAGTCTGGAGGGTGAATCAGAAGAAGTAGAAGAAGGAGAAGGAGAAGGTGAAGTCTGGAGGGTGAATCAGAAGAAGCAGAAGAAGGAGAAGGAGAAGGTGAAGTCTGGAGGGTGAATCAGAAGAAGGAGAAGAAGGAGAAGGAGAAGATGAAGTCTGGAGGGTGAATCAGAAGAAGTAGAAGAAGGAGAAGGAGAAGGTGAAGTCTGGAGGCTGAATCAGAAGAAGTAGAAGAAGGAGAAGGAGAAGGTGAAGTCTGGAGGGTGAATCAGAAGAAGCAGAAGAAGGAGAAGGAGAAGGTGAAGTCTGGAGGGTGAATCAGAAGAAGCAGAAGAAGGAGAAGGAGAAGGTGAAGTCTGGAGGGTGAATCAGAAGAAGTAGAAGAAGGAGAAGGAGAAGGTGAAGTCTGGAGGGTGAATCAGAAGAAGTAGAAGAAGGAGAAGGAGAAGGTGAAGTCTGGAGGGTGAATCAGAAGAAGCAGAAGAAGGAGAAGGAGAAGGTGAAGTCTGGAGGGTGAATCAGAAGAAGCAGAAGAAGGAGAAGGAGAAGGTGAAGTCTGGAGGGTGAATCAGAAGAAACAGAAGAAGGAGAAGGAGAAGGTGAAGTCTGGAGGGTGAATCAGAAGAAGTAGAAGAAGGAGAAGGAGAAGGTGTAGTCTGGAGGGTGAATCAGAAGAAGTAGACGAAGGAGAAGCAGAAGGTGAAGTCTGGAGGGTGAATCAGAAGAAGTAGAAGAAGGAGAAGGAGAAGGTGAAGTCTGGAGGGTGAATCAGAAGAAACAGAAGAAGGAGAAGGAGAAGGTGAAGTCTGGAGGGTGAATCAGAAGAAGTAGAAGAAGGAGAAGGAGAAGGTGAAGTCTGGAGGGTGAATCAGAAGAAGTAGACGAAGGAGAAGGAGAAGGTGAAGTCTGGAGGGTGAATCAGAAGAAGCAGAAGAAGGAGAAGGAGAAGATGAAGTCTGGAGGGTGAATCAGAAGAAGTAGAAGAAGGAGAAGGAGAAGGTGAAGTCTGGAGGGTGAATCAGAAGAAGCAGAAGAAGGAGATGGAGAAGGTGAAGTCTGGAGGGTGAATCAGAAGAAGTAGAAGAAGGAGAAGGTGAAGGTGAAGTCTGGAGGGTGAATCAGAAGAAGCAGAAGAAGGAGAAGGAGAAGGTGAAGTCTGGAGGGTGAATCAGAAGAAGCAGAAGAAGGAGAAGGAGAAGGCGAAGTCTGGAGGGTGATTCAGAAGAAGCAGAATAAGGAGAAGGAGAAGGTGAAGTTTGGAGGGTGAATCAGAAGAAGCAGAAGAAGGAGAAGGAGAAGGTGAAGTCTGGAGGGTGAATCAGAAGAAGTAGAAGAAGGAGAAGGAGAAGGTGAAGTCTGGAGGGTGAATCAGAAGAAGTAGAAGAAGGAGAAGGAGAAGGTGAAGTCTGGAGGGTGAATCAGAAGAAGTAGAAGAAGGAGAAGGAGAAGGTGAAGTCTGGAGGGTGAAGCAGAAGAAGTAGAAGAAGGAGAAGGAGAAGGTGAAGTCAGGAGGGTGAATCAGAAGATGTAGAAGAAGGAGAAGGAGAAGGTGAAGTCAGGAGGGTGAATCAGAAGAAGCAGAAGAAGGAGAAGGAGAAGGTGAAGTCTGGAGGGTGAATCAGAAGAAGTAGAAGAAGGAGAAGGAGAAGGTGAAGTCTGGAGGGTGAATCAGAAGAAGCAGAAGAAGGAGAAGGAGAAAGTGAAGTCTGGAGGGTGAATCAGAAGAAGCAGAAGAAGGAGAAGGAGAAGGTGAAGTCTGGAGGGTGAATCAGAAGAAGCAGAAGAAGGAGAAGGAGAAGGTGAAGTCTGGAGGGTGAATCAGAAGAAGCAGAATAAGGAGAAGGAGAAGGTGAAGTCTGGAGGGTGAATCAGAAGAAGTAGAAGAAGGAGAAGGAGAAGGTGAAGTCTGGAGGGTGTATCAGAAGAAGTAGAAGAAGGAGAAGGAGAAGGTGAAGTCTGGAGGGTGAAGCAGAAGAAGTAGAAGAAGGAGAAGGAGAAGGTGAAGTCAGGAGAGTGAATCAGAAGAAGTAGAAGAAGGAGAAGGAGAAGGTGAAGTCAGGAGGGTGAATCAGAAGAAGCAGAAGAAGGAGATAGAGAAGGCGAAGTCTGGAGGGTGAATCAGAAGAATCAGAAGAAGGAGAAGGAGAAGGTGAAGTCTGGAGGGTGAAGCAGAAGAAGCAGAAGAAAGAGAAGGAGAAGGTGAAGTCTGGAGGGTGAAGCAGAAGAAACAGAAGAAGGAGAAGGAGAAGGTGAAGACTGGAGGGTGAATCAGAAGAAGTAGAAGAAGGAGAAGGAGAAGGTGAAGTCTGGAGGGTGAATCAGAAGAAGTAGAAGAAGGAGAAGGAGAAGGTGAAGTCTGGAAGGTGAATCAGAAGAAGCAGAAGAAGGAGAAGGTAAAGTCTGGAGGGTGAATCAGAAGAAGCAGAAGAAGGAGAAGGAGAAGGTGAAGTCTGGAGGGTGAATCAGAAGAAGCAGAAGAAGGAGAAGGAGAAGGTGAAGTCAGGAGGGTGAATCAGAAGAAGCAGAAGAAGGAGAAGGAGAAGGTGAAGTTAGGAGGGTGAATCAGAAGAAGCAGAAGAAGGAGAAGGAGCAGGTGAGGTCAGGGGGGTGTAGCAGAAGAAGTAGAAGAAGGAGAAGGAGAAGGTGAAGTCAGGACGGTGAAGCAGAAGAAGCAGAAGAAGGAGAAGGAGAAGGTGAAGCCTGGAGGGCGCAGCAGAAGAAGCAGAAGAAGGAGAAGGAGAAGGTGAAGTCTGGAGTGTGAAGCAGAAGAAGCAGAAGAAGGAGAAGGAGAAGGTGAAGTCTGGAGGGCGCAGCAGAAGAAGCAGAAGAAGGAGAATGAGAAGGTGAAGTCTGGAGGGTGAATCAGAAGAAGCAGAAGAAGGAGAAGGAGAAGGTGAAGTCTGGAGGGTGAATCAGAAGAAGTAGAAGAAGGAGAAGGAGAAGGTGAAGTCTGGAGGGTGAAGCAGAAGAAGTAGAAGAAGGAGAAGGAGAAGGTGAAGTCAGGAGGGTGAATCAGAAGAAGTAGAAGAAGGAGAAGGAGAAGGTGAAGTCAGGAGGTTGAATCAGAAGAAGCAGAAGAAGGAGAAGGAGAAGGTGAAGTCTGGAGGGTGAAGCAGAAGAAGTAGAAGAAGGAGAAGGAGATGGTGAAGTCAGGAGGGTGAATCAGAAGAAGCAGAAGAAGGAGAAGGAGAAGGTGAAGTCTGGAGGGTGAATCAGAAGAAGCAGAAGAAGGAGAAGGAGAAGGTGAAGTCTGGAGGGTGAATCAGAAGAAGTAGAAGAAGGAGAAGGAGAAGGTGAAGTCTGGAGGGTGAAGCAGAAGAAGTAGAAGAAGGAGAAGGAGAAGGTGAAGTCAGGAGGGTGAATCAGAAGAAGTAGAAGAAGGAGAAGGAGAAGGTGAAGTCAGGAGGGTGAATCAGAAGAAGCAGAAGAAGGAGATAGAGAAGGTGAAGTCTGGAGGGTGAATCAGAAGAATCAGAAGAAGGAGAAGGAGAAGGTGAAGTCTGGAGGGTGAAGCAGTAGAAGCAGAAGAAAGAGAAGGAGAAGGTGAAGTCTGGAGGGTGAAGCAGAAGAAACAGAAGAAGGAGAAGGAGAAGGTGAGGACTGGAGGGTGAATCAGAAGAAGTCGAAGAAGGAGAAGAAGAAGGTGAAGTCTGGAGGGTGAATCAGAAGAAGTAGAAGAAGGAGAAGGAGAAGGTGAAGTCTGGAGGGTGAATCAGAAGAAGCAGAAGAAGGAGAAGGAGAAGGTGAAGTCTGGAGGGTGTATCAGAAGAAGCAGAAGAAGGAGAAGGAGAAGATGAAGTCTGGAGGGTGAATCAGAAGAAGTAGAAGAAGGAGAAGGAGAAGGTGAGGTCTGGAGGGTGAATCAGAAGAAGCAGAAGAAGGAGAAGGAGAAGGTGAAGTCTGGAGGGTGAATCAGAAGAAGCAGAAGAAGGAGAAGGAGAAGGTGAAGTCTGGAGGGTGAATCAGAAGAAGCAGAAGAAGGAGAAGGAGAAGGTGAAGTCAGGAGGGTGAATCAGAAGAAGCAGAAGAAGGAGAAGGAGAAGGTGAATTTAGGAGGGTGAATCAGAAGAAGCAGAAAAAGGAGAAGGAGCAGGTGAATTCAAGGGGGTGTAGCAGAAGAAGTAGAGGAAGGAGAAGGAGAAGCTGAAGTCAGGACGGTGAAGCAGAAGAAGCAGAAGAAGGAGAAGGAGAAGGTGAAGCCTGGAGGGCGCAGCAGAAGAAGCAGAAGAAGGAGAAGGAGAAGGTGAAGTCTGGAGTGTGAAGCAGAAGAAGCAGAAGAAGGAGAAGGAGAAGGTGAAGTCTGGAGGGCGCAGCATAAGAAGCAGAAGAAGGAGAATGAGAAGGTGAAGTCTGGAGGGTGAATCAGAAGAAGCAGAAGAAGGAGAAGGAGAAGGTGAAGTCTGGAGGGTGAATCAGAAGAAGTAGAAGAAGGAGAAGGAGAAGGTGAAGTCTGGAGGGTGAAGCAGAAGAAGTAGAAGAAGGAGAAGGAGAAGATGAAGTCAGGAGGGTGAATCAGAAGAAGTAGAAGCAGGAGAAGGAGAAGGTGAAGTCAGGAGGGTGAATCAGAAGAAGCAGAAGATGGAGAAGGAGAAGGTGAAGTCTGGAGGTTGAATCAGAAGAATCAGAAGAAGGAGAAGGAGAAGGTGAAGTCTGGAGGGTGAATCAGAAGAAGCAGAAGAAAGAGAAGGAGAAGGTGAAGTCTGGAGGGTGAAGCAGAAGAAACAGAAAAAGGAGAAGGAGAAGGTGAAGACTGGAGGGTGAATCAGAAGAAGTAGAAGAAGGAGAAGGAGAAGGTGAAGTCTGGAGGATGAATCAGAAGAAGTGGAAGAAGGAGAAGGAGAAGTTGAAGTCTGGAGGGTGAATCAGAAGAAGCAGAAGAAGGAGAAGGAGAAGGTGAAGTCTGGAGGGTGAATCAGAAGAAGCAGAAGAAGGAGAAGGAGAAGATGAAGTCTGGAGGGTGAATCAGAAGAAGTAGAAGAAGGAGAAGGAGAAGGTGATATCTGGAGGGTGAATCAGAAGAAGTAGAAGAAGGAGAAGGAGAAGGTGAAGTCTGGAGGGTGAATCAGAAGAAACAGAAGAAGGAGAAGGAGAAGGTGAAGTCTGGAGGGTGAATCAGAAGAAGTAGAAGAAGGAGAAGGAGAAGGTGTCGTCTGGAGGGTGAATCAGAAGAAGTAGACGAAGGAGAAGGAGAAGGTGAAGTCTGGAGGGTGAATCAGAAGAAGCAGAAGAAGGAGAAGGAGAAGGTGAAGTCTGGAGGGTGAATCAGAAGAAGTAGAAGAAGGAGAAGGAGAAGGTGAAGTCTGGAGGGTGAATCAGAAGAAGCAGAAGAAGGAGAAGGAGAAGGTGAAGTCTGGAGGGTGAATCAGAAGAAGCAGAAGAAGGAGAAGGAGAAGGTGAAGTCTGGAGGGTGAATCAGAAGAAGCAGAATAAGGAGAAGGAGAAGGTGAAGTCTGGAGGGTGAATCAGAAGAAGCAGAAGAAGGAGAAGGAGAAGGTGAAGTCTGGAGGGTGAATCAGAAGAAGTAGAAGAAGGAGAAGGTGAAGTCTGGAGGGTGAATCAGAAGAAGTATAAGAAGGAGAAGGAGAAGGTGAAGTCAGGAGGGTGAATCAGAAGAAGTAGAAGAAGGAGAAGGAGAAGGTGAGTTCTGGAGGGTGAATCAGAAGAAGCAGAAGAAGGAGAAGGAGAAGGTGAAGTCTGGAGGGTGAATCAGAAGAAGTAGAAGAAGGAGAAGGAGAAGGTGTAGTCTGGAGGGTGAATCAGAAGAAGTAGACGAAGGAGAAGGAGAAGGTGAAGTCTGGAGGCTGAATCAGAAGAAGTAGAAGAAGGAGAAGGAGAAGGTGAGGTCTGGAGGGTGAATCAGAAGAAGCAGAAGAAGGAGAAGGAGAAGGTGAAGTCTGGAGGGTGAATCAGAAGAAGGAGAAGAAGGAGAAGGAGAAGATGAAGTCTGGAGGGTGAATCAGAAGAAGTAGAAGAAGGAGAAGGAGAAGGTGAAGTCTGGAGGCTGAATCAGAAGAAGTAGAAGAAGGAGAAGGAGAAGGTGAGGTCTGGAGGGTGAATCAGAAGAAGGAGAAGAAGGAGAAGGAGAAGATGAAGTCTGGAGGGTGAATCAGAAGAAGTAGAAGAAGGAGAAGGAGAAGGTGAAGTCTGGAGGCTGAATCAGAAGAAGTAGAAGAAGGAGAAGGAGAAGGTGAGGTCTGGAGGGTGAATCAGAAGAAGCAGAAGAAGGAGAAGGAGAAGGTGAAGTCTGGAGGGTGAATCAGAAGAAGCAGAAGAAGGAGAAGGAGAAGGTGAAGTCTGGAGGGTGAATCAGAAGAAGCAGAAGAAGGAGAAGGAGAAGGTGAAGTCAGGAGGGTGAATCAGAAGAAGCAGAAGAAGGAGAAGGAGAAGGTGAATTTAGGAGGGTGAATCAGAAGAAGGAGAAGAAGGAGAAGGAGAAGATGAAGTCTGGAGGGTGAATCAGAAGAAGTAGAAGAAGGAGAAGGAGAAGGTGAAGTCTGGAGGCTGAATCAGAAGAAGTAGAAGAAGGAGAAGGAGAAGGTGAGGTCTGGAGGGTGAATCAGAAGAAGCAGAAGAAGGAGAAGGAGAAGGTGAAGTCTGGAGGGTGAATCAGAAGAAGCAGAAGAAGGAGAAGGAGAAGGTGAAGTCTGGAGGGTGAATCAGAAGAAGCAGAAGAAGGAGAAGGAGAAGGTGAAGTCAGGAGGGTGAATCAGAAGAAGCAGAAGAAGGAGAAGGAGAAGGTGAATTTAGGAGGGTGAATCAGAAGAAGCAGAAGAAGGAGAAGGAGCAGGTGAAGTCAGGGGGGTGTAGCAGAAGAAGTAGAAGAAGGAGAAGGAGAAGGTGAAGTCAGGACGGTGAAGCAGAAGAAGCAGAAGAAGGAGAAGGAGAAGGTGAAGCCTGGAGGGCGCAGCAGAAGAAGCAGAAGAAGGAGAAGGAGAAGGTGAAGTCTGGAGTGTGAAGCAGAAGAAGCAGAAGAAGGAGAAGGAGAAGGTGAAGTCTGGAGGGCGCAGCAGAAGAAGCAGAAGAAGGAGAATGAGAAGGTGAAGTCTGGAGGGTGAATCAGAAGAAGTAGAAGAAGGAGAAGGAGAAGGTGAAGTCTGGAGGGTGAAGCAGAAGAAGTAGAAGAAGGAGAAGGAGAAGGTGAAGTCAGGAGGGTGAATCAGAAGAAGTAGAAGAAGGAGAAGGAGAAGGTGAAGTCAGGAGGGTGAATCAGAAGAAGCAGAAGAAGGAGAAGGAGAAGGTGAAGTCTGGAGGGTGAATCAGAAGAATCAGAAGAAGGAGAAGGAGAAGGTGAAGTCTGGAGGGTGAAGCAGAAGAAACAAAAAAAGGAGAAGGAGAAGTTGAAGACTGGAGGGTGAATCAGAAGAAGTAGAAGAAGGAGAAGGAGAAGGTGAAGTCTGGAGGGTGAATCAGAAGAAGTGGAAGAAGGAGAAGGAGAAGTTGAAGTCTGGAGGGTGAATCAGAAGAAGCAGAAGAAGGAGAAGGAGAAGGTGAAGTCTGGATGGTGAATCAGAAGAAGCAGAAGAAGGAGAAGGAGAAGATGAAGTCTGGAGGGTGAATCAGAAGAAGTAGAAGAAGGAGAAGGAGAAGGTGAAGTCTGGAGGGTGAATCAGAAGAAGTAGAAGAAGGAGAAGGAGAAGATGAAGTCTGGAGGGTGAATCAGAAGAAACAGAAGAAGGAGAAGGAGAAGGTGAAGTCTGGAGGGTGAATCAGAAGAAGTAGAAGAAGGAGAAGGAGAAGGTGTAGTCTGGAGGGTGAATCAGAAGAAGTAGACGAAGGAGAAGGAGAAGGTGAAGTCTGGAGGGTGAATCAGAAGAAGCAGAAGAAGGAGAAGGAGACGGTGAAGTCTGGAGGGTGAATCAGAAGAAGTAGAAGAAGGAGAAGGAGAAGGTGAAGTCTGGAGGGTGAATCAGAAGAAGCAGAAGAAGGAGAAGGAGAAGGTGAAGTCTGGAGGGTGAATCAGAAGAAGCAGAAGAAGGAGAAGGAGAAGGTGAAGTCTGGAGGGTGAATCAGAAGAAGCAGAATAAGGAGAAGGAGAAGGTGAAGTCTGGAGGGTGAATCAGAAGAAGTAGAAGAAGGAGAAGGTGAAGTCTGGAGGGTGAATCAGAAGAAGTATAAGAAGGAGAAGGAGAAGGTGAAGTCAGGAGGGTGAATCAGAAGAAGTAGAAGAAGGAGAAGGAGAAGGTGAGTTCTGGAGGGTGAATCAGAAGAAGCAGAAGAAGGAGAAGGAGAAGGTGAAGTCTGGAGGGTGAATCAGAAGAATCAGAAGAAGGAGAAGGAGAAGGTGAAGTCTGGAGGGTGAATCAGAAGAAGCAGAAGAAAGAGAAGGAGAAGATGAAGTCTGGAGGGTGAAGCAGAAGAAACAGAAGAAGGAGAAGGAGAAGGTGTAGACTGGAGGGTGAATCAGAAGAAGTAGAAGAAGGAGAAGGAGTAGGTGAAGTCTGGAGGGTGAATCAGAAGAAGTAGAAGAAGGAGAAGGAGAAGGTGAAGTCTGGAGGGTGAATCAGAAGAAGCAGAAGAAGGAGAAGGAGAAGGTGAAGTCTGGAGGGTGAATCAGAAGAAGGAGAAGAAGGAGAAGGAGAAGATGAAGTCTGGAGGGTGAATCAGAAGAAGTAGAAGAAGGAGAAGGAGAAGGTGAAGTCTGGAGGCTGAATCAGAAGAAGTAG
This sequence comes from Somniosus microcephalus, assembly GCF_052327205.1. Lineage (NCBI taxonomy): Eukaryota > Metazoa > Chordata > Chondrichthyes > Squaliformes > Somniosidae > Somniosus > Somniosus microcephalus. Next base: position 764,578 of record NW_028225249.1, read on the forward strand.
AAGAAGGAGAAGGAGAAGGTGAGGTCTGGAGGGTGAATCAGAAGAAGCAGAAGAAGGAGAAGGAGAAGGTGAAGTCTGGAGGGTGAATCAGAAGAAGCAGAAGAAGGAGAAGGAGAAGGTGAAGTCTGGAGGGTGAATCAGAAGAAGCAGAAGAAGGAGAAGGAGAAGGTGAAGTCAGGAGGGTGAATCAGAAGAAGCAGAAGAAGGAGAAGGAGAAGGTGAATTTAGGAGGGTGAATCAGAAGAAGCAGAAGAAGGAGAAGGAGCAGGTGAAGTCAGGGGGGTGTAGCAGAAGAAGTAGAAGAAGGAGAAGGAGAAGGTGAAGTCAGGACGGTGAAGCAGAAGAAGCAGAAGAAGGAGAAGGAGAAGGTGAAGCCTGGAGGGCGCAGCAGAAGAAGCAGAAGAAGGAGAAGGAGAAGGTGAAGTCTGGAGTGTGAAGCAGAAGAAGCAGAAGAAGGAGAAGGAGAAGGTGAAGTCTGGAGGGCGCAGCAGAAGAAGCAGAAGAAGGAGAATGAGAAGGTGAAGTCTGGAGGGTGAATCAGAAGAAGTAGAAGAAGGAGAAGGAGAAGGTGAAGTCTGGAGGGTGAAGCAGAAGAAGTAGAAGAAGGAGAAGGAGAAGGTGAAGTCAGGAGGGTGAATCAGAAGAAGTAGAAGAAGGAGAAGGAGAAGGTGAAGTCAGGAGGGTGAATCAGAAGAAGCAGAAGAAGGAGAAGGAGAAGGTGAAGTCTGGAGGGTGAATCAGAAGAATCAGAAGAAGGAGAAGGAGAAGGTGAAGTCTGGAGGGTGAAGCAGAAGAAACAAAAAAAGGAGAAGGAGAAGTTGAAGACTGGAGGGTGAATCAGAAGAAGTAGAAGAAGGAGAAGGAGAAGGTGAAGTCTGGAGGGTGAATCAGAAGAAGTGGAAGAAGGAGAAGGAGAAGTTGAAGTCTGGAGGGTGAATCAGAAGAAGCAGAAGAAGGAGAAGGAGAAGGTGAAGTCTGGATGGTGAATCAGAAGAAGCAGAAGAAGGAGAAGGAGAAGATGAAGTCTGGAGGGTGAATCAGAAGAAGTAGAAGAAGGAGAAGGAGAAGGTGAAGTCTGGAGGATGAATCAGAAGAAGTAGAAGAAGGAGAAGGAGAAGATGAAGTCTGGAGGGTGAATCAGAAGAAACAGAAGAAGGAGAAGGAGAAGGTGAAGTCTGGAGGGTGAATCAGAAGAAGTAGAAGAAGGAGAAGGAGAAGGTGTAGTCTGGAGGGTGAATCAGAAGAAGTAGACGAAGGAGAAGGAGAAGGTGAAGTCTGGAGGGTGAATCAGAAGAAGCAGAAGAAGGAGAAGGAGACGGTGAAGTCTGGAGGGTGAATCAGAAGAAGTAGAAGAAGGAGAAGGAGAAGGTGAAGTCTGGAGGGTGAATCAGAAGAAGCAGAAGAAGGAGAAGGAGAAGGTGAAGTCTGGAGGGTGAATCAGAAGAAGCAGAAGAAGGAGAAGGAGAAGGTGAAGTCTGGAGGGTGAATCAGAAGAAGCAGAATAAGGAGAAGGAGAAGGTGAAGTCTGGAGGGTGAATCAGAAGAAGCAGAAGAAGGAGAAGGAGAAGGTGAAGTCTGGAGGGTGAATCAGAAGAAGTAGAAGAAGGAGAAGGAGAAGGTGAAGTCTGGAGGGTGAATCAGAAGAAGTATAAGAAGGAGAAGGAGAAGGTGAAGTCTGGAGGGTGAATCAGAAGAAGTAGAAGAAGGAGAAGGAGAAGGTGAAGTCTGGAGGGTGAAGCAGAAGAAGAAGATGAAGGAGAAGGAGAAGGTGAATTCAGGAGGGTGAATCAGAAGAAGTAGAAGAAGGAGAAGGAGAAGGTGAGTTCTGGAGGGTGAATCAGAAGAAGCAGAAGAAGGAGAAGGAGAAGGTGAAGTCTGGAGGGTGAATCAGAAGAATCAGAAGAAGGAGAAGGAGAAGGTGAAGTCTGGAGGGTGAATCAGAAGAAGCAGAAGAAAGAGAAGGAGAAGGTGAAGTCTGGAGGGTGAAGCAGAAGAAACAGAAGAAGGAGAAGGAGAAGGTGAAGACTGGAGGGTGAATCAGAAGAAGTAGAAGAAGGAGAAGGAGAAGGTGAAGTCTGGAGGGTGAATCAGAAGAAGCAGAAGAAGGAGAAGGAGAAGGTGAAGTCAGGACGGTGAAGCAGAAGAAGTAGAAGAAGGAGAAGGAGAAGGTGAAGTCAGGAGGGTGAATCAGAAGAAGCAGAAGAAGGAGAAGGAGAAGGTGAAGTCTGGAGGGTGAATCAGAAGAAGTAGAAGAAGGAGAAGGTGAAGTCTGGAGGGTGAATCAGAAGAAGTATAAGAAGGAGAAGGAGAAGGTGAAGTCAGGAGGGTGAATCAGAAGAAGTAGAAGAAGGAGAAGGAGAAGGTGAGTTCTGGAGGGTGAATCAGAAGAAGCAGAAGAAGGAGAAGGAGAAGGTGAAGTCTGGAGGGTGAATCAGAAGAAGTAGAAGAAGGAGAAGGAGAAGGTGTAGTCTGGAGGGTGAATCAGAAGAAGTAGACGAAGGAGAAGGAGAAGGTGAAGTCTGGAGGCTGAATCAGAAGAAGTAGAAGAAGGAGAAGGAGAAGGTGAGGTCTGGAGGGTGAATCAGAAGAAGCAGAAGAAGGAGAAGGAGAAGGTGAAGTCTGGAGGGTGAATCAGAAGAAGGAGAAGAAGGAGAAGGAGAAGATGAAGTCTGGAGGGTGAATCAGAAGAAGTAGAAGAAGGAGAAGGAGAAGGTGAAGTCTGGAGGCTGAATCAGAAGAAGTAGAAGAAGGAGAAGGAGAAGGTGAGGTCTGGAGGGTGAATCAGAAGAAGGAGAAGAAGGAGAAGGAGAAGATGAAGTCTGGAGGGTGAATCAGAAGAAGTAGAAGAAGGAGAAGGAGAAGGTGAAGTCTGGAGGCTGAATCAGAAGAAGTAGAAGAAGGAGAAGGAGAAGGTGAGGTCTGGAGGGTGAATCAGAAGAAGCAGAAGAAGGAGAAGGAGAAGGTGAAGTCTGGAGGGTGAATCAGAAGAAGCAGAAGAAGGAGAAGGAGAAGGTGAAGTCTGGAGGGTGAATCAGAAGAAGCAGAAGAAGGAGAAGGAGAAGGTGAAGTCAGGAGGGTGAATCAGAAGAAGCAGAAGAAGGAGAAGGAGAAGGTGAATTTAGGAGGGTGAATCAGAAGAAGGAGAAGAAGGAGAAGGAGAAGATGAAGTCTGGAGGGTGAATCAGAAGAAGTAGAAGAAGGAGAAGGAGAAGGTGAAGTCTGGAGGCTGAATCAGAAGAAGTAGAAGAAGGAGAAGGAGAAGGTGAGGTCTGGAGGGTGAATCAGAAGAAGCAGAAGAAGGAGAAGGAGAAGGTGAAGTCTGGAGGGTGAATCAGAAGAAGCAGAAGAAGGAGAAGGAGAAGGTGAAGTCTGGAGGGTGAATCAGAAGAAGCAGAAGAAGGAGAAGGAGAAGGTGAAGTCAGGAGGGTGAATCAGAAGAAGCAGAAGAAGGAGAAGGAGAAGGTGAATTTAGGAGGGTGAATCAGAAGAAGCAGAAGAAGGAGAAGGAGCAGGTGAAGTCAGGGGGGTGTAGCAGAAGAAGTAGAAGAAGGAGAAGGAGAAGGTGAAGTCAGGACGGTGAAGCAGAAGAAGCAGAAGAAGGAGAAGGAGAAGGTGAAGCCTGGAGGGCGCAGCAGAAGAAGCAGAAGAAGGAGAAGGAGAAGGTGAAGTCTGGAGTGTGAAGCAGAAGAAGCAGAAGAAGGAGAAGGAGAAGGTGAAGTCTGGAGGGCGCAGCAGAAGAAGCAGAAGAAGGAGAATGAGAAGGTGAAGTCTGGAGGGTGAATCAGAAGAAGTAGAAGAAGGAGAAGGAGAAGGTGAAGTCTGGAGGGTGAAGCAGAAGAAGTAGAAGAAGGAGAAGGAGAAGGTGAAGTCAGGAGGGTGAATCAGAAGAAGTAGAAGAAGGAGAAGGAGAAGGTGAAGTCAGGAGGGTGAATCAGAAGAAGCAGAAGAAGGAGAAGGAGAAGGTGAAGTCTGGAGGGTGAATCAGAAGAATCAGAAGAAGGAGAAGGAGAAGGTGAAGTCTGGAGGGTGAAGCAGAAGAAACAAAAAAAGGAGAAGGAGAAGTTGAAGACTGGAGGGTGAATCAGAAGAAGTAGAAGAAGGAGAAGGAGAAGGTGAAGTCTGGAGGGTGAATCAGAAGAAGTGGAAGAAGGAGAAGGAGAAGTTGAAGTCTGGAGGGTGAATCAGAAGAAGCAGAAGAAGGAGAAGGAGAAGGTGAAGTCTGGATGGTGAATCAGAAGAAGCAGAAGAAGGAGAAGGAGAAGATGAAGTCTGGAGGGTGAATCAGAAGAAGTAGAAGAAGGAGAAGGAGAAGGTGAAGTCTGGAGGGTGAATCAGAAGAAGTAGAAGAAGGAGAAGGAGAAGATGAAGTCTGGAGGGTGAATCAGAAGAAACAGAAGAAGGAGAAGGAGAAGGTGAAGTCTGGAGGGTGAATCAGAAGAAGTAGAAGAAGGAGAAGGAGAAGGTGTAGTCTGGAGGGTGAATCAGAAGAAGTAGACGAAGGAGAAGGAGAAGGTGAAGTCTGGAGGGTGAATCAGAAGAAGCAGAAGAAGGAGAAGGAGACGGTGAAGTCTGGAGGGTGAATCAGAAGAAGTAGAAGAAGGAGAAGGAGAAGGTGAAGTCTGGAGGGTGAATCAGAAGAAGCAGAAGAAGGAGAAGGAGAAGGTGAAGTCTGGAGGGTGAATCAGAAGAAGCAGAAGAAGGAGAAGGAGAAGGTGAAGTCTGGAGGGTGAATCAGAAGAAGCAGAATAAGGAGAAGGAGAAGGTGAAGTCTGGAGGGTGAATCAGAAGAAGTAGAAGAAGGAGAAGGTGAAGTCTGGAGGGTGAATCAGAAGAAGTATAAGAAGGAGAAGGAGAAGGTGAAGTCAGGAGGGTGAATCAGAAGAAGTAGAAGAAGGAGAAGGAGAAGGTGAGTTCTGGAGGGTGAATCAGAAGAAGCAGAAGAAGGAGAAGGAGAAGGTGAAGTCTGGAGGGTGAATCAGAAGAATCAGAAGAAGGAGAAGGAGAAGGTGAAGTCTGGAGGGTGAATCAGAAGAAGCAGAAGAAAGAGAAGGAGAAGATGAAGTCTGGAGGGTGAAGCAGAAGAAACAGAAGAAGGAGAAGGAGAAGGTGTAGACTGGAGGGTGAATCAGAAGAAGTAGAAGAAGGAGAAGGAGTAGGTGAAGTCTGGAGGGTGAATCAGAAGAAGTAGAAGAAGGAGAAGGAGAAGGTGAAGTCTGGAGGGTGAATCAGAAGAAGCAGAAGAAGGAGAAGGAGAAGGTGAAGTCTGGAGGGTGAATCAGAAGAAGGAGAAGAAGGAGAAGGAGAAGATGAAGTCTGGAGGGTGAATCAGAAGAAGTAGAAGAAGGAGAAGGAGAAGGTGAAGTCTGGAGGCTGAATCAGAAGAAGTAGAAGAAGGAGAAGGAGAAGGTGAGGTCTGGAGGGTGAATCAGAAGAAGCAGAAGAAGGAGAAGGAGAAGGTGAAGTCTGGAGGGTGAATCAGAAGAAGCAGAAGAAGGAGAAGGAGAAGGTGAAGTCTGGAGGGTGAATCAGAAGAAGCAGAAGAAGGAGAAGGAGAAGGTGAAGTCAGGAGGGTGAATCAGAAGAAGCAGAAGAAGGAGAAGGAGAAGGTGAATTTAGGAGGGTGAATCAGAAGAAGCAGAAGAAGGAGAAGGAGCAGGTGAAGTCAGGGGGGTGTAGCAGAAGAAGTAGAAGAAGGAGAAGGAGAAGGTGAAGTCAGGACGGTGAAGCAGAAGAAGCAGAAGAAGGAGAAGGAGAAGGTGAAGCCTGGAGGGCGCAGCAGAAGAAGCAGAAGAAGGAGAAGGAGAAGGTGAAGTCTGGAGTGTGAAGCAGAAGAAGCAGAAGAAGGAGAAGGAGAAGGTGAAGTCTGGAGGGCGCAGCAGAAGAAGCAGAAGAAGGAGAATGAGAAGGTGAAGTCTGGAGGGTGAATCAGAAGAAGTAGAAGAAGGAGAAGGAGAAGGTGAAGTCTGGAGGGTGAAGCAGAAGAAGTAGAAGAAGGAGAAGGAGAAGGTGAAGTCAGGAGGGTGAATCAGAAGAAGTAGAAGAAGGAGAAGGAGAAGGTGAAGTCAGGAGGGTGAATCAGAAGAAGCAGAAGAAGGAGAAGGAGAAGGTGAAGTCTGGAGGGTGAATCAGAAGAATCAGAAGAAGGAGAAGGAGAAGGTGAAGTCTGGAGGGTGAAGCAGAAGAAACAAAAAAAGGAGAAGGAGAAGTTGAAGACTGGAGGGTGAATCAGAAGAAGTAGAAGAAGGAGAAGGAGAAGGTGAAGTCTGGAGGGTGAATCAGAAGAAGTGGAAGAAGGAGAAGGAGAAGTTGAAGTCTGGAGGGTGAATCAGAAGAAGCAGAAGAAGGAGAAGGAGAAGGTGAAGTCTGGATGGTGAATCAGAAGAAGCAGAAGAAGGAGAAGGAGAAGATGAAGTCTGGAGGGTGAATCAGAAGAAGTAGAAGAAGGAGAAGGAGAAGGTGAAGTCTGGAGGGTGAATCAGAAGAAGTAGAAGAAGGAGAAGGAGAAGATGAAGTCTGGAGGGTGAATCAGAAGAAACAGAAGAAGGAGAAGGAGAAGGTGAAGTCTGGAGGGTGAATCAGAAGAAGTAGAAGAAGGAGAAGGAGAAGGTGTAGTCTGGAGGGTGAATCAGAAGAAGTAGACGAAGGAGAAGGAGAAGGTGAAGTCTGGAGGGTGAATCAGAAGAAGCAGAAGAAGGAGAAGGAGACGGTGAAGTCTGGAGGGTGAATCAGAAGAAGTAGAAGAAGGAGAAGGAGAAGGTGAAGTCTGGAGGGTGAATCAGAAGAAGCAGAAGAAGGAGAAGGAGAAGGTGAAGTCTGGAGGGTGAATCAGAAGAAGCAGAAGAAGGAGAAGGAGAAGGTGAAGTCTGGAGGGTGAATCAGAAGAAGCAGAATAAGGAGAAGGAGAAGGTGAAGTCTGGAGGGTGAATCAGAAGAAGCAGAAGAAGGAGAAGGAGAAGGTGAAGTCTGGAGGGTGAATCAGAAGAAGTAGAAGAAGGAGAAGGAGAAGGTGAAGTCTGGAGGGTGAATCAGAAGAAGTATAAGAAGGAGAAGGTGAAGTCTGGAGGGTGAATCAGAAGAAGTAGAAGAAGGAGAAGGAGAAGGTGAAGTCTGGAGGGTGAAGCAGAAGAAGAAGATGAAGGAGAAGGAGAAGGTGAATTCAGGAGGGTGAATCAGAAGAAGTAGAAGAAGGAGAAGGAGAAGGTGAGTTCTGGAGGGTGAATCAGAAGAAGCAGAAGAAGGAGAAGGAGAAGGTGAAGTCTGGAGGGTGAATCAGAAGAATCAGAAGAAGGAGAAGGAGAAGGTGAAGTCTGGAGGGTGAATCAGAAGAAGCAGAAGAAAGAGAAGGAGAAGGTGAAGTCTGGAGGGTGAAGCAGAAGAAACAGAAGAAGGAGAAGGAGAAGGTGAAGACTGGAGGGTGAATCAGAAGAAGTAGAAGAAGGAGAAGGAGAAGGTGAAGTCTGGAGGGTGAATCAGAAGAAGCAGAAGAAGGAGAAGGAGAAGGTGAAGTCAGGACGGTGAAGCAGAAGAAGCAGAAGAAGGAGAAGGAGAAGGTGAGGTCTGGAGGGTGAAGCAGAAGAAGCAGAAGAAGGAGAAGGAGAAGGTGAAGTCTGGAGGGTGAATCAGAAGAAGCAGAATAAGGAGAAGGAGAAGGTGAAGTCTGGAGGGTGAATCAGAAGAAGCAGAAGAAGGAGAAGGAGAAGGTGAAGTCTGGAGGGTGAATCAGAAGAAGTAGAAGAAGGAGAAGGAGAAGGTGAAGTCTGGAGGGTGAATCAGAAGAAGTATAAGAAGGAGAAGGAGAAGGTGAAGTCTGGAGGGTGAATCAGAAGAAGTAGAAGAAGGAGAAGGAGAAGGTGAAGTCTGGAGGGTGAAGCAGAAGAAGAAGATGAAGGATAAGGAGAAGGTGAATTCAGGAGGGTGAATCAGAAGAAGTAGAAGAAGGAGAAGGAGAAGGTGAGTTCTGGAGGGTGAATCAGAAGAAGCAGAAGAAGGAGAAGGAGAAGGTGAAGTCTGGAGGGTGAATCAGAAGAAGTAGAAGAAGGAGAAGGAGAAGGTGAAGTCTGGAGGGTGAATCAGAAGAAGTAGAAGAAGGAGAAGGTGAAGGTGAAGTCTGGAGGGTGAATCAGAAGAAGTAGAAGAAGGAGAAGGAGAAGGTGTAGTCTGGAGGGTGAATCAGAAGAAGTAGACGAAGGAGAAGGAGAAGGTGAAGTCTGGATGGTGAATCAGAAGAAGCAGAAGAAGGAGAAGGAGAAGGTGAAGTCTGGAGGGTGAATCAGAAGAAGTAGAAGAAGGAGAAGGAGAAGGTGAAGTCTGGAGGGTGAATCAGAAGAAGCAGAAGAAGGAGAAGGAGAAGGTGAAGTCTGGAGGGTGAATCAGAAGAAGCAGAAGAAGGAGAAGGAGAAGGTGAAGTCTGGAGGGTGAATCAGAAGAAGCAGAAGAAGGAGAAGGAGACGGTGAAGTCTGGAGGGTGAATCAGAAGAAGTAGAAGAAGGAGAAGGAGAAGGTGAAGTCTGGAGGGTGAATCAGAAGAAGCAGAAGAAGGAGAAGGAGAAGGTGAAGTCTGGAGGGTGAATCAGAAGAAGCAGAAGAAGGAGAAGGAGAAGGTGAAGTCTGGAGGGTGAATCAGAAGAAGCAGAATAAGGAGAAGGAGAAGGTGAAGTCTGGAGGGTGAATCAGAAGAAGCAGAAGAAGGAGAAGGAGAAGGTGAAGTCTGGAGGGTGAATCAGAAGAAGTAGAAGAAGGAGAAGGAGAAGGTGAAGTCTGGAGGGTGAATCAGAAGAAGTATAAGAAGGAGAAGGTGAAGTCTGGAGGGTGAATCAGAAGAAGTAGAAGAAGGAGAAGGAGAAGGTGAAGTCTGGAGGGTGAAGCAGAAGAAGAAGATGAAGGAGAAGGAGAAGGTGAATTCAGGAGGGTGAATCAGAAGAAGTAGAAGAAGGAGAAGGAGAAGGTGAGTTCTGGAGGGTGAATCAGAAGAAGCAGAAGAAGGAGAAGGAGAAGGTGAAGTCTGGAGGGTGAATCAGAAGAATCAGAAGAAGGAGAAGGAGAAGGTGAAGTCTGGAGGGTGAATCAGAAGAAGCAGAAGAAAGAGAAGGAGAAGGTGAAGTCTGGAGGGTGAAGCAGAAGAAACAGAAGAAGGAGAAGGAGAAGGTGAAGACTGGAGGGTGAATCAGAAGAAGTAGAAGAAGGAGAAGGAGAAGGTGAAGTCTGGAGGGTGAATCAGAAGAAGCAGAAGAAGGAGAAGGAGAAGGTGAAGTCAGGACGGTGAAGCAGAAGAAGCAGAAGAAGGAGAAGGAGAAGGTGAGGTCTGGAGGGTGAAGCAGAAGAAGCAGAAGAAGGAGAAGGAGAAGGTGAAGTCTGGAGGGTGAATCAGAAGAAGCAGAATAAGGAGAAGGAGAAGGTGAAGTCTGGAGGGTGAATCAGAAGAAGCAGAAGAAGGAGAAGGAGAAGGTGAAGTCTGGAGGGTGAATCAGAAGAAGTAGAAGAAGGAGAAGGAGAAGGTGAAGTCTGGAGGGTGAATCAGAAGAAGTATAAGAAGGAGAAGGAGAAGGTGAAGTCTGGAGGGTGAATCAGAAGAAGTAGAAGAAGGAGAAGGAGAAGGTGAAGTCTGGAGGGTGAAGCAGAAGAAGAAGATGAAGGATAAGGAGAAGGTGAATTCAGGAGGGTGAATCAGAAGAAGTAGAAGAAGGAGAAGGAGAAGGTGAGTTCTGGAGGGTGAATCAGAAGAAGCAGAAGAAGGAGAAGGAGAAGGTGAAGTCTGGAGGGTGAATCAGAAGAAGTAGAAGAAGGAGAAGGAGAAGGTGAAGTCTGGAGGGTGAATCAGAAGAAGTAGAAGAAGGAGAAGGTGAAGGTGAAGTCTGGAGGGTGAATCAGAAGAAGTAGAAGAAGGAGAAGGAGAAGGTGTAGTCTGGAGGGTGAATCAGAAGAAGTAGACGAAGGAGAAGGAGAAGGTGAAGTCTGGATGGTGAATCAGAAGAAGCAGAAGAAGGAGAAGGAGAAGGTGAAGTCTGGAGGGTGAATCAGAAGAAGTAGAAGAAGGAGAAGGAGAAGGTGAAGTCTGGAGGGTGAATCAGAAGAAGCAGAAGAAGGAGAAGGAGAAGGTGAAGTCTGGAGGGTGAATCAGAAGAAGCAGAAGAAGGAGAAGGAGAAGGTGAAGTCTGGAGGGTGAATCAGAAGAAGCAGAATAAGGAGAAGGAGAAGGTGAAGTCTGGAGGGTGAATCAGAAGAAGCAGAAGAAGGAGAAGGAGAAGGTGAAGTCTGGAGGATGAATCAGAAGAAGTAGAAGAAGGAGAAGGAGAAGGTGAAGTCTGGAGGGTGAATCAGAAGAAGTATAAGAAGGAGAAGGAGAAGGTGAAGTCTGGAGGGTGAATCAGAAGAAGTAGAAGAAGGAGAAGGAGAAGGTGAAGTCTGGAGGGTGAAGCAGAAGAAGAAGATGAAGGAGAAGGAGAAGGTGAATTCAGGAGGGTGAATCAGAAGAAGTAGAAGAAGGAGAAGGAGAAGGTGAGTTCCGGAGGGTGAATCAGAAGAAGCAGAAGAAGGAGAAGGAGAAGGTGAAGTCTGGAGGGTGAATCAGAAGAATCAGAAGAAGGAGAAGGAGAAGGTGAAGTCTGGAGGGTGAATCAGAAGAAGCAGAAGAAAGAGAAGGAGAAGGTGAAGTCTGGAGGGTGAAGCAGAAGAAACAGAAGAAGGAGAAGGAGAAGGTGAAGACTGGAGGGTGAATCAGAAGAAGTAGAAGAAGGAGAAGGAGAAGGTGAAGTCTGGAGGGTGAATCAGAAGAAGCAGAAGAAGGAGAAGGAGAAGGTGAAGTCAGGACGGTGAAGCAGAAGAAGCAGAAGAAGGAGAAGGAGAAGGTGAGGTCTGGAGGGTGAAGCAGAAGAAGCAGAAGAAGGAGAAGGAGAAGGTGAAGTCTGGAGGGTGAATCAGAAGAAGCAGAATAAGGAGAAGGAGAAGGTGAAGTCTGGAGGGTGAATCAGAAGAAGCAGAAGAAGGAGAAGGAGAAGGTGAAGTCTGGAGGGTGAATCAGAAGAAGTAGAAGAAGGAGAAGGAGAAGGTGAAGTCTAGAGGGTGAATCAGAAGAAGTATAAGAAGGAGAAGGAGAAGGTGAAGTCTGGAGGGTGAATCAGAAGAAGTAGAAGAAGGACAGAAGAAGAAGATGAAGGAGAAGGAGAAGGTGAATTCAGGAGGGTGAATCAGAAGAAGTAGAAGAAGGAGAAGGAGAAGGTGAGTTCTGGAGGGTGAATCAGAAGAAGCAGAAGAAGGAGAAGGAGAAGGTGAAGTCTGGAGGGTGAATCAGAAGAATCAGAAGAAGGAGAAGGAGAAGGTGAAGTCTGGAGGGTGAATCAGAAGAAGCAGAAGAAAGAGAAGGAGAAGGTGAAGTCTGGAGGGTGAAGCAGAAGAAACAGAAGAAGGAGAAGGAGAAGGTGAAGACTGGAGGGTGAATCAGAAGAAGTAGAAGAAGGAGAAGGAGAAGGTGAAGTCTGGAGGGTGAATCAGAAGAAGCAGAAGAAGGAGAAGGAGAAGGTGAAGTCAGGACGGTGAAGCAGAAGATGCAGAAGAAGGAGAAGGAGAAGGTGAGGTCTGGAGGGTGAATCAGAAGAAGCAGAAGAAGGAGAAGGAGAAGGTGAAGTCTGGAGGGTGAATCAGAAGAAGCAGAAGAAGGAGAAGGAGAAGGTGAAGTCTGGAGGGTGAATCAGAAGAAGCAGAAGAAGGAGAAGGAGAAGGTGAAGTCAGGAGGGTGAATCAGAAGAAGCAGAAGAAGGAGAAGGAGAAGGTGAATTTAGGAGGGTGAATCAGAAGAAGCAGAAGAAGGAGAAGGAGCAGGTGAAGTCAGGGGGGTGTAGCAGAAGAAGTAGAAGAAGGAGAAGGAGAAGGTGAAGTCAGGACGGTGAAGCAGAAGAAGCAGAAGAAGGAGAAGGAGAAGGTGAAGCCTGGAGGGCGCAGCAGAAGAAGCAGAAGAAGGAGAAGGAGAAGGTGAAGTCTGGAGTGTGAAGCAGAAGAAGCAGAAGAAGGAGAAGGAGAAGGTGAAGTCTGGAGGGCGCATCAGAAGAAGCAGAAGAAGGAGAATGAGAAGGTGAAGTCTGGAGGGTGAATCAGAAGAAGCAGAAGAAGGAGAAGGAGAAGGTGAAGTCTGGAGGGTGAATCAGAAGAAGTAGAAGAAGGAGAAGGAGAAGGTGAAGTCTGGAGGGTGAAGCAGAAGAAGTAGAAGAAGGAGAAGGAGAAGGTGAAGTCAGGAGGGTGAATCAGAAGAAGTAGAAGAAGGAGAAGGAGAAGGTGAAGTCAGGAGGGTGAATCAGAAGAAGCAGAAGAAGGAGAAGGCGAAGGTGAGGTCTGGAGGGTGAATCAGAAGAATCAGAAGAAGGAGAAGGAGAAGGTGAAGTCTGGAGGGTGAATCAGAAGAAGCAGAAGAAAGAGAAGGAGAAGGTGAAGTCTGGAGGGTGAAGCAGAAGAAACAAAAAAAGGAGAAGGAGAAGGTGAAGACTGGAGGGTGAATCAGAAGAAGTAGAAGAAGGAGAAGGAGAAGGTGAAGTCTGGAGGGTGAATCAGAAGAAGTGGAAGAAGGAGAAGGAGAAGTTGAAGTCTGGAGGGTGAATCAGAAGAAGCAGAAGAAGGAGAAGGAGAAGGTGAAGTCTGGATGGTGAATCAGAAGAAGCAGAAGAAGGAGAAGGAGAAGATGAAGTCTGGAGGGTGAATCAGAAGAAGTAGAAGAAGGAGAAGGAGAAGGTGAAGTCTGGAGGGTGAATCAGAAGAAGTAGAAGAAGGAGAAGGAGAAGATGAAGTCTGGAGGGTGAATCAGAAGAAACAGAAGAAGGAGAAGGAGAAGGTGAAGTCTGGAGGGTGAATCAGAAGAAGTAGAAGAAGGAGAAGGAGAAGGTGTAGTCTGGAGGGTGAATCAGAAGAAGTAGACGAAGGAGAAGGAGAAGGTGAAGTCTGGAGGGTGAATCAGAAGAAGCAGAAGAAGGAGAAGGAGAAGGTGAAGTCTGGAGGGTGAATCAGAAGCAGTAGAAGAAGGAGAAGGAGAAGGTGAAGTCTGGAGGGTGAATCAGAAGAAGCAGAAGAAGGAGAAGGAGAAGGTGAAGTCTGGAGGGTGAATCAGAAGAAGCAGAAGAAGGAGAAGGAGAAGGTGAAGTCTGGAGGGTGAATCAGAAGAAGCAGAATAAGGAGAAGGAGAAGGTGAAGTCTGGAGGGTGAATCAGAAGAAGCAGAAGAAGGAGAAGGAGAAGGTGAAGTCTGGAGGGTGAATCAGAAGAAGAAGAAGAAGGAGAAGGAGAAGGTGAAGTCTGGAGGGTGAATCAGAAGAAGTATAAGAAGGAGAAGGAGAAGGTGAAGTCTGGAGGGTGAATCAGAAGAAGTAGAAGAAGGATAAGGAGAAGGTGAAGTCTGGAGGGTGAAGCAGAAGAAGTAGATGAAGGAGAAGGAGAAGGTGAATTCAGGAGGGTGAATCAGAAGAAGTAGAAGAAGGAGAAGGAGTAGGTGAGTTCTGGAGGGTGAATCAGAAGAAGCAGAAGAAGGAGAAGGAGAAGGTGAAGTCTGGAGGGTGAATCAGAAGAATCAGAAGAAGGAGAAGGAGAAGGTGAAGTCTGGAGGGTGAATCAGAAGAAGCAGAAGAAAGAGAAGGAGAAGGTGAAGTCTGGAGGGTGAAGCAGAAGAAACAGAAGAAGGAGAAGGAGAAGGTGAAGACTGGAGGGTGAATCAGAAGAAGTAGAAGAAGGAGAAGGAGAAGGTGAAGTCTGGAGGGTGAATCAGAAGAAGCAGAAGAAGGAGAAGGAGAAGGTGAAGTCAGGACGGTGAAGCAGAAGAAGCAGAAGAAGGAGAAGGAGAAGGTGAAGCCTGGAGGGCGCAGCAGAAGAAGCAGAAGAAGGAGAAGGAGAAGGTGAAGTCTGGAGTGTGAAGCAGAAGAAGCAGAAGAAGGAGAAGGAGAAGGTGAAGTCTGGAGGGCGCAGCAGAAGAAGCAGAAGAAGGAGAATGAGAAGGTGAAGTCTGGAGGGTGAATCAGAAGAAGCAGAAGAAGGAGAAGGAGAAGGTGAAGTCTGGAGGGTGAATCAGAAGAAGTAGAAGAAGGAGAAGGAGAAGGTGAAGTCTGGAGGGTGAAGCAGAAGAAGTAGAAGAAGGAGAAGGAGAAGGTGAAGTCAGGAGGGTGAATCAGAAGAAGTAGAAGAAGGAGAAGGAGAAGGTGAAGTCAGGAGGGTGAATCAGAAGAAGCAGAAGAAGGAGAAGGAGAAGGTGAAGTCTGGAGGGTGAATCAGAAGAATCAGAAGAAGAAGGAGAAGGTGAAGTCTGGAGGGTGAATCAGAAGAAGCAGAAGAAAGAGAAGGAGAAGGTGAAGTCTGGAGGGTGAAGCAGAAGAAACAAAAAAAGGAGAAGGAGAAGGTGAAGACTGGAGGGTGAATCAGAAGACGTAGAAGAAGGAGAAGGAGAAGGTGAAGTCTGGAGGGTGAATCAGAAGAATTGGAAGAAGGAGAAGGAGAAGTTGAAGTCTGGAGGGTGAATCAGAAGAAGCAGAAGAAGGAGAAGGAGAAGGTGAAGTCTGGAGGGTGAATCAGAAGAAGCAGAAGAAGGAGAAGGAGAAGATGAAGTCTGGAGGGTGAATCAGAAGAAGTAGAAGAAGGAGAAGGAGAAGGTGAAGTCTGGAGGGTGAATCAGAAGAAGTAGAAGAAGGAGAAGGAGAAGGTGAAGTCTGGAGGGTGAAGCAGAAGAAATAGAAGAAGGAGAAGGAGAAGGTGAAGTCAGGAGGGTGAATCAGAAGAAGTAGAAGAAGGAGAAGGAGAAGGTGAAGTCAGGAGGGTGAATCAGAAGAAGCAGAAGAAGGAGAAGGAGAAGGTGAAGTCTGGAGGGTGAATCAGAAGAATCAGAAGAAGGAGAAGGAGAAGGTGAAGTCTGGAGGGTGAATCAGAAGAAGCAGAAGAAAGAGAAGGAGAAGGTGAAGTCTGGAGGGTGAAGCAGAAGAAACAAAAAAAGTAGAAGGAGAAGGTGAAGACTGGAGGTGAATCAGAAGAAGTAGAACAAGGAGAAGGAGAAGGTGAAGTCTGGAGGGTGAATCAGAAGAAGTGGAAGAAGGAGAAGGAGAAGTTGAAGTCTGGAGGGTGAATCAGAAGAAGCAGAAGAAGGAGAAGGAGAAGGTGAAGTCTGGAGGGTGAATCAGAAGAAGCAGAAGAAGGAGAAGGAGAAGATGAAGTCTGGAGGGTGAATCAGAAGAAGTAGAAGAAGGAGAAGGAGAAGGTGAAGTCTGGAGGGTGAATCGGAAGAAGTAGAAGAAGGAGAAGGAGAAGATGAAGTCTGGAGGGTGAATCAGATGAAACAGAAGAAGGAGAAGGAGAAGGTGAAGTCTGGAGGGTGAATCAGAAGAAGTAGAAGAAGGAGAAGGAGAAGGTGAAGTCTGGAGGGTGAATCAGAAGAAGCAGAAGAAGGAGAAGGAGAAGGTGAAGTCTGGAGGGTGAATCAGAAGAAGTAGAAGAAGGAGAAGGAGAAGATGAAGTCTGGAGGGTGAATCAGATGAAACAGAAGAAGGAGAAGGAGAAGGTGTAGTCTGGAGGGTGAATCAGAAGAAGTAGACGAAGGAGAAGGAGAAGGTGAAGTCTGGAGGGTGAATCAGAAGAAGCAGAAGAAGGAGAAGGAGAAGGTGAAGTCTGGAGGGTGAATCAGAAGAAGTAGAAGAAGGAGAAGGAGAAGGTGAAGTCTGGAGGGTGAATCAGAAGAAGCAGAAGAAGGAGAAGGAGAAGGTGAAGTCTGGAGGGTGAATCAGAAGAAGCAGAAGAAGGAGAAGGAGAAGGTGAAGTCTGGAGGGTGAATCAGAAGAAGCAGAATAAGGAGAAGGAGAAGGTGAAGTCTGGAGGGTGAATCAGAAGAAGCAGAAGAAGGAGAAGGAGAAGGTGAAGTCTGGAGGGTGAATCAGAAGAAGTAGAAGAAGGAGAAGGAGAAGGTGAAGTCTGGAGGGTGAATCAGAAGAAGTATAAGAAGGAGATGGAGAAGGTGAAGTCTGGAGGGTGAATCAGAAGAAGTAGAAGAAGGAGAAGGAGAAGGTGAAGTCTGGAGGGTGAAGCAGAAGAAGTAGATGAAGGAGAAGGAGAAGGTGAAGTCAGGAGGGTGAATCAGAAGAAGTAGAAGAAGGAGAAGGAGAAGGTGAGGTCTGGAGGGTGAATCAGAAGAAGCAGAAGAAGGAGAGGGAGAAGGTGAAGTCTGGAGGGTGAATCAGAAAAATCAGAAGAAGGAGAAGGAGAAGGTGAAGTCTGGAGGGTGAATCAGAAGAAGCTGAAAAAAGAGAAGGAGAAGGTGAAGTCTGGAGGGTGAATCAGAAGAAGCAGAAGAAGGAGAAGGAGAAGGTGAAGTCTGGAGGGTGAATCAGAAGAAGGAGAAGAAGGAGAAGGAGAAGATGAAGTCTGGAGGGTGAATCAGAAGAAGTAGAAGAAGGAGAAGGAGAAGATGAAGTCTGGAGGCTGAATCAGAAGAAGTAGAAGAAGGAGAAGGAGAAGGTGAAGTCTGGAGGGTGAATCAGAAGAAACAGAAGAAGGAGAAGGAGAAGGTGAAGTCTGGAGGGTGTATCAGAAGAAGTAGAAGAAGGAGAAGGAGAAGGTGTAGTCTGGAGGGTGAATCAGAAGAAGTAGACGAAGGAGAAGGAGAAGGTGAAGTCTGGAGGGTGAATCAGAAGAAGCAGAAGAAGGAGAAGGAGAAGGTGAAGTCTGGAGGGTGAATCAGAAGAAGTAGAAGAAGGAGAAGGAGAAGGTGAAGTCTGGAGGGTGAATCAGAAGAAGCAGAAGAAGGAGAAGGAGAAGGTGAAGTCTGGAGGGTGAATCAGAAGAAGCAGAAGAAGGAGAAGGAGAAGGTGAAGTCTGGAGGGTGAATCAGAAGAAACAGAAGAAGGAGAAGGAGAAGGTGAAGTCTGGAGGGTGAATCAGAAGATGTAGAAGAAGGAGAAGGAGAAGGTGTAGTCTGGAGGGTGAATCAGAAGAAGTAGACGAAGGAGAAGGAGAAGGTGAAGTCTGGAGGGTGAATCAGAAGAAGTAGAAGAAGGAGAAGGAGAAGGTGAAGTCTGGAGGGTGAATCAGAAGAAACAGAAGAAGGAGAAGGAGAAGGTGAAGTCTGGAGGGTGAATCAGAAGAAGTAGAAGAAGGAGAAGGAGAAGGTGTAGTCTGGAGGGTGAATCAGAAGAAGTAGACGAAGGAGAAGGAGAAGGTGAAGTCTGGAGGGTGAATCAGAAGAAGCAGAAGAAGGAGAAGGAGAAGATGAAGTCTGGAGGGTGAATCAGAAGAAGTAGAAGAAGGAGAAGGAGAAGGTGAAGTCTGGAGGGTGAATCAGAAGAAGCAGAAGAAGGAGAAGGAGAAGGTGAAGTCTGGAGGGTGAATCAGAAGAAGCAGAAGAAGGAGAAGGAGAAGGTGAAGTCTGGAGGGTGAATCAGAAGAAGCAGAATAAGGAGAAGGAGAAGGTGAAGTCTGGAGGGTGAATCAGAAGAAGCAGAAGAAGGAGAAGGAGAAGGTGAAGTCTGGAGGATGAATCAGAAGAAGTAGAAGAAGGAGAAGGAGAAGGTGAAGTCTGGAGGGTGAATCAGAAGAAGTAGAAGAAGGAGAAGGAGAAGGTGAAGTCTGGAGGGTGAATCAGAAGAAGTAGAAGAAGGAGAAGGAGAAGGTGAAGTCTGGAGGGTGAAGCAGAAGAAGTAGAAGAAGGAGAAGGAGAAGGTGAATTCAGGAGGGTGAATCAGAAGAAGTAGAAGAAGGAGAAGGAGAAGGTGAAGTCAGGAGGGTGAAGCAGAAGAAGCAGAAGAAGGAGAAGGAGAAGGTGAAGTCTGGAGGGTGAAGCAGAAGAAGCAGAAGAAGGAGAAGGAGAAGGTGAATTCTGGAGGGTGAATCAGAAGAAGCAGAAGAAGGAGAAGGAGAAGGTGAAGTCTGGAGGGTGAATCAGAAGAAGCAGAAGAAGGAGAAGGAGAAGGTGAAGTCAGGAGGGTGAATCAGAAGAAGCAGAAGAAGGAGAAGGAGAAGGTGAATTTAGGAGGGTGAATCAGAAGAAGCAGAAGAAGGAGAAGGAGCAGGTGAAGTCAGGGGGGTGTCGCAGAAGAAGTAGAAGAAGGAGAAGGAGAAGGTGAAGTCAGGACTGTGAAGCAGAAGAAGCAGAAGAAGGAGAAGGAGAAGGTGAAGCCTGGAGGGCGCAGCAGAAGAAGCAGAAGAAGGAGAAGGAGAAGGTGAAGTCTGGAGTGTGAAGCAGAAGAAGCAGAAGAAGGAGAATGAGAAGGTGAAGTCTGGAGGGTGAATCAGAAGAAGTAGAAGAAGGAGAAGGAGAAGGTGAAGTCAGGAGGGTGAATCAGAAGAAGTAGAAGAAGGAGAAGGAGAAGTTGAAGTCAGGAGGGTGAATCAGAAGAAGCAGAAGAAGGAGAAGGAGAAGGTGAAGTCTGGAGGGCGAATCAAAAGAAACAGAAGAAGGAGAAGGAGAAGGTGAAGTCTGGAGGGTGAATCAGAAGAAGCAGAAGAAGGAGAAGGAGAAGGTGAAGTCTGGAGGTTGAATCAGAAGAAGCAGAATAACGAGAAGGAGAAGGTGAAGTCTGGAGGGTGAATCAGAAGAAGCAGAATAAGGAGAAGGAGAAGGTGAAGTCTGGAGGGTGAATCAGAAGAAGCAGAAGAAGGAGATTGAGAAGGTGAAGTCTGGAGGGTGAATCAGAAGAGGTAAAAGAAGGAGAAGGAGAAGGTGAAGTCTGGAGGGTGAAACAGAAGAAGGAGAAGAAGGAGAAGGAGAAGGTGAAGTCAGGAGGGTGAATCAGAAGAAGTAGAAGAAGGAGAAGGAGAAGGTGAAGCCAGGAGGGTGAATCAGAAGAAGCAGAAGAAGGAGAAGGAGAAGGTGAAGTCTGGAGGGTGAATCAGAAGAATCAGAAGAAGGAGAAGGAGAAGGTGAAGTCTGGAGGGTGAATCAGAAGAATCAGAAGAAAGAGAAGGAGAAGGTGAAGTCTGGAGGCTGAAGCAGAAGAAACAGAAGAAGGAGAAGGAGAATGTGAAGACTGGAGGGTGAATCAGAAGAAGTAGAAGAAGGAGAAGGAGAAGGTGAAGTCTGGAGGGTGAATCAGAAGAAGTAGAAGAAGGAGAAGGAGAAGGTGAAGTCTGGAGGGTGAATCAGAAGAAGCAGAAGAAGGAGAAGGAGAAGGTGAAGTCTGGAGGGTGAATCAGAAGATGCAGAAGAAGGAGAAGGAGAAGATGAAGTCTGGAGGGTGAATCAGAAGAAGTAGAAGAAGGAGAAGGAGAAGGTGAAGTCTGGAGGGTGAATCAGAAGAAGTAGAAGAAGGAGAAGGAGAAGGTGAAGTCTGGAGGGTGAATCAGAAGAGGTAGAAGAAGGAGAAGAAGAAGGTGAAGTCTGGAGGGTGAAGCAGAAGAAGGAGAAGAAGGAGAAGGAGAAGGTGAAGTCAGGAGGGTGAATCAGAAGAAGCAGAAGAAGGAGAAGGAGAAGGTGAAGTCTGGAGGTTGAATCAGAAGAAGCAGAATAACGAGAAGGAGAAGGTGAAGTCTGGAGGGTGAATCAGAAGAAGCAGAATAAGGAGAAGGAGAAGGTGAAGTCTGGAGGGTGAATCAGATGAAGCAGAAGAAGGAGAAGGAGAAGGTGAAGTCTGGAGGGTGAATCAGAAGAGGTAGAAGAAGGAGAAGGAGAAGGTGAAGTCAGGAGGGTGAAGCAGAAGAAGCAGAAGAAGGAGAAGGAGAAGGTGAAGTCTGGTGGGTGAAGCAGAAGAAGCAGAAGAAGGAGAAGGAGAAGGTGAAGTCTGGAGGGTGAAGCAGAAGAAGCAGAAGAAGGAGAAGGAGAAGGTGAAGTCAGGAGGGTGGATCAGAAGAAGTAGAAGAAGGAGAAGGAGAAGGTGAAGTCTGGAGGGTGAATCAGAAGAAGCAGAAGAAGGAGAAGGAGAAGGTGAAGTCTGGAGGGCGCAGCAGAAGAAGCAGAAGAAGGAGAAAGAGAAGGTGAAGTCTGGAGGGTGAAGCAGAAGAAGCAGAAGAAGGAGAAGGAGAGGGTGAAGTCTGGAGGGTGAATCAGAAGAAGTAGAAGAAGGAGAAGGAGAAGGTGAAGTCAGGAGAGTGAAGCAGAAGAAGCAGAAGAAGGAGAAGGAGAAGGTGAAGTCTGGAGGGCGAAGCAGAAGAAGCAGAAGAAGGAGAAGGAGAAGGTGAAGTCTGGAGGGTGAAGCAGAAGAAGCAGAAGAAGGAGAAGGAGTAGGTGAAGTCTGGAGGGTGAATCAGAAGAAGTAGAAGAAGGAGAAGGAGAAGGTGAAGTCAGGAGGGTGAAGCAGAAGAAGCAGAAGAAGGAGAAGGAGAAGGTGAAGTCTGGAGGGTGAAGCAGAAGAAGCAGAAGAAGGAGAAGGAGAAGGTGAAGTCTGGAGGGTGAATCAGAAGAAGCAGAAGAAGGAGAAGGAGAAGGTGAAGTCTGGAGGGTGAATCAGAAGAAGCAGAAGAAGGAGAAGGAGAAGGTGAAGTCAGAAGGGTGAATCAGAAGAAGCAGAAGAAGGAGAAGGAGAAGGTGAATTTAGGAGGGTGAATCAGAAGAAGCAGAAGAAGGAGAAGGAGCAGGTGAAGTCAGGGGGGTGTAGCAGAAGAAGTAGAAGAAGGAGAAGGAGAAGGTGAAGTCAGGACGGTGAAGCAGAAGAAGCAGAAGAAGGAGAAGGAGAAGGTGAAGCCTGGAGGGCGCAGCAGAAGAAGCAGAAGAAGGAGAAGGAGAAGGTGAAGTCTGGAGTGTGAAGCAGAAGAAGCAGAAGAAGGAGAAGGAGAAGGTGAAGTCTGGAGGGCGCAGCAGAAGAAGCAGAAGAAGGAGAATGAGAAGGTGAAGTCTGGAGGGTGAATCAGAAGAAGAAGAAGAAGGAGAAGGAGAAGGTGAAGTCTGGAGGGTGAATCAGAAGAAGTAGAAGAAGGAGAAGGAGAAGGTGAAGTCAGGAGGGTGAATCAGAAGAAGTAGAAGAAGGAGAAGGAGAAGGTGAAGTCAGGAGGGTGAATCAGAAGAAGCAGAAGAAGGAGAAGGAGAAGGTGAAGTCTGGAGGGCGAATCAGAAGAAACAGAAGAAGGAGAAGGAGAAGGTGAAGTCTGGAGGGTGAATCAGAAGAAGCAGAAGAAGGAGAAGGAGAAGGTGAAGTCTGGAGGTTGAAACAGAAGAAGCAGAATAACGAGAAGGAGAAGGTGAAGTCTGGAGGGTGAATCAGAAGAAGCAGAATAAGGAGAAGGAGAAGGTGAAGTCTGGAGAGTGAATCAGAAGAAGCAGAAGAAGGAGAAGGAGAAGGTGAAGTCTGGAGGGTGAATCAGAAGAGGTAGAAGAAGGAGAAGTAGAAGGTGAAGTCTGGAGGGTGAAGCAGAAGAAGGAGAAGTAGGAGAAGGAGAAGGTGAAGTCAGGAGGGTGAATCAGAAGAAGTAGAAGAAGGAGAAGGAGAAGGTGAAGCCAGGAGGGTGAATCAGAAGAAGCAGGAGAAGGAGAATGTGAAGTCAGGAGGGTGGATCAGAAGAAGTAGAAGAAGGAGAAGGAGAAGGTGCAGTCTGGAGGGTGAATCAGAAGAAGCAGAAGAAGGAGAAGGAGAAGGTGAAGTCTGGAGGTTGAATCAGAAGAAGCAGAATAACGAGAAGGAGAAGGTGAAGTCTGGAGGGTGAATCAGAAGAAGCAGAATAAGGAGAAGGAGAAGGTGAAGTCTGGAGGGTGAATCAGAAGAAGCAGAAGAAGGAGAAGGAGAAGGTGAAGTCTGGAGGGTGAATCAGAAGAGGTAGAAGAAGGAGAAGGAGAAGGTGAAGTCAGGAGGGTGAAGCAGAAGAAGCAGAAGAAGGAGAAGGAGAAGGTGAAGTCTGGTGGGTGAAGCAGAAGAAGCAGAAGAAGGAGAAGGAGAAGGTGAAGTCAGGAGGGTGAATCAGAAGAAGCAGAAGAAGGAGAAGGAGAAGGTGAATTTAGGAGGGTGAATCAGAAGAAGCAGAAGAAGGAGAAGGAGCAGGTGAAGTCAGGGGGGTGTAGCAGAAGAAGTAGAAGAAGGAGAAGGAGAAGGTGAAGTCAGGACGGTGAAGCAGAAGAAGCAGAAGAAGGAGAAGGAGAAGGTGAAGCCTGGAGGGCGCAGCAGAAGAAGCAGAAGAAGGAGAAGGAGAAGGTGAAGTCTGGAGTGTGAAGCAGAAGAAGCAGAAGAAGGAGAAGGAGAAGGTGAAGTCTGGAGGGCGCAGCAGAAGAAGCAGAAGAAGGAGAATGAGAAGGTGAAGTCTGGAGGGTGAATCAGAAGAAGAAGAAGAAGGAGAAGGAGAAGGTGAAGTCTGGAGGGTGAATCAGAAGAAGTAGAAGAAGGAGAAGGAGAAGGATAAGTCAGGAGGGTGAATCAGAAGAAGTAGAAGAAGGAGAAGGAGAAGGTGAAGTCAGGAGGGTGAATCAGAAGAAGCAGAAGAAGGAGAAGGAGAAGGTGAAGTCTGGAGGGCGAATCAGAAGAAACAGAAGAAGGAGAAGGAGAAGGTGAAGTCTGGAGGGTGAATCAGAAGAAGCAGAAGAAGGAGAAGGAGAAGGTGAAGTCTGGAGGTTGAAACAGAAGAAGCAGAATAACGAGAAGGAGAAGGTGAAGTCTGGAGGGTGAATCAGAAGAAGCAGAATAAGGAGAAGGAGAAGGTGAAGTCTGGAGGGTGAATCAGAAGAAGCAGAAGAAGGAGAAGGAGAAGGTGAAGTCTGGAGGGTGAATCAGAAGAGGTAGAAGAAGGAGAAGTAGAAGGTGAAGTCTGGAGGGTGAAGCAGAAGAAGGAGAAGAAGGAGAAGGAGAAGGTGAAGTCAGGAGGGTGAATCAGAAGAAGTAGAAGAAGGAGAAGGAGAAGGTGAAGCCAGGAGGGTGAATCAGAAGAAGCAGGAGAAGGAGAAGGTGAAGTCAGGAGGGTGGATCAGAAGAAGTAGAAGAAGGAGAAGGAGAAGGTGCAGTCTGGAGGGTGAATCAGAAGAAGCAGAAGAAGGAGAAGGAGAAGGTGAAGTCTGGAGGTTGAATCAGAAGAAGCAGAATAACGAGAAGGAGAAGGTGAAGTCTGGAGGGTGAATCAGAAGAAGCAGAATAAGGAGAAGGAGAAGGTGAAGTCTGGAGGGTGAATCAGAAGAAGCAGAAGAAGGAGAAGGAGAAGGTGAAGTCTGGAGGGTGAATCAGAAGAGGTAGAAGAAGGAGAAGGTGAAGTCAGGAGGGTGAAGCAGAAGAAGCAGAAGAAGGAGAAGGAGAAGGTGAAGTCTGGTGGGTGAAGCAGAAGAAGCAGAAGAAGGAGAAGGAGAAGGTGAAGTCTGGAGGGTGAAGCAGAAGAAGCAGAAGAAGGAGAAGGAGAAGGTGAAGTCAGGAGGGTGGATCAGAAGAAGTAGAAGAAGGAGAAGGAGAAGGTGAAGTCTGGAGGGTGAATCAGAAGAAGCAGAAGAAGGAGAAGGAGAAGGTGAAGTCTGGAGGGCGCAGCAGAAGAAGCAGAAGAAGGAGAAAGAGAAGGTGAAGTCTGGAGGGTGAAGCAGAAGAAGCAGAAGAAGGAAAAGGAGAGGGTGAAGTCTGGAGGGTGAATCAGAAGAAGTAGAAGAAGGAGAAGGAGAAGGTGAAGTCAGGAGAGTGAAGCAGAAGAAGCAGAAGAAGGAGAAGGACAAGGTGAAGTCTGGAGGGCGAAGCAGAAGAAGCAGAAGAAGGAGAAGGAGAAGGTGAAGTCTGGAGGGTGAAGCAGAAGAAGCAGAAGAAGGAGAAGGAGTAGGTGAAGTCTGGAGGGTGAATCAGAAGAAGTAGAAGAAGGAGAAGGAGAAGGTGAAGTCAGGAGGGTGAAGCAGAAGAAGCAGAAGAAGGAGAAGGAGAAGGTGAAGTCTGGAGGGTGAAGCAGAAGAAGCAGAAGAAGGAGAAGGAGAAGGTGAAGTCTGGAGGGAGAATCAGAAGAAGCAGAAGAAGGAGAAGGAGAAGGTGAAGTCTGGAGGGTGAATCAGAAGAAGCAGAAGAAGGAGAAGGAGAAGGTGAAGTCAGGAGGGTGAATCAGAAGAAGCAGAAGAAGGAGAAGGAGAAGGTGAATTTAGGAGGGTGAATCAGAAGAAGCAGAAGAAGGAGAAGGAGCAGGTGAAGTCAGGGGGGTGTAGCAGAAGAAGTAGAAGAAGGAGAAGGAGAAGGTGAAGTCAGGACGGTGAAGCAGAAGAAGCAGAAGAAGGAGAAGGAGAAGGTGAAGCCTGGAGGGCGCAGCAGAAGAAGCAGAAGAAGGAGAAGGAGAAGGTGAAGTCTGGAGTGTGAAGCAGAAGAAGCAGAAGAAGGAGAAGGAGAAGGTGAAGTCTGGAGGGCGCAGCAGAAGAAGCAGAAGAAGGAGAATGAGAAGGTGAAGTCTGGAGGGTGAATCAGAAGAAGCAGAAGAAGGAGAAGGAGAAGGTGAAGTCTGGAGGGTGAATCAGAAGAAGTAGAAGAAGGAGAAGGAGAAGGTGAAGTCAGGAGGGTGAATCAGAAGAAGCAGAAGAAGGAGAAGGAGAAGGTGAAGTCTGGAGGGCGAATCAGAAGAAACAGAAGAAGGAGAAGGAGAAGGTGAAGTCTGGAGGGTGAATAAGAAGAAGCAGAAGAAGGAGAAGGAGAAGGTGAAGTCTGGAGGTTGAATCAGAAGAAGCAGAATAACGAGAAGGAGAAGGTGAAGTCTGGAGGGTGAATCAGAAGAAGCAGAATAAGGAGAAGGAGAAGGTGAAGTCTGGAGGGTGAATCAGAAGAAGCAGAAGAAGGAGAAGGAGAAGGTGAAGTCTGGAGGGTGAATCAGAAGAGGTAGAAGAAGGAGAAGGAGAAGGTGAAGTCTGGAGGGTGAAGCAGAAGAAGGAGAAGAAGGAGAAGTAGAAGCTGAAGTCAGGAGGGTGAATCAGAAGAAGTAGAAGAAGGAGAAGGAGAAGGTGAAGCCAGGAGGGTGAATCAGAAGAAGCAGAAGAAGGAGAAGGAGAAGGTGAAGTCTGGAGGGTGGATCAGAAGAATCAGAAGAAGGAGAAGGAGAAGGTGAAGTCTGGAGGGTGAATCAGAAGAATCAGAAGAAAGAGAAGGAGAAGGTGAAGTCTGGAGGCTGAAGCAGAAGAAACAGAAGAAGGAGAAGGAGAATGTGAAGACTGGAGGGTGAATCAGAAGAAGTAGAAGAAGGAGAAGGAGAAGGTGAAGTCTGGAGGGTGAATCAGAAGAAGTAGAAGAAGGAGAAGGAGAAGGTGAAGTCTGGAGGGTGTATCAGAAGAAGCAGAAGAAGGAGAAGGAGAGGGTGAAGTCTGGAGGGTGAATCAGAAGATGCAGAAGAAGGAGAAGGAGAAGATGAAGTCTGGAGGGTGAATCAGAAGAAGTAGAAGAAGGAGAAGGAGAAGGTGAAGTCTGGAGGGTGAATCAGAAGAAGTAGACGAAGGAGAAGGAGAAGGTGAAGTCTGGAGGGTGAATCAGAAGAAGCAGAAGAAGGAGAAGGAGAAGATGAAGTCTGGAGGGTGAATCAGAAGAAGTAGAAGACGGAGAAGGAGAAGGTGAAGTCTGGAGGGTGAATCAGAAGAAGCAGAAGAAGGAGAAGGAGAAGGTGAAGTCTGGAGGGTGAATCAGAAGAAGCAGAAGAAGGAGAAGGAGAAGGTGAAGTCTGGAGGGTGAATCAGAAGAAGCAGAAGAAGGAGAAGGAGAAGGTGAAGTCTGGAGGATGAATCAGAAGAAGTAGAAGAAGGAGAAGGAGAAGGTGAAGTCTGGAGGGTGAATCAGAAGAAGTAGAAGAAGGAGAAGGAGAAGGTGAAGTCTGGAGGGTGAATCAGAAGAAGTAGAAGAAGGAGAAGGAGAAGGTGAAGTCTGGAGGGTGAAGCAGAAGAAGTAGAAGAAGGAGAAGGAGAAGGTGAAGTCAGGAGGGTGAATCAGAAGAAGTAGAAGAAGGAGAAGGAGAAGGTGAAGTCAGGAGGGTGAAGCAGAAGAAGCAGAAGAAGGAGGAGGAGAAGGTGAAGTCTGGAGGGTGAAGCAGAAGAAGCAGAAGAAGGAGAAGGAGAAGGTGAAGTCTGGAGGGTGAATCAGAAGAAACAGAAGAAAGAGAAGGAGAAGGTGAAGTCTGGAGGGTGAATCAGAAGAAGTAGAAGAAGGAGAAGGAGAAGGTGAAGTCTGGAGGGTGAATCAGAAGAAGCAGAAGAAGGAGAAGGAGAAGGTGAAGTCTGGAGGGTGAATCAGAAGAAGTAGAAGACGGAGAAGGAGAAGGTGAAGTCTGGAGGGTGAATCAGAAGAAGCAGAAGAAGGAGAAGGAGAAGGTGAAGTCTGGAGGGTGAATCAGAAGAAGCAGAAGAAGGAGAAGGAGAAGGTGAAGTCTGGAGGGTGAATCAGAAGAAGCAGAATAAGGAGAAGGAGAAGGTGAAGTCTGGAGGGTGAATCAGAAGAAGCAGAAGAAGGAGAAGGAGAAGGTGAAGTCTGGAGGATGAATCAGAAGAAGTAGAAGAAGGAGAAGGAGAAGGTGAAGTCTGGAGGGTGAATCAGAAGAAGTAGAAGAAGGAGAAGGAGAAGGTGAAGTCTGGAGGGTGAATCAGAAGAAGCAGAAGAAGGAGAAGGAGAAGATGAAGTCTGGAGGGTGAATCAGAAGAAGTAGAAGACGGAGAAGGAGAAGGTGAAGTCTGGAGGGTGAATCAGAAGAAGCAGAAGAAGGAGAAGGAGAAGGTGAAGTCTGGAGGGTGAATCAGAAGAAGCAGAAGAAGGAGAAGGAGAAGGTGAAGTCTGGAGGGTGAATCAGAAGAAGCAGAAGAAGGAGAAGGAGAAGGTGAAGTCTGGAGGGTGAATCAGAAGAAGCAGAAGAAGGAGAAGGAGAAGGTGAAGTCTGGAGGGTGAATCAGAAGAAGCAGAATAAGGAGAAGGAGAAGGTGAAGTCTGGAGGGTGAATCAGAAGAAGCAGAAGAAGGAGAAGGAGAAGGTGAAGTCTGGAGGATGAATCAGAAGAAGTAGAAGAAGGAGAAGGAGAAGGTGAAGTCTGGAGGGTGAATCAGAAGAAGTAGAAGAAGGAGAAGGAGAAGGTGAAGTCTGGAGGGTGAATCAGAAGAAGTAGAAGAAGGAGAAGGAGAAGGTGAAGTCTGGAGGGTGAAGCAGAAGAAGTAGAAGAAGGAGAAGGAGAAGGTGAAGTCAGGAGGGTGAATCAGAAGAAGTAGAAGAAGGAGAAGGAGAAGGTGAAGTCAGGAGGGTGAAGCAGAAGAAGCAGAAGAAGGAGGAGGAGAAGGTGAAGTCTGGAGGGTGAAGCAGAAGAAGCAGAAGAAGGAGAAGGAGAAGGTGAAGTCTGGAGGGTGAATCAGAAGAAACAGAAGAAAGAGAAGGAGAAGGTGAAGTCTGGAGGGTGAATCAGAAGAAGTAGAAGAAGGAGAAGGAAAAGGTGAAGTCTGGAGGGTGAATCAGAAGAAGCAGAAGAAGGAGAAGGAGAAGGTGAAGTCTGGAGGGTGAATCAGAAGAAGCAGAAGAAGGAGAAGGAAAAGGTGAAGTCTGGAGGGTGAATCAGAAGAAGCAGAAGAAGGAGAAGGAGAAGGTGAAGTCTGGAGGGTGAATCAGAAGAAGCAGAATAAGGAGAAGGAGAAGGTGAAGTCTGGAGGGTGAATCAGAAGAAGCAGAAGAAGGAGAAGGAGAAGGTGAAGTCTGTAGGGTGAATCAGAAGAAGTAGAAGAAGGAGAAGGAGAAGGTGAAGTCTGGAGGGTGAAGCAGAAGAAGTAGAAGAAGGAGAAGGAGAAGGTGAAGTCAGGAGGGTGAATCAGAAGAAGCAGAAGAAGGAGAAGGAGAAGGTGAAGTCTGGAGGGTGAATCAGAAGAATCAGAAGAAGGAGAAGGAGAAGATGAAGTCTGGAGGGTGAATCAGAAGAAGCAGAAGAAAGAGAAGGAGAAGGTGAAGTCTGGAGGGTGAAGCAGAAGAAACAGAAGAAGGAGAAGGAGTAGGTAAAGACTGGAGGGTGAATCAGAAGAAGTAGAAGAAGGAGAAGGAGAAGGTGAAGTCTGGAGGGTGAATCAGACGAAGTAGAAGAAGGAGAAGGAGAAGGTGAAGTCTGGAGGGTGAATCAGAAGAAGCAGAAGAAGGAGAAAAGAGGGTGAAGTTAGGAGGGTGAATCAGAAGAAGCAGAAGAAGGAGAAGGAGAAGGTGAAGTCTGGAGGGTGAAGCAGATGAAGCAGAAGAAGGAGAAGGAGAAGGTGAAGTCTGGAGGGTGAATCAGAAGAAGCAGAAGAAGGAGAAGGAGAAGGTGAAGTCTGGAGGGTGAATCAGAAGAAGCAGAAGAAGGAGAAGGAGAAGGTGAAGTCAGGAGGGTGAATCAGAAGAAGCAGAAGAAGGAGAAGGAGAAGGTGAATTTAGGAGGGTGAATCAGAAGAAGCAGAAGAAGGAGAAGGAGCAGGTGAAGTCAGGGGGGTGTAGCAGAAGAAGTAGAAGAAGGAGAAGGAGAAGGTGAAGTCAGGACGGTGAAGCAGAAGAAGCTGAAGAAGGAGAAGGAGAAGGTGAAGCCTGGAGGGCGCAGCAGAAGAAGCAGAAGAAGGAGAAGGAGAAGGTGAAGTCTGGAGTGTGAAGCAGAAGAAGCAGAAGAAGGAGAAGGAGAAGGTGAAGTCTGGAGGGCGCAGCAGAAGAAGCAGAAGAAGGAGAATGAGAAGGTGAAGTCTGGAGGGTGAATCAGAAGAAGCAGAAGAAGGAGAAGGAGAAGGTGAAGTCTGGAGGGTGAATCAGAAGAAGGAGAAGAAGGAGAAGGAGAAGGTGAAGTCAGGAGGGTGAATCAGAAGAAGTAGAAGAAGGAGAAGGAGAAGGTGAAGTCAGGAGGGTGAATCAGAAGAAGCAGAAGAAGGAGAAGGAGAAGGTGAAGTCAGGAGGGCGAATCAGAAGAAACAGAAGAAGGAGAAGGAGAAGGTGAAGTCTGGAGGGTGAATAAGAAGAAGCAGAAGAAGGAGAAGGAGAAGATGAAGTCTGGAGGTTGAATCAGAAGAAGCAGAATAACGAGAAGGAGAAGGTGAAGTCTGGAGGGTGAATCAGAAGAAGCAGAATAAGGAGAAGGAGAAGGTGAAGTCTGGAGGGTGAATCAGAAGAAGCAGAAGAAGGAGAAGGAGAAGGTGAAGTCTGGAGGGTGAATCAGAAGAGGTAGAAGAAGGAGAAGGAGAAGGTGAAGTCTGGAGGGTGAAGCAGAAGAAGGAGAAGAAGGAGAAGGAGAAGGTGAAGTCAGGAGGGTGAATCTGAAGAAGTAGAAGAAGGAGAAGGAGAAGGTGAAGCCAGGAGGGTTAATCAGAAGAAGCAGAAGAAGGAGAAGGAGAAGGTGAAGTCTGGAGGGTGAATCAGAAGAATCAGAAGAAGGAGAAGGAGAAGGTGAAGTCTGGAGGGTGAATCAGAAGAATCAGAAGAAAGAGAAGGAGAAGGTGAAGTCTGGAGGCTGAAGCAGAAGAAACAGAAGAAGGAGAAGGAGAATGTGAAGACTGGAGGGTGAATCAGAAGAAGTAGAAGAAGGAGAAGGAGAAGGTGAAGTCTGGAGGGTGAATCAGAAGAAGTAGAAGAAGGAGAAGGAGAAGGTGAAGTCTGGAGGGTGAATCAGAAGAAGCAGAAGAAGGAGAAGGAGAAGGTGAAGTCTGGAGGGTGAATCAGAAGATGCAGAAGAAGGAGAAGGAGAAGATAAAGTCTGGAGGGTGAATCAGAAGAAGTAGAAGAAGGAGAAGGAGAAGGTGAAGTCTGGAGGGTGAATCAGAAGAAGTAGAAGAACGAGAAGGAGAAGGTGAAGTCTGGAGGGTGAATCAGAAGAAACAGAAGAAGGAGAAGGAGAAGGTGAAGTCTGGAGGGTGAATCAGAAGAAGTAGAAGAAGGAGAAGGTGTAGTCTGGAGGGTGAATCAGAAGAAGTAGACGAAGGAGAAGGAGAAGGTGAAGTCTGGAGGGTGAATCAGAAGAAGCAGAAGAAGGAGAAGGAGAAGATGAAGTCTGGAGGGTGAATCAGAAGAAGTAGAAGACGGAGAAGGAGAAGGTGAAGTCTGGAGGGTGAATCAGAAGAAGCAGAAGAAGGAGAAGGAGAAGGTGAAGTCTGGAGGGTGAATCAGAAGAAGCAGAAGAAGGAGAAGGAGAAGGTGAAGTCTGGAGGGTGAATCAGAAGAGGTAGAAGAAGGAGAAGGAGAAGGTGAAGTCTGGAGGGTGAAGCAGAAGAAGGAGAAGAAGGAGAAGGAGAAGGTGAAGTCAGGAGGGTGAATCAGAAGAAGTAGAAGAAGGAGAAGGAGAAGGTGAAGCCAGGAGGGTGAATCAGAAGAAGCAGAAGAAGGAGAAGGAGAAGGTGAAGTCAGGAGGGTGGATCAGAATTAGAAGGAGAAGGTGCAGTCTGGAGGGTGAATCAGAAGAAGCAGAAGAAGGAGAAGGAGCAGGTGAAGTCTGGAGGTTGAATCAGAAGAAGCAGAATAACGAGAAGGAGAAGGTGAAGTCTGGAGGGTGAATCAGAAGAAGCAGAATAAGGAGAAGGAGAAGGTGAAGTCTGGAGGGTGAATCAGAAGAAGCAGAAGAAGGAGAAGGAGAAGGTGAAGTCAGGAGGGTGAAGCAGAAGAAGCAGAAGAAGGAGAAGGAGAAGGTGAAGTCTGGTGGGTGAAGCAGAAGAAGCAGAAGAAGGAGAAGGAGAAGGTGAAGTCTGGAGGGTGAAGCAGAAGAAGCAGAAGAAGGAGAAGGAGAAGGTGAAGTCAGGAGGGTGGATCAGAAGAAGTAGAAGAAGGAGAAGGAGAAGGTGAAGACTGGAGGGTGAATCAGAAGAAGCAGAAGAAGGAGAAGGAGGAGGTGAAGTCTGGAGGGCGCAGCAGAAGAAGCAGAAGAAGGAGAAAGAGAATGTGAAGTCTGGAGGGTGAAGCAGAAGAAGCAGAAGAAGGAGAAGGAGAGGGTGAAGTCTGGAGGGTGAATCAGAAGAAGTAGAAGAAGGAGAAGGAGAAGGTGAAGTCAGGAGAGTGAAGCAGAAGAAGCAGAAGAAGGAGAAGGAGAAGGTGAAGTCTGGAGGGCGAAGCAGAAGAAGCAGAAGAAGGAGAAGGAGAAGGTGAAGTCTGGAGGGTGAAGCAGAAGAAGCAGAAGAAGGAGAAGGAGTAGGTGAAGTCTGGAGGGTGAATCAGAAGAAGTAGAAGAAGGAGAAGGAGAAGGTGAAGTCAGGAGGGTGAAGCAGAAGAAGCAGAAGAAGGAGAAGGAGAAGGTGAAGTCTGGAGGGTGAAGCAGAAGAAGCAGAAGAAGGAGAAGGAGAAGGTGAAGTCTGGAGGGTGAATCAGAAGAAGCAGAAGAAGGAGAAGGAGATGGTGAAGTCTGGAGGGTGAATCAGAAGAAGCAGAAGAAGGAGAAGGAGAAGGTGAAGTCAGGAGGGTGAATCAGAAGAAGCAGAAGAAGGAGAAGGAGATGGTGAATTTAGGAGGGTGAATCAGAAGAAGCAGAAGAAGGAGAAGGAGCAGGTGAAGTCAGGGGGGTGTAGCAGAAGAAGTAGAAGAAGGAGAAGGAGAAGGTGAAGTCAGGACGGTGAAGCAGAAGAAGGAGAAGGAGAAGGTGAAGCCTGGAGGGCGCAGCAGAAGAAGCAGAAGAAGGAGAAGGAGAAGGTGAAGTCTGGAGTGTGAAGCAGAAGAAGCAGAAGAAGGAGAATGAGCAGGTGAAGTCTGGAGGGTGAATCAGAAGAAGCAGAAGAAGGAGAAGGAGAAGGTGAAGTCTGGAGGGTGAATCAGAAGAAGGAGAAGAAGGAGAAGGAGAAGGTGAAGTCAGGAGGGTGAATCAGAAGAAGTAGAAGAAGGAGAAGGAGAAGGTGAAGTCAGGAGGGTGAATCAGAAGAAGCAGAAGAAGGAGAAGGAGAAGGTGAAGTCTGGAGGGCGAATCAGAAGAAACAGAAGAAGGAGAAGGAGAAGGTGAAGTCTGGAGGGTGAATAAGAAGAAGCAGAAGAAGGAGAAGGAGAAGGTGAAGTCTGGAGGTTGAATCAGAAGAAGCAGAATAACGAGAAGGAGAAGGTGAAGTCTG
This sequence comes from Somniosus microcephalus, assembly GCF_052327205.1. NCBI lineage: Eukaryota > Metazoa > Chordata > Chondrichthyes > Squaliformes > Somniosidae > Somniosus > Somniosus microcephalus. Next base: position 796,402 of record NW_028225249.1, read on the forward strand.
GAGGGTGAATCAGAAGAAGCAGAATAAGGAGAAGGAGAAGGTGAAGTCTGGAGGGTGAATCAGAAGAAGCAGAAGAAGGAGAAGGAGAAGGTGAAGTCTGGAGGGTGAATCAGAAGAGGTAGAAGAAGGAGAAGGAGAAGGTGAAGTCTGGAGGGTGAAGCAGAAGAAGGAGAAGAAGGAGAAGGAGAAGGTGAAGTCAGGAGGGTGAATCAGAAGAAGTAGAAGAAGGAGAAGGAGAAGGTGAAGCCAGGAGGGTGAATCAGAAGAAGCAGAAGAAGGAGAAGGAGAAGGTGAAGTCTGGAGGGTGAATCAGAAGAATCAGAAGAAGGAGAAGGAGAAGGTGAAGTCTGGAGGGTGAATCAGAAGAATCAGAAGAAAGAAGGAGAAGGTGAAGTCTGGAGGCTGAAGCAGAAGAAACAGAAGAAGGAGAAGGAGAATGTGAAGACTGGAGGGTGAATCAGAAGAAGTAGAAGAAGGAGAAGGAGAAGGTGAAGTCTGGAGGGTGAATCAGAAGAAGTAGAAGAAGGAGAAGGAGAAGGTGAAGTCTGGAGGGTGAATCAGAAGAAGCAGAAGAAGGAGAAGGAGAAGGTGAAGTCTGGAGGGTGAATCAGAAGATGCAGAAGAAGGAGAAGGAGAAGATGAAGTCTGGAGGGAGAATCAGAAGAAGTAGAAGAAGGAGAAGGAGAAGGTGAAGTCTGGAGGGTGAATCAGAAGAAGTAGAAGAAGGAGAAGGAGAAGGTGAAGTCTGGAGGGTGAATCAGAAGAAACAGAAGAAGGAGAAGGAGAAGGTGAAGTCTGGAGGGTGAATCAGAAGAAGTAGAAGAAGGAGAAGGAGAAGGTGTAGTCTGGAGGGTGAATCAGAAGAAGTAGACGAAGGAGAAGGAGAAGGTGAAGTCTGGAGGGTGAATCACAAGAAGCAGAAGAAGGAGAAGGAGAAGATGAAGTCTGGAGGGTGAATCAGAAGAAGTAGAAGACGGAGAAGGAGAAGGTGAAGTCTGGAGGGTGAATCAGAAGAAGCAGAAGAAGGAGAAGGAGAAGGTGAAGTCTGGAGGGTGAATCAGAAGAAGCAGAAGAAGGAGAAGGAGAAGATGAAGTCTGGAGGGTGAATCAGAAGAAGCAGAATAAGGAGAAGGAGAAGGTGAAGTCTGGAGGGTGAATCAGAAGAAGCAGAAGAAGGAGAAGGAGAAGGTGAAGTCTGGAGGATGAATCAGAAGAAGTAGAAGAAGGAGAAGGAGAAGGTGAAGTCTGGAGGGTGAATCAGAAGAAGTAGAAGAAGGAGAAGGAGAAGGTGAAGTCTGGAGGGTGAATCAGAAGAAGTAGAAGAAGGAGAAGGAGAAGGTGAAGTCTGGAGGGTGAAGCAGAAGAAGTAGAAGAAGGAGAAGGTGAAGTCAGGAGGGTGAATCAGAAGAAGTAGAAGAAGGAGAAGGAGAAGGTGAAGTCAGGAGGGTGAAGCAGAAGAAGCAGAAGAAGGAGAAGGAGAAGGTGAAGTCTGGAGGGTGAAGCAGAAGAAGCAGAAGAAGGAGAAGGAGAAGGTGAAGTCTGGAGGGTGAATCAGAAGAAACAGAAGAAAGAGAAGGAGAAGGTGAAGTCTGGAGGGTGAATCAGAAGAAGTAGAAGAAGGAGAAGGAGAAGGTGAAGTCTGGAGGGTGAATCAGAAGAAGCAGAAGAAGGAGAAGGAGAAGGTGAAGTCTGGAGGGTGAATCAGAAGAAGCAGAAGAAGGAGAAGGAAAAGGTGAAGTCTGGAGGGTGAATCAGAAGAAGCAGAAGAAGGAGAAGGAGAAGGTGAAGTCTGGAGGGTGAATCAGAAGAAGCAGAATAAGGAGAAGGAGAAGGTGAAGTCTGGAGGGTGAATCAGAAGAAGCAGAAGAAGGAGAAGGAGAAGGTGAAGTCTGGAGGGTGAATCAGAAGAAGTAGAAGAAGGAGAAGGAGAAGGTGAAGTCTGGAGGGTGAAGCAGAAGAAGTAGAAGAAGGAGAAGGAGAAGGTGAAGTCAGGAGGGTGAATCAGAAGAAGCAGAAGAAGGAGAAGGAGAAGGTGAAGTCTGGAGGGTGAATCAGAAAAATCAGAAGAAGGAGAAGGAGAAGATGAAGTCTGGAGGGTGAATCAGAAGAAGCAGAAGAAAGAGAAGGAGAAGGTGAAGTCTGGAGGGTGAAGCAGAAGAAACAGAAGAAGGAGAAGGAGTAGGTGAAGACTGGAGGGTGAATCAGAAGAAGTAGAAGAAGGAGAAGGAGAAGGTGAAGTCTGGAGGGTGAATCAGACGAAGTAGGAGAAGGAGAAGGAGAAGGTGAAGTCTGGAGGGTGAATCAGAAGAAGCAGAAGAAGGAGAAAAGAGGGTGAAGTTAGGAGGGTGAATCAGAAGAAGCAGAAGAAGGAGAAGGAGAAGGTGAAGTCTGGAGGGTGAAGCAGAAGAAGCAGAAGAAGGAGAAGGAGAAGGTGAAGTCTGGAGGGTGAATCAGAAGAAGCAGAAGAAGGAGAAGGAGAAGGTGAAGTCTGGAGGGTGAATCAGAAGAAGCAGAAGAAGGAGAAGGAGAAGGTGAAGTCAGGAGGGTGAATCAGAAGAAGCAGAAGAAGGAGAAGGAGAAGGTGAATTTAGGAGGGTGAATCAGAAGAAGCAGAAGAAGTAGAAGGAGCAGGTGAAGTCAGGGGGGTGTAGCAGAAGAAGTAGAAGAAGGAGAAGGAGAAGGTGAAGTCAGGACGGTGAAGCAGAAGAAGCAGAAGAAGGAGAAGGAGAAGGTGAAGCCTGGAGGGCGCAGCAGAAGAAGCAGAAGAAGGAGAAGGAGAAGGTGAAGTCTGGAGTGTGAAGCAGAAGAAGCAGAAGAAGGAGAAGGAGAAGGTGAAGTCTGGAGGGCGCAGCAGAAGAAGCAGAAGAAGGAGAATGAGAAGGTGAAGTCTGGAGGGTGAATCAGAAGAAGCAGAAGAAGGAGAAGGAGAAGGTGAAGTCTGGAGGGTGAATCGGAAGAAGGAGAAGAAGGAGAAGGAGAAGGTGAAGTCAGGAGGGTGAATCAGAAGAAGTAGAAGAAGGAGAAGGAGAAGGTGAAGTCAGGAGGGTGAATCAGAAGAAGCAGAAGAAGGAGAAGGAGAAGGTGAAGTCTGGAGGGCGAATCAGAAGAAACAGAAGAAGGAGAAGGAGAAGGTGAAGTCTGGAGGGTGAATAAGAAGAAGCAGAAGAAGGAGAAGGAGAAGGTGAAGTCTGGAGGTTGAATCAGAAGAAGCAGAATAACGAGAAGGAGAAGGTGAAGTCTGGAGGGTGAATCAGAAGAAGCAGAATAAGGAGATGGAGAAGGTGAAGTCTGGAGGGTGAATCAGAAGAAGCAGAAGAAGGAGAAGGAGAAGGTGAAGTCTGGAGGGTGAATCAGAAGAGGTAGAAGAAGGAGAAGGAGAAGGTGAAGTCTGGAGGGTGAAGCAGAAGAAGGAGAAGAAGGAGAAGGAGAAGGTGAAGTCAGGAGGGTGAATCAGAAGAAGTAGAAGAAGGAGAAGGAGAAGGTGAAGCCAGGAGGGTGAATCAGAAGAAGCAGAAGAAGGAGAAGGAGAAGGTGAAGTCTGGAGGGTGAATCAGAAGAATCAGAAGAAGGAGAAGGAGAAGGTGAAGTCTGGAGGGTGAAACAGAAGAATCAGAAGAAAGAGAAGGAGAAGGTGAAGTCTGGAGGCTGAAGCAGAAGAAACAGAAGAAGGAGAAGGAGAATGTGAAGACTGGAGGGTGAATCAGAAGAAGTAGAAGAAGGAGAAGGAGAAGGTGAAGTCTGGAGGGTGAATCAGAAGAAGTAGAAGAAGGAGAAGGAGAAGGTGAAGTCTGGAGGGTGAATCAGAAGAAGCAGAAGAAGGAGAAGGAGAAGGTGAAGTCTGGAGGGTGAATCAGAAGATGCAGAAGAAGGAGAAGGAGAAGATGAAGTCTGGAGGGTGAATCAGAAGAAGTAGAAGAAGGAGAAGGAGAAGGTGAAGTCTGGAGGGTGAATCAGAAGAAGTAGAAGAAGGAGAAGGAGAAGGTGAAGTCTGGAGGGTGAATCAGAAGAAACAGAAGAAGGAGAAGGAGAAGGTGAAGTCTGGAGGGTGAATCAGAAGAAGTAGAAGAAGGAGAAGGAGAAGGTGTAGTCTGGAGGGTGAATCAGAAGAAGTAGACGAAGGAGAAGGAGAAGGTGAAGTCTGGAGGGTGAATCAGAAGAAGCAGAAGAAGGAGAAGGAGAAGATGAAGTCTGGAGGGTGAATCAGAAGAAGTAGAAGACGGAGAAGGAGAAGGTGAAGTCTGGAGGGTGAATCAGAAGAAGCAGAAGAAGGAGAAGGAGAAGGTGAAGTCTGGAGGGTGAATCAGAAGAAGCAGAAGAAGGAGAAGGAGAAGGTGAAGTCTGGAGGGTGAATCAGAAGAAGCAGAATAAGGAGAAGGAGAAGGTGAAGTCTGGAGGGTGAATCAGAAGAAGCAGAAGAAGGAGAAGGAGAAGGTGAAGTCTGGAGGATGAATCAGAAGAAGTAGAAGAAGGAGAAGGAGAAGGTGAAGTCTGGAGGGTGAATCAGAAGAAGTAGAAGAAGGAGAAGGAGAAGGTGAAGTCTGGAGGGTGAATCAGAAGAAGTAGAAGAAGGAGAAGGAGAAGGTGAAGTCTGGAGGGTGAAGCAGAAGAAGTAGAAGAAGGAGAAGGAGAAGGTGAAGTCAGGAGGGTGAATCAGAAGAAGTAGAAGAAGGAGAAGGAGAAGGTGAAGTCAGGAGGGTGAAGCAGAAGAAGCAGAAGAAGGAGAAGGAGAAGGTGAAGTCTGGAGGGTGAAGCAGAAGAAGCAGAAGAAGGAGAAGGAGAAGGTGAAGTCTGGAGGGTGAATCAGAAGAAACAGAAGAAAGAGAAGGAGAAGGTGAAGTCTGGATTGTGAATCAGAAGAAGTAGAAGAAGGAGAAGGAGAAGGTGAAGTCTGGAGGGTGAATCAGAAGAAGCAGAAGAAGGAGAAGGAGAAGGTGAAGTCTGGAGGGTGAATCAGAAGAAGCAGAAGAAGGAGAAGGAAAAGGTGAAGTCTGGAGGGTGAATCAGAAGAAGCAGAAGAAGGAGAAGGAGAAGGTTAAGTCTGGAGGGTGAATCAGAAGAAGCAGAATTAGGAGAAGGAGAAGGTGAGGTCTGGAGGGTGAATCAGAAGAAGCAGAAGAAGGAGAAGGAGAAGGTGAAGTCTGGAGGGTGAATCAGAAGAAGTAGAAGAAGGAGAAGGAGAAGGTGAAGTCTGGAGGGTGAAGCAGAAGTAGTAGAAGAAGGAGAAGGAGAAGGTGAAGTCAGGAGGGTGAATCAGAAGAAGCAGAAGAAGGAGAAGGAGAAGGTGAAGTCTGGAGGGTGAATCAGAAGAATCAGAAGAAGGAGAAGGAGAAGATGAAGTCTGGAGGGTGAATCAGAAGAAGCAGAAGAAAGAGAAGGAGAAGGTGAAGTCTGGAGGGTGAAGCAAAAGAAACAGAAGAAGGAGAAGGAGTAGGTGAAGACTGGAGGGTGAATCAGAAGAAGTAGAAGAAGGAGAAGGAGAAGGTGAAGTCTGGAGGGTGAATCAGACGAAGTAGAAGAAGGAGAAGGAGAAGGTGAAGTCTGGAGGGTGAATCAGAAAAAGCAGAAGAAGGAGAAAAGAGGGTGAAGTTAGGAGGGTGAATCAGAAGAAGCAGAAGAAGGAGAAGGAGCAGGTGAAGTCAGGGGGGTGAAGCAGAAGAAGTAGAAGAAGGAGAAGGAGAAGGTGAAGTCAGGACGGTGAAGCAGAAGAAGCAGAAGAAGGAGAAGGAGAAGGTGAAGTCTGGAGGGTGAAGCAGAAGAAGCAGAAGAAGGAGAAGGAGAGGGTGAAGTCTGGAGGGTGAATCAGAAGAAGTAGAAGAAGGAGAAGGAGAAGGTGAAGTCAGGAGAGTGAAGCAGAAGAAGCAGAAGAAGGAGAAGGAGAAGGTGAAGTCTGGAGGGCGAAGCAGAAGAAGCAGAAGAAGGAGAAGGAGAAGGTGAAGTCTGGAGGGTGAAGCAGAAGAAGCAGAAGAAGGAGAAGGAGTAGGTGAAGTCTGGAGGGTGAATCAGAAGAAGTAGAAGAAGGAGAAGGATAAGGTGAAGTCAGGAGGGTGAAGCAGAAGAAGCAGAAGAAGGAGAAGGAGAAGGTGAAGTCTGGTGGGTGAAGCAGAAGAAGCAGAAGAAGGAGAAGGAGAAGGTGAAGTCTGGAGGGTGAAGCAGAAGAAGCAGAAGAAGGAGAAGGAGAAGGTGAAGTCAGGAGGGTGGATCAGAAGAAGTAGAAGAAGGAGAAGGAGAAGGTGAAGTCTGGAGGGTGAATCAGAAGAAGCAGAAGAAGGAGAAGGAGAAGGTGAAGTCTGGAGGGCGCAGCAGAAGAAGCAGAAGAAGGAGAAAGTGAAGGTGAAGTCTGGAGGGTGAAGCAGAAGAAGCAGAAGAAGGAGAAGGAGAGGGTGAAGTCTGGAGGGTGAATCAGAAGAAGTAGAAGAAGGAGAAGGAGAAGGTGAAGTCTGGAGGGTGAAGCAGAAGAAGTAGAAGAAGGAGAAGGAGAAGGTGAAGTCAGGAGGGTGAATCAGAAGAAGCAGAAGAAGGAGAAGGAGAAGGTGAAGTCTGGAGGGTGAATCAGAAGAATCAGAAGAAGGAGAAGGAGAAGATGAAGTCCGGAGGGTGAATCAGAAGAAGCAGAAGAAAGAGAAGGAGAAGGTGAAGTCTGGAGGGTGAAGCAGAAGAAACAGAAGAAGGAGAAGGAGTAGGTGAAGACTGGAGGGTGAATCAGAAGAAGTAGAAGAAGGAGAAGGAGAAGGTGAAGTCTGGAGGGTGAATCAGACGAAGTAGAAGAAGGAGAAGGAGAAGGTGAAGTCTGGAGGGTGAATCAGAAGAAGCAGAAGAAGGAGAAGGAGAAGGTGAAGTTAGGAGGGTGAATCAGAAGAAGCAGAAGAAGGAGAAGGAGAAGGTGAAGTCAGGAGAGTGAAGCAGAAGAAGCAGAAGAAGGAGAAGGAGAAGGTGAAGTCTGGAGGGCGAAGCAGAAGAAGCAGAAGAAGGAGAAGGAGAAGGTGAAGTCTGGAGGGTGAAGCAGAAGAAGCAGAAGAAGGAGAAGGAGTAGGTGAAGTCTGGAGGGTGAATCAGAAGAAGTAGAAGAAGGAGAAGGAGAAGGTGAAGTCTGGAGGGTGAATCAGAAGAAGCAGAAGAAGGAGAAGGAGAAGGTGAAGTCTGGAGGGCGCAGCAGAAGAAGCAGAAGAAGGAGAAAGAGAAGGTGAAGTCTGGAGGGTGAAGCAGAAGAAGCAGAAGAAGGAGAAGGAGAGGGTGAAGTCTGGAGGGTGAATCAGAAGAAGTAGAAGAAGGAGAAGGAGAAGGTGAAGTCAGGAGAGTGAAGCAGAGGAAGCAGAAGAAGGAGAAGGAGAAGGTGAAGTCTGGAGGGCGAAGCAGAAGAAGCAGAAGAAGGAGAAGGAGTAGGTGAAGTCTGGAGGGTGAAGCAGAAGAAGCAGAAGAAGGAGAAGGAGTAGGTGAAGTCAGGAGGGTGAAGCAGAAGAAGCAGAAGAAGGAGAAGGAGAAGGTGAAGTCTGGTGGGTGAAGCAGAAGAAGCAGAAGAAGGAGAAGGAGAAGGTGAAGTCTGGAGGGTGAAGCAGAAGAAGCAGAAGAAGGAGAAGGAGAAGGTGAAGTCAAGAGGGTGGATCAGAAGAAGTAGAATAAGGAGAAGGAGAAGGTGAAGTCTGGAGGGTGAATCAGAAGAAGCAGAAGAAGGAGAAGGAGAAGGTGAAGTCTGGAGGGCGCAGCAGAAGAAGCAGAAGAAGGAGAAAGAGAAGGTGAAGTCTGGAGGGTGAAGCAGAAGAAGCAGAAGAAGGAGAAGGAGAGGGTGAAGTCTGGAGGGTGAATCAGAAGAAGTAGAAGAAGGAGAAGGAGAAGGTGAAGTCAGGAGAGTGAAGCAGAAGAAGCAGAAGAAGGAGAAGGAGAAGGTGAAGTCTGGAGGGCGAAGCAGAAGAAGCAGAAGAAGGAGAAGGAGAAGGTGAAGTCTGGAGGGTGAAGCAGAAGAAGCAGAAGAAGGAGAAGGAGTAGGTGAAGTCTGGAGGGTGAATCAGAAGAAGTAGAAGAAGGAGAAGGAGAAGGTGAAGTCAGGAGGGTGAAGCAGAAGAAGCAGAAGAAGGAGAAGGAGAAGGTGAAGTCTGGAGGGTGAAGCAGAAGAAGCAGAAGAAGGAGAAGGAGAAGGTGAAGTCTGGAGGGTGAAGCAGAAGAAACAGAAGAAGGAGAAGGAGAAGGTGAAGACTGGAGGGTGAATCAGAAGAAGTAGAAGAAGGAGAAGGAGAAGGTGAAGTCTGGAGGGCGAAGCAGAAGAAGCAGAAGAAGGAGAAGGAGTAGGTGAAGTCTGGAGGGTGAAGCAGAAGAAGCAGAAGAAGGAGAAGGAGTAGGTGAAGTCAGGAGGGTGAAGCAGAAGAAGCAGAAGAAGGAGAAGGAGAAGGTGAAGTCTGGTGGGTGAAGCAGAAGAAGCAGAAGAAGGAGAAGGAGAAGGTGAAGTCTGGAGGGTGAAGCAGAAGAAGCAGAAGAAGGAGAAGGAGAAGGTGAAGTCAGGAGGGTGGATCAGAAGAAGTAGAAGAAGGAGAAGGAGAAGGTGAAGTCTGGAGGGTGAATCAGAAGAAGCAGAAGAAGGAGAAGGAGAAGGTGAAGTCTGGAGGGCGCAGCAGAAGAAGCAGAAGAAGGAGAAAGAGAAGGTGAAGTCTGGAGGGTGAAGCAGAAGAAGCAGAAGAAGGAGAAGGAGAGGGTGAAGTCTGGAGGGTGAATCAGAAGAAGTAGAAGAAGGAGAAGGAGAAGGTGAAGTCAGGAGAGTGAAGCAGAAGAAGCAGAAGAAGGAGAAGGAGAAGGTGAAGTCTGGAGGGTGAAGCAGAAGAAGCAGAAGAAGGAGAAGGAGTAGGTGAAGTCTGGAGGGTGAATCAGAAGAAGTAGAAGAAGGAGAAGGAGAAGGTGAAGTCTGGAGGGTGAATCAGAAGAAGCAGAAGAAGGAGAAGGAGAAGGTGAAGTCTGGAGGGCGCAGCAGAAGAAGCAGAAGAAGGAGAAAGAGAAGGTGAAGTCTGGAGGGTGAAGCAGAAGAAGCAGAAGAAGGAGAAGGAGAGGGTGGAGTCTGGAGGGTGAATCAGAAGAAGTAGAAGAAGGAGAAGGAGAAGGTGAAGTCAGGAGAGTGAAGCAGAGGAAGCAGAAGAAGGAGAAGGAGAAGGTGAAGTCTGGAGGGCGAAGCAGAAGAAGCAGAAGAAGGAGAAGGAGTAGGTGAAGTCTGGAGGGTGAAGCAGAAGAAGCAGAAGAAGGAGAAGGAGTAGGTGAAGTCAGGAGGGTGAAGCAGAAGAAGCAGAAGAAGGAGAAGGAGAAGGTGAAGTCTGGTGGGTGAAGCAGAAGAAGCAGAAGAAGGAGAAGGAGAAGGTGAAGTCTGGAGGGTGAAGCAGAAGAAGCAGAAGAAGGAGAAGGAGAAGGTGAAGTCAAGAGGGTGGATCAGAAGAAGTAGAAGAAGGAGAAGGAGAAGGTGAAGTCTGGAGGGTGAATCAGAAGAAGCAGAAGAAGGAGAAGGAGAAGGTGAAGTCTGGAGGGCGCAGCAGAAGAAGCAGAAGAAGGAGAAAGAGAAGGTGAAGTCTGGAGGGTGAAGCAGAAGAAGCAGAAGAAGGAGAAGGAGAGGGTGAAGTCTGGAGGGTGAATCAGAAGAAGTAGAAGAAGGAGAAGGAGAAGGTGAAGTCAGGAGAGTGAAGCAGAAGAAGCAGAAGAAGGAGAAGGAGAAGGTGAAGTCTGGAGGGCGAAGCAGAAGAAGCAGAAGAAGGAGAAGGAGAAGGTGAAGTCTGGAGGGTGAAGCAGAAGAAGCAGAAGAAGGAGAAGGAGTAGGTGAAGTCTGGAGGGTGAATCAGAAGAAGTAGAAGAAGGAGAAGGAGAAGGTGAAGTCAGGAGGGTGAAGCAGAAGAAGCAGAAGAAGGAGAAGGAGAAGGTGAAGTCTGGAGGGTGAAGCAGAAGAAGCAGAAGAAGGAGAAGGAGAAGGTGAAGTCTGGAGGGTGAAGCAGAAGAAACAGAAGAAGGAGAAGGAGAAGGTGAAGACTGGAGGGTGAATCAGAAGAAGTAGAAGAAGGAGAAGGAGAAGGTGAAGTCTGGAGGGCGAAGCAGAAGAAGCAGAAGAAGGAGAAGGAGTAGGTGAAGTCTGGAGGGTGAAGCAGAAGAAGCAGAAGAAGGAGAAGGAGTAGGTGAAGTCAGGAGGGTGAAGCAGAAGAAGCAGAAGAAGGAGAAGGAGAAGGTGAAGTCTGGTGGGTGAAGCAGAAGAAGCAGAAGAAGGAGAAGGAGAAGGTGAAGTCTGGAGGGTGAAGCAGAAGAAGCAGAAGAAGGAGAAGGAGAAGGTGAAGTCAGGAGGGTGGATCAGAAGAAGTAGAAGAAGGAGAAGGAGAAGGTGAAGTCTGGAGGGTGAATCAGAAGAAGCAGAAGAAGGAGAAGGAGAAGGTGAAGTCTGGAGGGCGCAGCAGAAGAAGCAGAAGAAGGAGAAAGAGAAGGTGAAGTCTGGAGGGTGAAGCAGAAGAAGCAGAAGAAGGAGAAGGAGAGGGTGAATTCTGGAGGGTGAATCAGAAGAAGTAGAAGAAGGAGAAGGAGAAGGTGAAGTCAGGAGAGTGAAGCAGAAGAAGCAGAAGAAGGAGAAGGAGAAGGTGAAGTCTGGAGGGCGAAGCAGAAGAAGCAGAAGAAGGAGAAGGAGAAGGTGAAGTCTGGAGGGTGAAGCAGAAGAAGCAGAAGAAGGAGAAGGAGTGGGTGAAGTCTGGAGGGTGAATCAGTAGAAGTAGAAGAAGGAGAAGGAGAAGGTGAAGTCAGGAGGGTGAAGCAGAAGAAGCAGAAGAAGGAGAAGGAGAAGGTGAAGTCTGGAGGGTGAAGCAGAAGAAGCAGAAGAAGGAGAAGGAGAAGGTGAAGTCTGGAGGGTGAATCAGAAGAAGCAGAAGAAGGAGAAGGAGAAGGTGAAGTCTGGAGGGTGAATCAGAAGAAGCAGAAGAAGGAGAAGGAGAAGGTGAAGTCAGGAGGGTGAATCAGAAGAAGCAGAAGAAGGAGAAGGAGAAGGTGAATTTAGGAGGGTGAATCAGAAGAAGCAGAAGAAGGAGAAGGAGCAGGTGAAGTCAGGGGGGTGTAGCAGAAGAAGTAGAAGAAGGAGAAGGAGAAGGTGAAGTCAGGACGGTGAAGCAGAAGAAGCAGAAGAAGGAGAAGGAGAAGGTGAAGCCTGGAGGGCGCAGCAGAAGAAGCAGAAGAAGGAGAAGGAGAAGGTGAAGTCTGGAGTGTGAAGCAGAAGAAGCAGAAGAAGGAGAAGGAGAAGGTGAAGTCTGGAGGGTGAAGCAGAAGAAACAGAAGAAGGAGAAGGAGAAGGTGAAGACTGGAGGGTGCATCAGAAGAAGTAGAAGAAGGAGAAGGAGAAGGTGAAGTCTGGAGGGTGAATCAGAAGAAGTAGAAGAAGGAGAAGGAGAAGTTGAAGTCTGGAGGGTGAATCAGAAGAAGCAGAAGAAGGAGAAGGAGAAGGTGAAGTCTGGAGGGTGAATCAGAAGAAGCAGAAGAAGGAGAAGGAGAAGATGAAGTCTGGAGGGTGAATCAGAAGAAGTAGAAGAAGGAGAAGGAGAAGGTGAAGTCTGGAGGGTGAATCAGAACAAGTAGAAGAAGGAGATGGAGAAGATGAAGTCTGGAGGGTGAATCAGAAGAAAGAGAAGAAGGAGAAGGAGAAGGTGAAGTCTGGAGGGTGAATGAGAAGAAGTAGAAGAAGGAGTAGGAGAAGGTGTAGTCTGGAGGGTGAATCAGAAGAAGTAGACGAAGGAGAAGGAGAAGGTGAAGTCTGGAGGGTGAATCAGAAGAAGCAGAAGAAGGAGAAGGAGAAGGTGAAGTCTGGAGGGTGAATCAGAAGAAGTAGAAGAAGGAGAAGGAGAAGGTGAAGTCTGGAGGGTGAATCAGAAGAAGCAGAAGAAAGAGAAGGAGAAGGTGAAGTCTGGAGGGTGAATCAGAAGAAGTAGAAGAAGGAGAAGGAGAAGGTGAAGTCTGGAGGGTGAATCAGAAGAAGCAGAAGAAGGAGAAGGAGAAGGTGAAGTCTGGAGGGTGAATCAGAAGAAGCAGAAGAAGGAGAAGGAAAAGGTGAAGTCTGGAGGGTGAATCAGAAGAAGCAGAAGAAGGAGAAGGAGAAGGTGAAGTCTGGAGGGTGAATCAGAAGAAGCAGAATAAGGAGAAGGAGAAGGTGAAGTCTGGAGGGTGAATCAGAAGAAGCAGAAGAAGGAGAAGGAGAAGGTGAAGTCTGGAGGGTGAATCAGAAGAAGTAGAAGAAGGAGAAGGAGAAGGTGAAGTCTGGAGGGTGAAGCAGAAGAAGTAGAAGAAGGAGAAGGAGAAGGTGAAGTCAGGAGGGTTAATCAGAAGAAGCAGAAGAAGGAGAAGGAGAAGGTGAATTCTGGAGGGTGAATCAGAAGAATCAGAAGAAGGAGAAGGAGAAGATGAAGTCTGGAGGGTGAATCAGAAGAAGCAGAAGAAAGAGAAGGAGAAGGTGAAGTCTGGAGGGTGAAGCAGAAGAAACAGAAGAAGGAGAAGGAGTAGGTGAAGACTGGAGGGTGAATCAGAAGAAGTAGAAGAAGGAGAAGGAGAAGGTGAAGTCAGGAGGGTGAATCAGAAGAAGCAGAAGAAGGAGAAGGAGAAGGTGAAGTCAGGAGGGTGAAGCAGAAGAAGCAGAAGAAGGAGAAGGAGAAGGTGAAGTCTGGAGGGTGAAGCAGAAGAAGCAGAAGAAGGAGAAGGAGAAGGTGAAGTCTGGAGGGTGAATCAGAAGAAGCAGAAGAAGGAGAAGGAGAAGGTGAAGTCTGGAGGGTGAATCAGAAGAAGCAGAAGAAGGAGAAGGAGAAGGTGAAGTCAGGAGGGTGAATCAGAAGAAGCAGAAGAAGGAGAAGGAGAAGGTGAATTTAGGAGGGTGAATCAGAAGAAGCAGAAGAAGTAGAAGGAGCAGGTGAAGTCAGGGGGGTGTAGCAGAAGAAGTAGAAGAAGGAGAAGGAGAAGGTGAAGTCAGGACGGTGAAGCAGAAGAAGCAGAAGAAGGAGAAGGAGAAGGTGAAGCCTGGAGGGCGCAGCAGAAGAAGCAGAAGAAGGAGAAGGAGAAGGTGAAGTCTGGAGTGTGAAGCAGAAGAAGCAGAAGAAGGAGAAGGAGAAGGTGAAGTCTGGAGGGTGAAGCAGAAGAAACAGAAGAAGGAGAAGGAGAAGGTGAAGACTGGAGGGTGAATCAGAAGAAGTAGAAGAAGGAGAAGGAGAAGGTGAAGTCTGGAGGGTGAATCAGAAGAAGTAGAAGAAGGAGAAGGAGAAGTTGAAGTCTGGAGGGTGAATCAGAAGAAGCAGAAGAAGGAGAAGGAGAAGGTGAAGTCTGGAGGGTGAATCAGAAGAAGCAGAAGAAGGAGAAGGAGAAGATGAAGTCTGGAGGGTGAATCAGAAGAAGTACAAGAAGGAGAAGGAGAAGGTGAAGTCTGGAGGGTGAATCAGAACAAGTAGAAGAAGGAGAAGGAGAAGATGAAGTCTGGAGGGTGAATCAGAAGAAAGAGAAGAAGGAGAAGGAGAAGGTGAAGTCTGGAGGGTGAATGAGAAGAAGTAGAAGAAGGAGAAGGAGAAGGTGTAGTCTGGAGGGTGAATCAGAAGAAGTAGACGAAGGAGAAGGAGAAGGTGAAGTCTGGAGGGTGAATCAGAAGAAGCAGAAGAAGGAGAAGGAGAAGGTGAAGTCTGGAGGGTGAATCAGAAGAAGTAGAAGAAGGAGAAGGAGAAGGTGAAGTCTGGAGGGTGAATCAGAAGAAGCAGAAGAAAGAGAAGGAGAAGGTGAAGTCTGGAGGGTGAATCAGAAGAAGTAGAAGAAGGAGAAGGAGAAGGTGAAGTCTGGAGGGTGAATCAGAAGAATCAGAAGAAGGAGAAGGAGAAGATGAAGTCTGGAGGGTGAATCAGAAGAAGCAGAAGAAAGAGAAGGAGAAGGTGAAGTCTGGAGGGTGAAGCAGAAGAAACAGAAGAAGGAGAAGGAGTAGGTGAAGACTGGAGGGTGAATCAGAAGAAGTAGAAGAAGGAGAAGGAGAAGGTGAAGTCAGGAGGGTGAATCAGAAGAAGCAGAAGAAGGAGAAGGAGAAGGTGAAGTCAGGAGGGTGAAGCAGAAGAAGCAGAAGAAGGAGAAGGAGAAGGTGAAGTCTGGAGGGTGAAGCAGAAGAAGCAGAAGAAGGAGAAGGAGAAGGTGAAGTCTGGAGGGTGAATCAGAAGAAGCAGAAGAAGGAGAAGGAGAAGGTGAAGTCTGGAGGGTGAATCAGAAGAAGCAGAAGAAGGAGAAGGAGAAGGTGAAGTCAGGAGGGTGAATCAGAAGAAGCAGAAGAAGGAGAAGGAGAAGGTGAATTTAGGAGGGTGAATCAGAAGAAGCAGAAGAAGGAGAAGGAGCAGGTGAAGTCAGGGGGGTGTAGCAGAAGAAGTAGAAGAAGGAGAAGGAGAAGGTGAAGTCAGGACGGTGAAGCAGAAGAAGGAGAAGAAGGAGAAGGAGAAGGTGAAGCCTGGAGGGCGCAGCAGAAGAAGCAGAAGAAGGAGAAGGAGAAGGTGAAGTCTGGAGTGTGAATCAGAAGAAGCAGAAGAAGGAGAAGGAGAAGGTGAAGTCTGGAGGGTGAATCAGAAGAAGCAGAAGAAGGAGAAGGAGAAGGTGAATTTAGGAGGGTGAATCAGAAGAAGCAGAAGAAGGAGAAGGAGCAGGTGAAGTCAGGGGGGTGTAGCAGAAGAAGTAGAAGAAGGAGAAGGAGAAGGTGAAGTCAGGACGGTGAAGCAGAAGAAGCAGAAGAAGGAGAAGGAGAAGGTGAAGCCTGGAGGGCGCAGCAGAAGAAGCAGAAGAAGGAGAAGGAGAAGGTGAAGTCTGGAGTGTGAAGCAGAAGAAGCAGAAGAAGGAGAAGAAGAAGGTGAAGTCTGGAGGGTGAAGCAGAAGAAACAGAAGAAGGAGAAGGAGAAGGTGAAGACTGGAGGGTGAATCAGAAGAAGTAGAAGAAGGAGAAGGAGAAGGTGAAGTCTGGAGGGTGAATCAGAAGAAGTAGAAGAAGGAGAAGGAGAAGTTGAAGTCTGGAGGGTGAATCAGAAGAAGTAGAAGAAGGAGAAGGAGAAGGTGAAGTCTGGAGGGTGAATCAGAAGAAGCAGAAGAAGGAGAAGGAGAAGATGAAGTCTGGAGGGTGAATCAGAAGAAGTAGAAGAAGGAGAAGGAGAAGGTGAAGTCTGGAGGGTGAATCAGAACAAGTAGAAGAAGGAGAAGGAGAAGATGAAGTCTGGAGGGTGAATCAGAGGAAAGAGCAGAAGGAGAAGGAGAAGGTGAAGTCTGGAGGGTGAATGAGAAGAAGTAGAAGAAGGAGAAGGAGAAGGTGTAGTCTGGAGGGTGAATCAGAAGAAGTAGACGAAGGAGAAGGAGAAGGTGAAGTCTGGAGGGTGAATCAGAAGAAGCAGAAGAAGGAGAAGGAGAAGGTGAAGTCTGGAGGGTGAATCAGAAGAAGTAGAAGAAGGAGAAGGAGAAGGTGAAGTCTGGAGGGTGAATCAGAAGAAGCAGAAGAAAGAGAAGGAGAAGGTGAAGTCTGGAGGGTGAATCAGAAGAAGTAGAAGAAGGAGAAGGAGAAGGTGAAGTCTGGAGGGTGAATCAGAAGAATCAGAAGAAGGAGAAGGAGAAGATGAAGTCTGGAGGGTGAATCAGAAGAAGCAGAAGAAAGAGAAGGAGAAGGTGAAGTCTGGAGGGTGAAGCAGAAGAAACAGAAGAAGGAGAAGGAGTAGGTGAAGACTGGAGGGTGAATCAGAAGAAGTAGAAGAAGGAGAAGGAGAAGGTGAAGTCAGGAGGGTGAATCAGAAGAAGCAGAAGAAGGAGAAGGAGAAGGTGAAGTCAGGAGGGTGAAGCAGAAGAAGCAGAAGAAGGAGAAGGAGAAGGTGAAGTCTGGAGGGTGAAGCAGAAGAAGCAGAAGAAGGAGAAGGAGAAGGTGAAGTCTGGAGGGTGAATCAGAAGAAGCAGAAGAAGGAGAAGGAGAAGGTGAAGTCTGGAGGGTGAATCAGAAGAAGCAGAAGAAGGAGAAGGAGAAGGTGAAGTCAGGAGGGTGAATCAGAAGAAGCAGAAGAAGGAGAAGGAGAAGGTGAATTTAGGAGGGTGAATCAGAAGAAGCAGAAGAAGGAGAAGGAGCAGGTGAAGTCAGGGGGGTGTAGCAGAAGAAGTAGAAGAAGGAGAAGGAGAAGGTGAAGTCAGGACGGTGAAGCAGAAGAAGGAGAAGAAGGAGAAGGAGAAGGTGAAGCCTGGAGGGCGCAGCAGAAGAAGCAGAAGAAGGAGAAGGAGAAGGTGAAGTCTGGAGTGTGAAGCAGAAGAAGCAGAAGAAGGAGAAGGAGAAGGTGAAGTCTGGAGGGTGAAGCAGAAGAAACTGAAGAAGGAGAAGGAGAAGGTGAAGACTGGAGGGTGAATCAGAAGAAGTAGAAGAAGGAGAAGGAGAAGGTGAAGTCTGGAGGGTGAATCAGAAGAAGTAGAAGAAGGAGAAGGAGAAGTTGAAGTCTGGAGGGTGAATCAGAAGAAGCAGAAGAAGGAGAAGGAGAAGGTGAAGTCTGGAGGGTGAATCAGAAGAAGCAGAAGAAGGAGAAGGAGAAGATGAAGTCTGGAGGGTGAATCAGAAGAAGTAGAAGAAGGAGAAGGAGAAGGTGAAGTCTGGAGGGTGAATCAGAACAAGTAGAAGAAGGAGAAGGAGAAGATGAAGTCTGGAGGGTGAATCAGAAGAAAGAGAAGAAGGAGAAGGAGAAGGTGAAGTCTGGAGGGTGAATGAGAAGAAGTAGAAGAAGGAGAAGGAGAAGGTGTAGTCTGGAGGGTGAATCAGAAGAAGTAGACGAAGGAGAAGGAGAAGGTGAAGTCTGGAGGGTGAATCAGAAGAAGCAGAAGAAGGAGAAGGAGAAGGTGAAGTCTGGAGGGTGAATCAGAAGAATTAGAAGAAGGAGAAGGAGAAGGTGAAGTCTGGAGGGTGAATCAGAAGAAGCAGAAGAAAGAGAAGGAGAAGGTGAAGTCTGGAGGGTGAATCAGAAGAAGTAGAAGAAGGAGAAGGAGAAGGTGAAGTCTGGAGGGTGAATCAGAAGAAGCAGAAGAAGGAGAAGGAGAAGGTGAAGTCTGGAGGGTGAATCAGAAGAAGCAGAAGAAGGAGAAGGAAAAGGTGAAGTCTGGAGGGTGAATCAGAAGAAGCAGAAGAAGGAGAAGGAGAAGGTGAAGTCTGGAGGGTGAATCAGAAGAAGCAGAATAAGGAGAAGGAGAAGGTGAAGTCTGGAGGGTGAATCAGAAGAAGCAGAAGAAGGAGAAGGAGAAGGTGAAGTCTGGAGGGTGAATCAGAAGAAGTAGAAGAAGGAGAAGGAGAAGGTGAAGTCTGGAGGGTGAAGCAGAAGAAGTAGAAGAAGGAGAAGGAGAAGGTGAAGTCAGGAGGGTGAATCAGAAGAAGCAGAAGAAGGAGAAGGAGAAGGTGAAGTCTGGAGGGTGAATCAGAAGAATCAGAAGAAGGAGAAGGAGAAGATGAAGTCTGGAGGGTGAATCAGAAGAAGCAGAAGAAAGTGAAGGAGAAGGTGAAGTCTGGAGGGTGAAGCAGAAGAAACAGAAGAAGGAGAAGGAGTAGGTGAATACTGGAGGGTGAATCAGAAGAAGTAGAAGAAGGAGAAGGAGAAGGTGAAGTCTGGAGGGTGAATCAGAAGAAGTAGAAGAAGGAGAAGGAGAAGGTGAAGTCTGGAGGGTGAATCAGAAGAAGCAGAAGAAGGAGAAGGAGAAGGTGAAGTTAGGAGGGTGAATCAGAAGAAGCAGAAGAAGGAGAAGGAGCAGGTGAAGTCAGGGGGGTGAAGCAGAAGAAGTAGAAGAAGGAGAAGGAGAAGGTGAAGTCAGGACGGTGAAGCAGAAGAAGCAGAAGAAGGAGAAGGAGAAGGTGAAGTCTGGAGGGTGAAGCAGAAGAAGCAGAAGAAGGAGAAGGAGAGGGTGAAGTCTGGAGGGTGAATCAGAAGAAGTAGAAGAAGGAGAAGGAGAAGGTGAAGTCAGGAGAGTGAAGCAGAAGAAGCAGAAGAAGGAGAAGGAGAAGGTGAAGTCTGGAGGGCGAAGCAGAAGAAGCAGAAGAAGGAGAAGGAGAAGGTGAAGTCTGGAGGGTGAAGCAGAAGAAGCAGAAGAAGGAGAAGGAGTAGGTGAAGTCTGGAGGGTGAATCAGAAGAAGTAGAAGAAGGAGAAGGATAAGGTGAATTCAGGAGGGTGAAGCAGAAGAAGCAGAAGAAGGAGAAGGAGAAGGTGAAGTCTGGTGGGTGAAGCAGAAGAAGCAGAAGAAGGAGAAGGAGAAGGTGAAGTCTGGAGGGTGAAGCAGAAGAAGCAGAAGAAGGAGAAGGAGAAGGTGAAGTCAGGAGGGTGGATCAGAAGAAGTAGAAGAAGGAGAAGGAGAAGGTGAAGTCTGGAGGGTGAATCAGAAGAAGCAGAAGAAGGAGAAGGAGAAGGTGAGGTCTGGAGGGCGCTGCAGAAGAAGCAGAAGAAGGAGAAAGAGAAGGTGAAGTCTGGAGGGTGAAGCAGAAGAAGCAGAAGAAGGAGAAGGAGAGGGTGAAGTCTGGAGGGTGAATCAGAAGAAGTAGAAGAAGGAGAAGGAGAAGGTGAAGTCAGGAGAGTGAAGCAGAAGAAGCAGAAGAAGGAGAAGGAGAAGGTGAAGTCTGGAGGGCGAAGCAGAAGAAGCAGAAGAAGGAGAAGGAGAAGGTGAAGTCTGGAGGGTGAAGCAGAAGAAGCAGAAGAAGGAGAAGGAGTAGGTGACGTCTGGAGGGTGAATCAGAAGAAGTAGAAGAAGGAGAAGGAGAAGGTGAAGTCAGGAGGGTGAAGCAGAAGAAGCAGAAGAAGGAGAAGGAGAAGGTGAAGTCTGGAGGGTGAAGCAGAAGAAGCAGAAGAAGGAGAAGGAGAAGGTGAAGTCTGGAGGGTGAATCAGAAGAAGCAGAAGAAGGAGAAGGAGAAGGTGAAGCCTGGAGGGTGAATCAGAAGAAGCAGAAGAAGGAGAAGGAGAAGGAGAAGTCAGGAGGGTGAATCAGAAGAAGCAGAAGAAGGAGAAGGAGAAGGTGAATTTAGGAGGGTGAATCAGAAGAAGCAGAAGAAGGAGAAGGAGCAGGTGAAGTCAGGGGGGTGTAGCAGAAGAAGTAGAAGAAGGAGAAGGAGAAGGTGAAGTCAGGACGGTGAAGCAGAAGAAGCAGAAGAAGGAGAAGGAGAAGGTGAAGCCTGGAGGGCGCAGCAGAAGAAGCAGAAGAAGGAGAAGGAGAAGGTGAAGTCTGGAGTGTGAAGCAGAAGAAGCAGAAGAAGGAGAAGGAGAAGGTGAAGTCTACAGGGTGAAGCAGAAGAAACAGAAGAAGGAGAAGGAGAAGGTGAAGACTGGAGGGTGAATCAGAAGAAGTAGAAGAAGGAGAAGGAGAAGGTGATGTCTGGAGGGTGAATCAGAAGAAGTAGAAGAAGGAGAAGGAGATGTTGAAGTCTGGAGGGTGAATCAGAAGAAGCAGAAGAAGGAGAAGGAGAAGGTGAAGTCTGGAGGGTGAATCAGAAGAAGCAGAAGAAGGAGAAGGAGAAGATGAAGTCTGGAGGGTGAATCAGAAGAAGTAGAAGAAGGAGAAGGAGAAGGTGAAGTCTGGAGGGTGAATCAGAAGAAGTAAAAGAAGGAGAAGGAGAAGATGAAGTCTGGAGGGTGAATCAGAAGAAAGAGAAGTAGAAGGAGAAGGTGAAGTCTGGAGGGTGAATCAGAAGAAGTAGAAGAAGGAGAAGGAGAAGGTGTAGTCTGGAGGGTGAATCAGAAGAAGTAGACGAAGGAGAAGGAGAAGGTGAAGTCTGGAGGGTGAATCAGAAGAAGCAGAAGAAGGAGAAGGAGAATGTGAAGTCTGGAGGGTGAATCAGAAGAAGTAGAAGAAGGAGAAGGAGAAGGTGCAGTCTGGAGGGTGAATCAGAAGAAGCAGAAGAAGGAGAAGGAGAAGGTGAAGTCTGGAGGGTGAATCAGAAGAAGCAGAAGAAGGAG
The DNA here is from genome assembly GCF_052327205.1 of Somniosus microcephalus. NCBI lineage: Eukaryota > Metazoa > Chordata > Chondrichthyes > Squaliformes > Somniosidae > Somniosus > Somniosus microcephalus. The sequence continues at coordinate 816,320 of NW_028225249.1, forward strand.
AAGGAGAATGTGAAGTCTGGAGGGTGAATCAGAAGAAGCAGAATAAGGAGAAGGAGAAGGTGAAGTCTGGAGGGTGAATCAGAAGAAGCAGAAGAAGGAGAAGGAGAAGGTGAAGTCTGGAGGGTGAATCAGAAGAAGTAGAAGAAGGAGAAGGAGAAGGTGAAGTCTGGAGGGTGAATCAGAAGAAGTAGAAGAAGGAGAAGGAGAAGGTGAAGTCTGGAGGGTGAATCAGAAGAAGTAGAAGAAGGAGAAGGAGAAGGTGAAGTCTGGAGGGTGAAGCAGAAGAAGTAGATGAAGGAGAAGGAGAAGGTGAAGTCAGGAGGGTGAATCAGAAGAAGTAGAAGAAGGAGAAGGAGAAGGTGAGGTCTGGAGGGTGAATCAGAAGAAGCAGAAGAAGGAGAAGGAGAAGGTGAAGACTGGAGGGTGAATCAGAAGAAGTAGAAGAAGGAGAAGGAGAAGGTGAAGTCAGGAGGGTGAATCAGAAGAAGCAGAAGAAGGAGAAGGAGAAGGTGAAGTCAGGAGGGTGAAGCAGAAGAAGCAGAAGAAGGAGAAGGAGAAGGTGAAGTCTGGAGGGTGAAGCAGAAGAAGCAGAAGAAGGAGAAGGAGAAGGTGAAGTCTGGAGGGTGAATCAGAAGAAGCAGAAGAAGGAGAAGGAGAAGGTGAAGTCTGGAGGGTGAATCAGAAGAAGCAGAAGAAGGAGAAGGAGAAGGTGAAGTCAGGAGGGTGAATCAGAAGAAGCAGAAGAAGGAGAAGGAGAAGGTGAATTTAGGAGGGTGAATCAGAAGAAGCAGAAGAAGGAGAAGGAGCAGGTGAAGTCAGGGGGGTGTAGCAGAAGAAGTAGAAGAAGGAGAAGGAGAAGGTGAAGTCAGGACGGTGAAGCAGAAGAAGGAGAAGAAGGAGAAGGAGAAGGTGAAGCCTGGAGGGCGCAGCAGAAGAAGCAGAAGAAGGAGAAGGAGAAGGTGAAGTCTGGAGTGTGAAGCAGAAGAAGCAGAAGAAGGAGAAGGAGAAGGTGAAGTCTGGAGGGTGAAGCAGAAGAAACTGAAGAAGGAGAAGGAGAAGGTGAAGACTGGAGGGTGAATCAGAAGAAGTAGAAGAAGGAGAAGGAGAAGGTGAAGTCTGGAGGGTGAATCAGAAGAAGTAGAAGAAGGAGAAGGAGAAGTTGAAGTCTGGAGGGTGAATCAGAAGAAGCAGAAGAAGGAGAAGGAGAAGGTGAAGTCTGGAGGGTGAATCAGAAGAAGCAGAAGAAGGAGAAGGAGAAGATGAAGTCTGGAGGGTGAATCAGAAGAAGTAGAAGAAGGAGAAGGAGAAGGTGAAGTCTGGAGGGTGAATCAGAACAAGTAGAAGAAGGAGAAGGAGAAGATGAAGTCTGGAGGGTGAATCAGAAGAAAGAGAAGAAGGAGAAGGAGAAGGTGAAGTCTGGAGGGTGAATGAGAAGAAGTAGAAGAAGGAGAAGGAGAAGGTGTAGTCTGGAGGGTGAATCAGAAGAAGTAGACGAAGGAGAAGGAGAAGGTGAAGTCTGGAGGGTGAATCAGAAGAAGCAGAAGAAGGAGAAGGAGAAGGTGAAGTCTGGAGGGTGAATCAGAAGAATTAGAAGAAGGAGAAGGAGAAGGTGAAGTCTGGAGGGTGAATCAGAAGAAGCAGAAGAAAGAGAAGGAGAAGGTGAAGTCTGGAGGGTGAATCAGAAGAAGTAGAAGAAGGAGAAGGAGAAGGTGAAGTCTGGAGGGTGAATCAGAAGAAGCAGAAGAAGGAGAAGGAGAAGGTGAAGTCTGGAGGGTGAATCAGAAGAAGCAGAAGAAGGAGAAGGAAAAGGTGAAGTCTGGAGGGTGAATCAGAAGAAGCAGAAGAAGGAGAAGGAGAAGGTGAAGTCTGGAGGGTGAATCAGAAGAAGCAGAATAAGGAGAAGGAGAAGGTGAAGTCTGGAGGGTGAATCAGAAGAAGCAGAAGAAGGAGAAGGAGAAGGTGAAGTCTGGAGGGTGAATCAGAAGAAGTAGAAGAAGGAGAAGGAGAAGGTGAAGTCTGGAGGGTGAAGCAGAAGAAGTAGAAGAAGGAGAAGGAGAAGGTGAAGTCAGGAGGGTGAATCAGAAGAAGCAGAAGAAGGAGAAGGAGAAGGTGAAGTCTGGAGGGTGAATCAGAAGAATCAGAAGAAGGAGAAGGAGAAGATGAAGTCTGGAGGGTGAATCAGAAGAAGCAGAAGAAAGTGAAGGAGAAGGTGAAGTCTGGAGGGTGAAGCAGAAGAAACAGAAGAAGGAGAAGGAGTAGGTGAATACTGGAGGGTGAATCAGAAGAAGTAGAAGAAGGAGAAGGAGAAGGTGAAGTCTGGAGGGTGAATCAGAAGAAGTAGAAGAAGGAGAAGGAGAAGGTGAAGTCTGGAGGGTGAATCAGAAGAAGCAGAAGAAGGAGAAGGAGAAGGTGAAGTTAGGAGGGTGAATCAGAAGAAGCAGAAGAAGGAGAAGGAGCAGGTGAAGTCAGGGGGGTGAAGCAGAAGAAGTAGAAGAAGGAGAAGGAGAAGGTGAAGTCAGGACGGTGAAGCAGAAGAAGCAGAAGAAGGAGAAGGAGAAGGTGAAGTCTGGAGGGTGAAGCAGAAGAAGCAGAAGAAGGAGAAGGAGAGGGTGAAGTCTGGAGGGTGAATCAGAAGAAGTAGAAGAAGGAGAAGGAGAAGGTGAAGTCAGGAGAGTGAAGCAGAAGAAGCAGAAGAAGGAGAAGGAGAAGGTGAAGTCTGGAGGGCGAAGCAGAAGAAGCAGAAGAAGGAGAAGGAGAAGGTGAAGTCTGGAGGGTGAAGCAGAAGAAGCAGAAGAAGGAGAAGGAGTAGGTGAAGTCTGGAGGGTGAATCAGAAGAAGTAGAAGAAGGAGAAGGATAAGGTGAATTCAGGAGGGTGAAGCAGAAGAAGCAGAAGAAGGAGAAGGAGAAGGTGAAGTCTGGTGGGTGAAGCAGAAGAAGCAGAAGAAGGAGAAGGAGAAGGTGAAGTCTGGAGGGTGAAGCAGAAGAAGCAGAAGAAGGAGAAGGAGAAGGTGAAGTCAGGAGGGTGGATCAGAAGAAGTAGAAGAAGGAGAAGGAGAAGGTGAAGTCTGGAGGGTGAATCAGAAGAAGCAGAAGAAGGAGAAGGAGAAGGTGAGGTCTGGAGGGCGCTGCAGAAGAAGCAGAAGAAGGAGAAAGAGAAGGTGAAGTCTGGAGGGTGAAGCAGAAGAAGCAGAAGAAGGAGAAGGAGAGGGTGAAGTCTGGAGGGTGAATCAGAAGAAGTAGAAGAAGGAGAAGGAGAAGGTGAAGTCAGGAGAGTGAAGCAGAAGAAGCAGAAGAAGGAGAAGGAGAAGGTGAAGTCTGGAGGGCGAAGCAGAAGAAGCAGAAGAAGGAGAAGGAGAAGGTGAAGTCTGGAGGGTGAAGCAGAAGAAGCAGAAGAAGGAGAAGGAGTAGGTGACGTCTGGAGGGTGAATCAGAAGAAGTAGAAGAAGGAGAAGGAGAAGGTGAAGTCAGGAGGGTGAAGCAGAAGAAGCAGAAGAAGGAGAAGGAGAAGGTGAAGTCTGGAGGGTGAAGCAGAAGAAGCAGAAGAAGGAGAAGGAGAAGGTGAAGTCTGGAGGGTGAATCAGAAGAAGCAGAAGAAGGAGAAGGAGAAGGTGAAGCCTGGAGGGTGAATCAGAAGAAGCAGAAGAAGGAGAAGGAGAAGGAGAAGTCAGGAGGGTGAATCAGAAGAAGCAGAAGAAGGAGAAGGAGAAGGTGAATTTAGGAGGGTGAATCAGAAGAAGCAGAAGAAGGAGAAGGAGCAGGTGAAGTCAGGGGGGTGTAGCAGAAGAAGTAGAAGAAGGAGAAGGAGAAGGTGAAGTCAGGACGGTGAAGCAGAAGAAGCAGAAGAAGGAGAAGGAGAAGGTGAAGCCTGGAGGGCGCAGCAGAAGAAGCAGAAGAAGGAGAAGGAGAAGGTGAAGTCTGGAGTGTGAAGCAGAAGAAGCAGAAGAAGGAGAAGGAGAAGGTGAAGTCTACAGGGTGAAGCAGAAGAAACAGAAGAAGGAGAAGGAGAAGGTGAAGACTGGAGGGTGAATCAGAAGAAGTAGAAGAAGGAGAAGGAGAAGGTGATGTCTGGAGGGTGAATCAGAAGAAGTAGAAGAAGGAGAAGGAGATGTTGAAGTCTGGAGGGTGAATCAGAAGAAGCAGAAGAAGGAGAAGGAGAAGGTGAAGTCTGGAGGGTGAATCAGAAGAAGCAGAAGAAGGAGAAGGAGAAGATGAAGTCTGGAGGGTGAATCAGAAGAAGTAGAAGAAGGAGAAGGAGAAGGTGAAGTCTGGAGGGTGAATCAGAAGAAGTAAAAGAAGGAGAAGGAGAAGATGAAGTCTGGAGGGTGAATCAGAAGAAAGAGAAGTAGAAGGAGAAGGTGAAGTCTGGAGGGTGAATCAGAAGAAGTAGAAGAAGGAGAAGGAGAAGGTGTAGTCTGGAGGGTGAATCAGAAGAAGTAGACGAAGGAGAAGGAGAAGGTGAAGTCTGGAGGGTGAATCAGAAGAAGCAGAAGAAGGAGAAGGAGAATGTGAAGTCTGGAGGGTGAATCAGAAGAAGTAGAAGAAGGAGAAGGAGAAGGTGCAGTCTGGAGGGTGAATCAGAAGAAGCAGAAGAAGGAGAAGGAGAAGGTGAAGTCTGGAGGGTGAATCAGAAGAAGCAGAAGAAGGAGAAGGAGAATGTGAAGTCTGGAGGGTGAATCAGAAGAAGCAGAATAAGGAGAAGGAGAAGGTGAAGTCTGGAGGGTGAATCAGAAGAAGCAGAAGAAGGAGAAGGAGAAGGTGAAGTCTGGAGGGTGAATCAGAAGAAGTAGAAGAAGGAGAAGGAGAAGGTGAAGTCTGGAGGGTGAATCAGAAGAAGTAGAAGAAGGAGAAGGAGAAGGTGAAGTCTGGAGGGTGAATCAGAAGAAGTAGAAGAAGGAGAAGGAGAAGGTGAAGTCTGGAGGGTGAAGCAGAAGAAGTAGATGAAGGAGAAGGAGAAGGTGAAGTCAGGAGGGTGAATCAGAAGAAGTAGAAGAAGGAGAAGGAGAAGGTGAGGTCTGGAGGGTGAATCAGAAGAAGCAGAAGAAGGAGAAGGAGAAGGTGAAGTCTGGAGGGTGAATCAGAAGAATCAGAAGAAGGAGAAGGAGAAGGTGAAGTCTGGAGGGTGAATCAGAAGAAGCAGAAGAAAGAGAAGGAGAAGGTGAAGTCTGGAGTGTGAAGCAGAAGAAACAGAAGAAGGAGAAGGAGAAGGTGAAGACTGGAGGGTGAATCAGAAGAAGTAGAAGAAGGAGAAGGAGAAGGTGAAGTCTGGAGGGTGAATCAGAAGAAGTAGAAGAAGGAGAAGGAGAAGGTGAAGTCTGGAGGGTGAATCAGAAGAAGCAGAAGAAGGAGAAGGAGAAGGTGAAGTCTGGAGGGTGAATCAGAAGAAGGAGAAGAAGGAGAAGGAGAAGATGAAGTCTGGAGGGTGAATCAGAAGAAGTAGAAGAAGGAGAAGGAGAAGGTGAAGTCTGGAGGGTGAATCAGAAGAAGTAGAAGAAGGAGAAGGAGAAGGTGTAGTCTGGAGGGTGAATCAGTAGAAGTAGACGAAGGAGAAGGAGAAGGTGAAGTCTGGAGGGTGAATCAGAAGAAGCAGAAGAAGGAGAAGGAGAAGGTGAAGTCTGGAGGGTGAATCAGAAGAAGTAGAAGAAGGAGAAGGAGAAGGTGAAGTCTGGAGGGTGAATCAGAAGAAGCAGAAGAAGGAGAAGGAGAAGGTGAAGTCTGGAGGGTGAATCAGAAGAAGCAGAAGAAGGAGAAGGAGAAGTTGAAGTCTGGAGGGTGAAACAGAAGAAGCAGAATAAGGAGAAGGAGAAGGTGAAGTCTGGAGGGTGAATCAGAAGAAGCAGAAGAAGGAGAAGGAGAAGGTGAAGTCTGGAGGGTGAATCAGAAGAAGTAGAATAAGGAGAAGGAGAAGGTGAAGTCTGGAGGGTGAAGCAGAAGAAGTAGAAGAAGGAGAAGGAGAAGGTGAAGTCAGGAGGGTGAATCAGAAGAAGTAGAAGAAGGAGAAGGAGAAGGTGAAGTCAGGAGGGTGAATCAGAAGAAGTAGAAGAAGGAGAAGGAGAAGGTGAAGTCTGGAGGGTGAATCAGAAGAATCAGAAGAAGGAGAAGGAGAAGGTGAAGTCTGGAGGGTGAATCAGAAGAAGCAGAAGAAAGAGAAGGAGAAGGTGAAGTCTGGAGGGTGAAGCAGAAGAAACAGAAGAAGGAGAAGGAGAAGGTGAAGACTGGAGGGTGAATCAGAAGAAGTAGAAGAAGGAGAAGGAGAAGGTGAAGTCTGGAGGGTGAATCAGAAGAAGTAGAAGAAGGAGAAGGAGAAGTTGAAGTCTGGAGGGTGAATCAGAAGAAGCAGAAGAAGGAGAAGGAGAAGGTGAAGTCTGGAGGGTGAATCAGAAGAAGCAGAAGAAGGAGAAGGAGAAGATGAAGTCTGGAGGGTGAATCAGAAGAAGTAGAAGAAGGAGAAGGAGAAGGTGAAGTCTGGAGGGTGAATCAGAAGAAGTAGAAGAAGGAGAAGGAGAAGATGAAGTCTGGAGGGTGAATCAGAAGAAGGAGAAGGAGAAGGTGAAGTCTGGAGGGTGAATCAGAAGAAGTAGAAGAAGGAGAAGGAGAAGGTGTAGTCTGGAGGGTGAATCAGAAGAAGTAGAAGAAGGAGAAGGAGAAGGTGAAGTCTGGAGGGTGAATCAGAAGAAGTAGAAGAAGGAGAAGGAGAAGGTGAAGTCTGGAGGGTGAATCAGAAGAAGCAGAAGAAGGAGAAGGAGAAGGTGAAGTCTGGAGGGTGAATCAGAAGAAGCAGAAGAAGGAGAAGGAGAAGGTGAAGTCTGGAGGGTGAATCAGAAGAAGCAGAATAAGGAGAAGGAGAAGGTGAAGTCTGGAGGGTGAATCAGAAGAAGCAGAAGAAGGAGAAGGAGAAGGTGAAGTCTGGAGGGTGAATCAGAAGAAGTAGAAGAAGGAGAAGGAGAAGGTGAAGTCTGGAGGGTGAATCAGAAGAAGTAGAAGAAGGAGAAGGAGAAGGTGAAGTCTGGAGGGTGAAGCAGAAGAAGTAGATGAAGGAGAAGTAGAAGGTGAAGTCAGGAGGGTGAATCAGAAGAAGTAGAAGAAGGAGAAGGAGAAGGTGAGGTCTGGAGGGTGAATCAGAAGAAGCAGAAGAAGGAGAAGGTGAAGTCTGGAGGGTGAATCAGAAGAATCAGAAGAAGGAGAAGGAGAAGGTGAAGTCTGGAGGGTGAATCAGAAGAAGCAGAAGAAAGAGAAGGAGAAGGTGAAGTCTGGAGGGTGAAGCAGAAGAAACAGAAGAAGGAGAAGGAGAAGGTGAAGACTGGAGGGTGAATCAGAAGAAGTAGAAGAAGGAGAAGGAGAAGGTGAAGTCTGGAGGGTGAATCAGAAGAAGTAGAAGAAGGAGAAGGAGAAGGTGAAGTCTGGAGGGTGAATCAGAAGAAGCAGAAGAAGGAGAAGGAGAAGGTGAAGTCTGGAGGGTGAATCAGATGAAGGAGCAGAAGGAGAAGGAGAAGATGAAGTCTGGAGGGTGAATCAGAAGAAGTAGAAGAAGGAGAAGGAGAAGGTGAAGTCTGGAGGGTGAATCAGAAGAAGGAGAAGAAGGAGAAGGAGAAGATGAAGTCTGGAGGGTGAAACAGAAGAAACAGAAGAAGGAGAAGGAGAAGGTGAAGACTGGAGGGTGAATCAGAAGAAGTAGAAGAAGGAGAAGGAGAAGGTGAAGTCTGGAGGGTGAATCAGAAGAAGTAGAAGAAGGAGAAGGAGAAGGTGAAGTCTGGAGGGTGTATCAGAGGAAGTAGACGAAGGAGAAGGAGAAGGTGAAGTCTGGAGGGTGAATCAGAAGAAGCAGAAGAAGGAGAAGGAGAAGGTGAAGTCTGGAGGGTGAATCAGAAGAAGTAGAAGAAGGAGAAGGAGAAGGTGAAGTCTGGAGGGTGAATCAGAAGAAGCAGAAGAAGGAGAAGGAGAAGGTGAAGTCTGGAGGGTGAATCAGAAGAAGCAGAAGAAGGAGAAGGAGAAGGTGAAGTCTGGAGGGTGAAACAGAAGAAGCAGAATAAGGAGAAGGAGAAGGTGAAGTCAGGAGGGTGAATCAGAAGAAGTAGAAGAAGGAGAAGGAGAAGGTGAAGTCTGGAGGGTGAATCAGAAGAATCAGAAGAAGGAGAAGGAGAAGGTGAAGACTGGAGGGTGAATCAGAAGAAGTAGAAGAAGGAGAAGGAGAAGGTGAAGTCTGGAGGGTGAATCAGAAGAAGTAGAAGAAGGAGAAGGAGAAGGTGAAGTCTGGAGGGTGAATCAGAAGAAGCAGAAGAAGGAGAAGGAGAAGGTGAAGTCTGGAGGGTGAATCAGATGAAGGAGCAGAAGGAGAAGGAGAAGATGAAGTCTGGAGGGTGAATCAGAAGAAGTAGAAGAAGGAGAAGGAGAAGGTGAAGTCTGGAGGGTGAATCAGAAGAAGGAGAAGAAGGAGAAGGAGAAGATGAAGTCTGGAGGGTGAAACAGAAGAAACAGAAGAAGGAGAAGGAGAAGGTGAAGACTGGAGGGTGAATCAGAAGAAGTAGAAGAAGGAGAAGGAGAAGGTGAAGTCTGGAGGGTGAATCAGAAGAAGTAGAAGAAGGAGAAGGAGAAGGTGAAGTCTGGAGGGTGTATCAGAGGAAGTAGACGAAGGAGAAGGAGAAGGTGAAGTCTGGAGGGTGAATCAGAAGAAGCAGAAGAAGGAGAAGGAGAAGGTGAAGTCTGGAGGGTGAATCAGAAGAAGTAGAAGAAGGAGAAGGAGAAGGTGAAGTCTGGAGGGTGAATCAGAAGAAGCAGAAGAAGGAGAAGGAGAAGGTGAAGTCTGGAGGGTGAATCAGATGAAGGAGCAGAAGGAGAAGGAGAAGATGAAGTCTGGAGGGTGAATCAGAAGAAGTAGAAGAAGGAGAAGGAGAAGGTGAAGTCTGGAGGGTGAATCAGAAGAAGGAGAAGAAGGAGAAGGAGAAGATGAAGTCTGGAGGGTGAAACAGAAGAAACAGAAGAAGGAGAAGGAGAAGGTGAAGACTGGAGGGTGAATCAGAAGAAGTAGAAGAAGGAGAAGGAGAAGGTGAAGTCTGGAGGGTGAATCAGAAGAAGTAGAAGAAGGAGAAGGAGAAGGTGAAGTCTGGAGGGTGTATCAGAGGAAGTAGACGAAGGAGAAGGAGAAGGTGAAGTCTGGAGGGTGAATCAGAAGAAGCAGAAGAAGGAGAAGGAGAAGGTGAAGTCTGGAGGGTGAATCAGAAGAAGTAGAAGAAGGAGAAGGAGAAGGTGAAGTCTGGAGGGTGAATCAGAAGAAGCAGAAGAAGGAGAAGGAGAAGGTGAAGTCTGGAGGGTGAATCAGAAGAAGCAGAAGAAGGAGAAGGAGAAGGTGAAGTCTGGAGGGTGAAACAGAAGAAGCAGAATAAGGAGAAGGAGAAGGTGAAGTCTGGAGGGTGAATCAGAAGAAGCAGAAGAAGGAGAAGGAGAAGGTGAAGTCTGTAGGGTGAATCAGAAGAAGTAGAAGAAGGAGAAGGAGAAGGTGAAGTCTGGAGGGTGAATCAGAAGAAGTAGAAAAAGGAGAAGGAGAAGGTGAAGTCTGGAGGGTGAAGCAGAAGAAGTAGAAGAAGGAGAAGGAGAAGGTGAAGTCAGGAGGGTGAATCAGAAGAAGTAGAAGAAGGAGAAGGAGAAGGTGAAGTCAGGAGGGTGAATCAGAAGAAGCAGAAGAAGGAGAAGGAGAAGGTGAAGTGTGGAGGGTGAATCAGAAGAATCAGAAGAAGGAGAAGGAGAAGGTGAAGTCTGGAGGGTGAATCAGAAGAAGCAGAAGAAAGAGAAGGAGAAGGTGAAGTCTGGAGGGTGAATCAGAAGAAGTAGAAGAAGGAGAAGGAGAAGGTGAAGTCTGGAGGGTGAATCAGAAGAAGCAGAAGAAGGAGAAGGAGAAGGTGATGTCTGGAGGGTGAATCAGAAGAAGCAGAAGAAGGAGAAGTAGAAGGTGAAGTCTGGAGGGTGAATCAGAAGAAGCAGAAGAAGGAGAAGGAGAAGGTGAAGTCTGGAGGGTGAATCAGAAGAAGCAGAATAAGGAGAAGGAGAAGGTGTAGTCTGGAGGGTGAATCAGAAGAAGCAGAAGAAGGAGAAGGAGAAGGTGAAGTCTGGAGGGTGAATCAGAAGAAGTAGAAGAAGGAGAAGGAGAAGGTGAAGTCTGGGGGGTGAAGCAGAAGAAGTAGAAGAAGGAGAAGGAGAAGGTGAAGTCAGGAGGGTGAATCAGAAGAAGTAGAAGAAGGAGAAGGAAAAGGTGAAGTCTGGAGGGCGAATCAGAAGAAACAGAAGAAGGAGAAGGAGAAGGTGAAATCTGGAGGGTGAATCAGAACAAGCAGAAGAAGGAGAAGGAGAAGGTGAAGTCTGGAGGTTGAATCAGAAGAAGCAGAATAAGGAGAAGGAGAAGGTGAAGTCTGGAGGGTGAATCAGAAGAAGCAGAATAAGGAGAAGGAGAAGGTGAAGTCTGGAGGGTGAATCAGAAGAAGCAGAAGAAGGAGAAGGAGAAGGTGAAGTCTGGAGGGTGAATCAGAAGAGGTAGAAGAAGGAGAAGGAGAAGGTGAAGTCTGGAGGGTGAAGCAGAAGAAGGAGAAGAAGGAGAAGGAGAAGGTGAAGTCAGGAGGGTGAATCAGAAGAAGTAGAAGAAGGAGAAGGAGAAGGTGAAGCCAGGAGGGTGAATCAGAAGAAGCAGAAGAAGGAGAAGGAGAAGGTGAAGTCTGGAGGGTGAATCAGAAGAATCAGAAGAGGGAGAAGGAGAAGGTGAAGTCTGGATGGTGAATCAGAAGAATCAGAAGAAAGAGAAGGAGAAGGTGAAGTCTGGAGGCTGAAGCAGAAGAAACAGAAGAAGGAGAAGGAGAATGTGAAGACTGGAGGGTGAATCAGAAGAAGTAGAAGAAGGAGAAGGAGAAGGTGAAGTCTGGAGGGTGAATCAGAAGAAGTAGAAGAAGGAGAAGGAGAAGGTGAAGTCTGGAGGGTGAATCAGAAGAAGCAGAAGAAGGAGAAGGAGGAGGTGAAGTCTGGAGGGTGAATCAGAAGATGCAGAAGAAGGAGAAGGAGAAGATGAAGTCTGGAGGGTGAATCAGAAGAAGTAGAAGAAGGAGAAGGAGAAGGTGAAGTCTGGAGGGTGAATCAGAAGAAGTAGAAGAAGGAGAAGGAGAAGGTGAAGTCTGGAGGGTGAATCAGAAGAAACAGAAGAAGGAGAAGGAGAAGGTGAAGTCTGGAGGGTGAATCAGAAGAAGTAGAAGAAGGAGAAGGAGAAGGTGAAGTCTGGAGGGTGAATCAGAAGAAGCAGAAGAAGGAGAAGGAGAAGATGAAGTCTGGAGGGTGAATCAGAAGAAGTAGAAGAAGGAGAAGGAGAAGGTGAAGTCTGGAGGGTGAATCAGAAGAAGCAGAAGAAGGAGAAGGAGAAGGTGAAGTCTGGAGGGTGAATCAGAAGAAGCAGAAGAAGGAGAAGGAGAAGGTGAAGTCTGGAGGGTGAACCAGAAGAAGCAGAATAAGGAGAAGGGGAAGGTGAAGTCTGGAGGGTGAATCAGAAGAAGTAGAAGAAGGAGAAGGAGAAGGTGAAGTCTGGAGGGTGAATCAGAAGAAGTAGAAGAAGGAGAAGGAGAAGGTGAAGTCTGGAGGGTGAATCAGAAGAAGTAGAAGAAGGAGAAGGAGAAGGTGAAGTCTGGAGGGTGAAGCAGAAGAAGTTGAAGAAGGAGAAGGAGAAGGTGAAGTCAGGAGGGTGAATCAGAAGAAGTAGAAGAAGGAGAAGGAGAAGGTGAAGTCAGGAGGGTGAATCAGAAGAAGCAGAAGAAGGAGAAGGAGAAGGTGAAGTCTGGAGGGTGAATCAGAAGAATCAGAAGAAGGAGAAGGAGAAGGTGAAGTCTGGAGGGAGAATCAGAAGAAGCAGAAGAAAGAGAAGGAGAAGGTGAAGTCTGGAGGGTGAATCAGAAGAAGTAGAAGAAGGAGAAGGAGAAGGTGAAGTCTGGAGGGTGAATCAGAAGAAGCAGAAGAAGGAGAAGGAGAAGGTGAAGTCTGGAGGGTGAATCAGAAGAAGCAGAAGAAGGAGAAGGAAAAGGTGAAGTCTGGAGGGTGAATCAGAAGAAGCAGAAGAAGGAGAAGGAGAAGGTGAAGTCTGGAGGGTGAATCAGAAGAAGCAGAATAAGGAGAAGGAGAAGGTGAAGTCTGGAGGGTGAATCAGAAGAAGCAGAAGAAGGAGAAGGAGAAGGTGAAGTCTGGAGGGTGAATCAGAAGAAGTAGAAGAAGGAGAAGGGGAAGGTGAAGTCTGGAGGGTGAAGCAGAAGAAGTAGAAGAAGGAGAAGGAGAAGTTGAAGTCAGGAGGGTGAATCAGAAGAAGCAGAAGAAGGAGAAGGAGAAGGTGAAGTCTGGAGGGTGAATCAGAAGAATCAGAAGAAGGAGAAGGAGAAGATGAAGTCTGGAGGGTGAATCAGAAGAAGCAGAAGAAAGAGAAGGAGAAGGGGAAGTCTGGAGGGTGAAGCAGAAGAAACAGAAGAAGGAGAAGGAGTAGGTGAAGACTGGAGGGCGAATCAGAAGAAGTAGAAGAAGGAGAAGGAGAAGGTGAAGTCTGGAGGGTGAATCAGACGAAGTAGAAGAAGGAGAAGGAGAAGGTGAAGTCTGGAGGGTGAATCAGAAGAAGTAGAAGAAGGAGAATGAGAAGGTGAAGTCTGGAGGGTGAATCAGAAGAAGCAGAAGAAGGAGAAGGAGAAGATGAAGTCTGGAGGGTGAATCAGAAGAAGTAGAAGAAGGAGAAGGAGAAGGTGAGGTCTGGAGGGTGAATCAGAAGAAGCAGAAGAAGGAGAAGGAGAAGGTGAAGTCTGGAGGGTGAATCAGAAGAAGCAGAGGAAGGAGAAGGAGAAGGTGAAGTCTGGAGGGTGAATCAGAAGAAGCAGAAGAAGGAGAAGGAAAAGGTGAAGTCAGGAGCGTGAATCAGAAGAAGCAGAAGAAGGAGAAGGAGAAGGTGAAGTTAGGAGGGTGAATCAGAAGAAGCAGAAGAAGGAGAAGGAGCAGGTGAAGTCAGGGGGGTGAAGCAGAAGAAGTAGAAGAAGGAGAAGGAGAAGGTGAAGTCAGGACGGTGAAGCAGAAGAAGCAGAAGAAGGAGAAGGAGAAGGTGAAGTCTGGAGGGTGAAGCAGAAGAAGCAGAAGAAGGAGAAGGAGAGGGTGAAGTCTGGAGGGTGAATCAGAAGAAGTAGAAGAAGGAGAAGGAGAATGTGAAGTCAGGAGAGTGAAGCAGAAGAAGCAGAAGAAGGAGAAGGAGAAGGTGAAGTCTGGAGGGCGAAGCAGAAGAAGCAGAAGAAGGAGAAGGAGAAGGTGAAGTCTGGATGGTGAAGCAGAAGAAGCAGAAGAAGGAGAAGGAGAAGGTGAAGTCTGGAGGGTGAATCAGAAGAAGCAGAGGAAGGAGAAGGAGAAGGTGAAGTCTGGAGGGTGAATCAGAAGAAGCAGAAGAAGGAGAAGGAAAAGGTGAAGTCAGGAGCGTGAATCAGAAGAAGCAGAAGAAGGAGAAGGAGAAGGTGAAGTTAGGAGGGTGAATCAGAAGAAGCAGAAGAAGGAGAAGGAGCAGGTGAAGTCAGGGGGGTGAAGCAGAAGAAGTAGAAGAAGGAGAAGGAGAAGGTGAAGTCAGGACGGTGAAGCAGAAGAAGCAGAAGAAGGAGAAGGAGAAGGTGAAGTCTGGAGGGTGAATCAGAAGAAGTAGAAGAAGGAGAAGGAGAAGGTGAAGTCTGGAGGGTGAATCAGAAGAAGCAGAAGAAGGAGAAGGAGAAGATGAAGTCTGGAGGGTGAATCAGAAGAAGTAGAAGAAGGAGAAGGAGAAGGTGAAGTCTGGAGGGTGAATCAGAAGAAGCAGAAGAAGGAGAAGGAGAAGGTGAAGTCTGGAGGGTGAATCAGAAGAAGTAGAAGAAGGAGAAGGAGAAGGTGAAGTCTGGAGGGTGAATCAGAAGAAGCAGAAGAAGGAGAAGGAGAAGGTGATGTCTGGAGGGTGAATCAGAAGAAGCAGAAGAAGGAGAAGTAGAAGGTGAAGTCTGGAGGGTGAATCAGAAGAAGCAGAAGAAGGAGAAGGAGAAGGTGAAGTCTGGAGGGTGAATCAGAAGAAGCAGAATAAGGAGAAGGAGAAGGTGTAGTCTGGAGGGTGAATCAGAAGAAGCAGAAGAAGGAGAAGGAGAAGGTGAAGTCTGGAGGGTGAATCAGAAGAAGTAGAAGAAGGAGAAGGAGAAGGTGAAGTCTGGGGGGTGAAGCAGAAGAAGTAGAAGAAGGAGAAGGAGAAGGTGAAGTCAGGAGGGTGAATCAGAAGAAGTAGAAGAAGGAGAAGGAAAAGGTGAAGTCTGGAGGGCGAATCAGAAGAAACAGAAGAAGGAGAAGGAGAAGGTGAAATCTGGAGGGTGAATCAGAACAAGCAGAAGAAGGAGAAGGAGAAGGTGAAGTCTGGAGGTTGAATCAGAAGAAGCAGAATAAGGAGAAGGAGAAGGTGAAGTCTGGAGGGTGAATCAGAAGAAGCAGAATAAGGAGAAGGAGAAGGTGAAGTCTGGAGGGTGAATCAGAAGAAGCAGAAGAAGGAGAAGGAGAAGGTGAAGTCTGGAGGGTGAATCAGAAGAGGTAGAAGAAGGAGAAGAAGAAGGTGAAGTCTGGAGGGTGAAGCAGAAGAAGGAGAAGAAGGAGAAGGAGAAGGTGAAGTCAGGAGGGTGAATCAGAAGAAGTAGAAGAAGGAGAAGGAGAAGGTGAAGCCAGGAGGGTGAATCAGAAGAAGCAGAAGAAGGAGAAGGAGAAGGTGAAGTCTGGAGGGTGAATCAGAAGAATCAGAAGAGGGAGAAGGAGAAGGTGAAGTCTGGATGGTGAATCAGAAGAATCAGAAGAAAGAGAAGGAGAAGGTGAAGTCTGGAGGCTGAAGCAGAAGAAACAGAAGAAGGAGAAGGAGAATGTGAAGACTGGAGGGTGAATCAGAAGAAGTAGAAGAAGGAGAAGGAGAAGGTGAAGTCTGGAGGGTGAATCAGAAGAAGTAGAAGAAGGAGAAGGAGAAGGTGAAGTCTGGAGGGTGAATCAGAAGAAGCAGAAGAAGGAGAAGGAGGAGGTGAAGTCTGGAGGGTGAATCAGAAGATGCAGAAGAAGGAGAAGGAGAAGATGAAGTCTGGAGGGTGAATCAGAAGAAGTAGAAGAAGGAGAAGGAGAAGGTGAAGTCTGGAGGGTGAATCAGAAGAAGTAGAAGAAGGAGAAGGAGAAGGTGAAGTCTGGAGGGTGAATCAGAAGAAACAGAAGAAGGAGAAGGAGAAGGTGAAGTCTGGAGGGTGAATCAGAAGAAGTAGAAGAAGGAGAAGGAGAAGGTGAAGTCTGGAGGGTGAATCAGAAGAAGCAGAAGAAGGAGAAGGAGAAGATGAAGTCTGGAGGGTGAATCAGAAGAAGTAGAAGAAGGAGACGGAGAAGGTGAAGTCTGGAGGGTGAATCAGAAGAAGCAGAAGAAGGAGAAGGAGAAGGTGAAGTCTGGAGGGTGAATCAGAAGAAGCAGAAGAAGGAGAAGGAGAAGGTGAAGTCTGGAGGGTGAACCAGAAGAAGCAGAATAAGGAGAAGGGGAAGGTGAAGTCTGGAGGGTGAATCAGAAGAAGTAGAAGAAGGAGAAGGAGAAGGTGAAGTCTGGAGGGTGAATCAGAAGAAGTAGAAGAAGGAGAAGGAGAAGGTGAAGTCTGGAGGGTGAATCAGAAGAAGTAGAAGAAGGAGAAGGAGAAGGTGAAGTCTGGAGGGTGAAGCAGAAGAAGTTGAAGAAGGAGAAGGAGAAGGTGAAGTCAGGAGGGTGAATCAGAAGAAGTAGAAGAAGGAGAAGGAGAAGGTGAAGTCAGGAGGGTGAATCAGAAGAAGCAGAAGAAGGAGAAGGAGAAGGTGAAGTCTGGAGGGTGAATCAGAAGAATCAGAAGAAGGAGAAGGAGAAGGTGTAGTCTGGAGGGAGAATCAGAAGAAGCAGAAGAAAGAGAAGGAGAAGGTGAAGTCTGGAGGGTGAATCAGAAGAAGTAGAAGAAGGAGAAGGAGAAGGTGAAGTCTGGAGGGTGAATCAGAAGAAGCAGAAGAAGGAGAAGGAGAAGGTGAAGTCTGGAGGGTGAATCAGAAGAAGCAGAAGAAGGAGAAGGAAAAGGTGAAGTCTGGAGGGTGAATCAGAAGAAGCAGAAGAAGGAGAAGGAGAAGGTGAAGTCTGGAGGGTGAATCAGAAGAAGCAGAATAAGGAGAAGGAGAAGGTGAAGTCTGGAGGGTGAATCAGAAGAAGCAGAAGAAGGAGAAGGAGAAGGTGAAGTCTGGAGGGTGAATCAGAAGAAGTAGAAGAAGGAGAAGGGGAAGGTGAAGTCTGGAGGGTGAAGCAGAAGAAGTAGAAGAAGGAGAAGGAGAAGGTGAAGTCAGGAGGGTGAATCAGAAGAAGCAGAAGAAGGAGAAGGAGAAGGTGAAGTCTGGAGGGTGAATCAGAAGAATCAGAAGAAGGAGAAGGAGAAGATGAAGTCTGGAGGGTGAATCAGAAGAAGCAGAAGAAAGAGAAGGAGAAGGGGAAGTCTGGAGGGTGAAGCAGAAGAAACAGAAGAAGGAGAAGGAGTAGGTGAAGACTGGAGGGCGAATCAGAAGAAGTAGAAGAAGGAGAAGGAGAAGGTGAAGTCTGGAGGGTGAATCAGACGAAGTAGAAGAAGGAGAAGGAGAAGGTGAAGTCTGGAGGGTGAATCAGAAGAAGTAGAAGAAGGAGAATGAGAAGGTGAAGTCTGGAGGGTGAATCAGAAGAAGCAGAAGAAGGAGAAGGAGAAGATGAAGTCTGGAGGGTGAATCAGAAGAAGTAGAAGAAGGAGAAGGAGAAGGTGAGGTCTGGAGGGTGAATCAGAAGAAGCAGAAGAAGGAGAAGGAGAAGGTGAAGTCTGGAGGGTGAATCAGAAGAAGCAGAGGAAGGAGAAGGAGAAGGTGAAGTCTGGAGGGTGAATCAGAAGAAGCAGAAGAAGGAGAAGGAAAAGGTGAAGTCAGGAGCGTGAATCAGAAGAAGCAGAAGAAGGAGAAGGAGAAGGTGAAGTTAGGAGGGTGAATCAGAAGAAGCAGAAGAAGGAGAAGGAGCAGGTGAAGTCAGGGGGGTGAAGCAGAAGAAGTAGAAGAAGGAGAAGGAGAAGGTGAAGTCAGGACGGTGAAGCAGAAGAAGCAGAAGAAGGAGAAGGAGAAGGTGAAGTCTGGAGGGTGAAGCAGAAGAAGCAGAAGAAGGAGAAGGAGAGGGTGAAGTCTGGAGGGTGAATCAGAAGAAGTAGAAGAAGGAGAAGGAGAATGTGAAGTCAGGAGAGTGAAGCAGAAGAAGCAGAAGAAGGAGAAGGAGAAGGTGAAGTCTGGAGGGCGAAGCAGAAGAAGCAGAAGAAGGAGAAGGAGAAGGTGAAGTCTGGATGGTGAAGCAGAAGAAGCAGAAGAAGGAGAAGGAGAAGGTGAAGTCTGGAGGGTGAATCAGAAGAAGCAGAGGAAGGAGAAGGAGAAGGTGAAGTCTGGAGGGTGAATCAGAAGAAGCAGAAGAAGGAGAAGGAAAAGGTGAAGTCAGGAGCGTGAATCAGAAGAAGCAGAAGAAGGAGAAGGAGAAGGTGAAGTTAGGAGGGTGAATCAGAAGAAGCAGAAGAAGGAGAAGGAGCAGGTGAAGTCAGGGGGGTGAAGCAGAAGAAGTAGAAGAAGGAGAAGGAGAAGGTGAAGTCAGGACGGTGAAGCAGAAGAAGCAGAAGAAGGAGAAGGAGAAGGTGAAGTCTGGAGGGTGAAGCAGAAGAAGCAGAAGAAGGAGAAGGAGAGGGTGAAGTCTGGAGGGTGAATCAGAAGAAGTAGAAGAAGGAGAAGGAGAATGTGAAGTCAGGAGAGTGAAGCAGAAGAAGCAGAAGAAGGAGAAGGAGAAGGTGAAGTCTGGAGGGCGAAGCAGAAGAAGCAGAAGAAGGAGAAGGAGAAGGTGAAGTCAGGATGGTGAAGCAGAAGAAGCAGAAGAAGGAGAAGGAGAAGGTGAAGTCTGGAGGGTGAAGCAGAAGAAGTAGAAGAAGGAGAAGGAGAAGGTGAAGTCTGGAGGGTGAAGCAGAAGAAGCAGAAGAAGGAGAAGGAGAAGGTGAAGTCAGGAGGGTGGATCAGAAGAAGTAGAAGAAGGAGAAGGAGAAGGTGAAGTCTGGAGGGTGAATCAGAAGAAGCAGAAGAAGGAGAAGGAGAAAGTGAAGTCTGGAGGGCGCAGCAGAAGAAGCAGAAGAAGGAGAAAGAGAAGGTGTAGTCTGGAGGGTGAAGCAGAAGAAGCAGAAGAAGGAGAAGGAGAGGGTGAAGTCTGGAGGGTGAATCAGAAGAAGTAGAAGAAGGAGAAGGAGAAGGTGAAGTCAGGAGAGTGAAGCAGAAGAAGCAGAAGAAGGAGAAGGAGAAGGTGAAGTCTGGAGGGCGAAGCAGAAGAAGCAGAAGAAGGAGAAGGAGAAGGTGAAGTCTGGAGGGTGAAGCAGAAGAAGCAGAAGAAGGAGAAGGAGTAGGTGAAGTCTGGAGGGTGAATCAGAAGAAGTAGAAGAAGGAGAAGGAGAAGGTGAAGTCAGGAGGGTGAAGCAGAAGAAGCAGAAGAAGGAGAAGGGGAAGGTGAAGTCTGGAGGGTGAAGCAGAAGAAGCAGAAGAAGGAGAAGGAGAAGGTGAAGTCTGGAGGGTGAATCAGAAGAAGCAGAAGAAGGAGAAGGAGAAGGTGAAGTCTGGAGGGTGAATAAGAAGAAGCAGAAGAAGGAGAAGGAGAAGATGAAGTCTGGAGGGTGAATCAGAAGAAGTAGAAGAAGGAGAAGGAGAAGATGAGGTCTGGAGGGTGAATCAGAAGAAGCAGAAGAAGGAGAAGGTGAAGTCTGGAGGGTGAATCAGAAGAAGCAGAAGAAGGAGAAGGAGAAGGTGAAGTCTGGAGGGTGAATTAGAAGAAGCAGAAGAAGGAGAAGGAGAAGGTGAAGTCAGGAGGGTGAATCAGAAGAAGCAGAAGAAGGAGAAGGAGCAGGCGAAGTCAGGGGGGTGAAGCAGAAGAAGTAGAAGAAGGAGAAGGAGAAGGTGAAGTCAGGAGGGTGAAGCAGAAGAAGCAGAAGAAGGAGAAGGAGAAGGTGAAGTCTGGAGGGCGCAGCAGAAGAAGCAGAAGAAGGAGAAGGAGAAGGTGAAGTCTGCAGGGTGAATCAGAAGAAGTAGAAGAAGGAGAAGGAGAAGGTGAAGTCAGGAGAGTGAAGCAGAAGAAGCAGAAGAAGGAGAAGGAGAAGGTGAAGTCTGGAGGGTGAAGCAGAAGAAGCAGAAGAAGGAGAAGGAGAAGGTGAAGTCTGGAGGGTGAAGCAGAAGAAGCAGAAGAAGGAGAAGGAGAAGGTGAAGTCTGGAGGGTGAATCAGAAGAAGTAGAAGAAGGAGAAGGAGAAGGTGAAGTCAGGAGGGTGAATCAGAAGAAGTAGAAGAAGGAGAAGGAGAAGGTGAAGTCAGGAGGGTGAAGCAGAAGAAGCAGAAGAAGGAGAAGGAGAAGGTGAAGTCAGGAGGGTGAATCGGAAGAAGTAGAAGAAGGAGAAGGAGAAGGTGAAGTCTGGAGGGTGAATCAGAAGAAGTAGAAGAAGGAGAAGGAGAAGGTGATGTCTGGAGGGTGAATCAGAAGAAGTAGAAGAAGGAGAAGGAGAAGGTGACGTCTGGAGGGAGAAGCAGAAGAAGTAGAAGAAGGAGAAGGAGAAGGTGAAGTCTGGAGGGTGAATCAGAAGAAGTAGAAGACGGAGAAGGAGAAGGTGAAGTCTGGAGGGTGAATCAGAAGAAGCAGAAGAACGAGAAGGAGAAGGTGAAGTCTGGAGGGTGAATCAGCAGAAGTAGAAGAAGGAGAAGGAGAAGGTGTGGTCTGGAGGGTGAATCAGAAGAAGTTGACGAAGGAGAAGGAGAAGGTGAAGTCTGGAGGGTGAATCAGAAGAAGCAGAAGAACGAGAAGGAGAAGGTGAAGTCTGGAGGGTGAATCAGAAGAAGTAGAAGAAGGAGAATGAGAAGGTGAAGTCTGGAGGATGAATCAGAAGAAGCAGAAGAAGGAGAAGGAGAAGGTAAAGTCTGGAGGGTGAATCAGAAGAAGCAGAAGAAGGAGAAGGAGAAGGTGAAGTCTGGAGGGAGAATCAGAAGAAGCAGAATAAGGAGAAGGAGAAGGTGAAGTCTGGAGGATGAATCAGAAGAAGCAGAAGAAGGAGAAGGAGGAGAAGGTGAAGTCTGGAGGGTGAATCAGAAGAAGTAGAAGAAGGAGAAGGAGAAGGTGAAGTCTGGAGGGTGAATCAGAAGAAGTAGAAGAAGGAGAAGGAGAAGGTGAAGTCTGGAGGGTGAATCAGAAGCAGTAGAAGAAGGAGAAGGAGAAGGTGAAGTCTGGAGGGTGAAGCAGAAGAAGTAGAAGAAGGAGAAGGAGAAGGTGAAGTCAGGAGGGTGAATCAGAAGAAGTAGAAGAAGGAGAAGGAGAAGGTGAAGTCAGGAGTGTGAATCAGAAGAAGCAGAAGAAGGAGAAGGAGAAGGTGAAGTCTGGAGGGTGAATCAGAAGAATCAGAAGAAGGAGAAGGAGAAGGTGAAGTCTGGAGGGTGAATCAGAAGAAGCAGAAGAAAGAGAAGGAGAAGGTGAATTCTGGAGGGTGAAGCAGAAGAAACAGAAGAAGGAGAAGGAGAAGGTGAAGACTGGAGGATGTATCAGAAGAAGTAGAAGAAGGAGAAGGAGAAGGTGAGGTCTGGAGGGTGAATCAGAAGAAGTAGAAGAAGGAGAAGGAGAAGGTGAAGTCTGGAGGGTGAATCAGAAGAAGCAGAAGAAGGAGAAGGAGAAGGTGAAGTCTGGAGGGTGAATCAGAAGAAGCAGAAGAAGGAAAAGGAGAAGATTAAGTCTGGAGGGTGAATCAGAAGTAGTAGAAGAAGTAGAAGGAGATGGTGAAGTCTGGAGGGTGAATCAGAAGAAGCAGAAGAAGGAGAAGGAGAAGGTGAAGTCTGGAGGGTGAATCAGAAGAAGCAGAAGAAGGAGAAGGAGAAGGTGAAGTCTGGAGGGTGAATCAGAAGAAGTAGAAGAAGGAGAAGGAGAAGGTGAATCTGGAGGGTGAATCAGAAGAAGCAGAAGAAGGAGAAGGAGAAGGTGAAGTCTGGAGGGTGAATCAGAAGAAGCAGAAGAAGGAGAAGGAAAAGGTGAAGTCTGGAGGGTGAATCAGAAGAAGCAGAGAAGGAGAAGGAGAAGGTGAAGTCTGGAGGGTGAATCAGAAGAAGCAGAATAAGGAGAAGGAGAAGGTGAAGTCTGGAGGGTGAATCAGAAGAAGCAGAAGAAGGAGAAGGAGAAGGTGAAGTCTGGAGGGTGAATCAGAAGAAGTAGAAGAAGGAGAAGGAGAAGGTGAAGTCTGGAGGGTGAAGCAGAAGAAGTAGAAGAAGGAGAAGGAGAAGGTGAAGTCAGGAGGGTGAATCAGAAGAAGCAGAAGAAGGAGAAGGAGAAGGTGAAGTCTGGAGGGTGAATCAGAAGAATCAGAAGAAGGAGAAGGAGAAGATGAAGTCTGGAGGGTGAATCAGAAGAAGCAGAAGAAAGAGAAGGAGAAGGGGAAGTCTGGAGGGTGAAGCAGAAGAAACAGAAGAAGGAGAAGGAGTAGGTGAAGACTGGAGGGTGAATCAGAAGAAGTAGAAGAAGGAGAAGGAGAAGGTGAAGTCTGGAGGGTGAATCAGACGAAGTAGAAGAAGGAGAAGGAGAAGGTGAAGTCTGGAGGGTGAATCAGAAGAAGTAGAAGAAGGAGAAGGAGAAGGTGAAGTCTGGAGGGTGAATCAGAAGAAGCAGAAGAAGGAGAAGGAGAAGATGAAGTCTGGAGGGTGAATCAGAAGAAGTAGAAGAAGGAGAAGGAGAAGGTGAGGTCTGGAGGGTGAATCAGAAGAAGCAGAAGAAGGAGAAGGAGAAGGTGAAGTCTGGAGGGTGAATCAGAAGAAGCAGAGGAAGGAGAAGGAGAAGGTGAAGTCTGGAGGGTGAATCAGAAGAAGCAGAAGAATGGGAAGGAAAAGGTGAAGTCAGGAGCGTGAATCAGAAGAAGCAGAAGAAGGAGAAGGAGAAGGTGAAGTTAGGAGGGTGAATCAGAAGAAGCAGAAGAAGGAGAAGGAGCAGGTGAAGTCAGGGGGGTGAAGCAGAAGAATTAGAAGAAGGAGAAGGAGAAGGTGAAGTCAGGACGGTGAAGCAGAAGAAGCAGAAGAAGGAGAAGGAGAAGGTGAAGTCTGGAGGGTGAAGCAGAAGAAGCAGAAGAAGGAGAAGGAGAGGGTGAAGTCTGGAGGGTGAATCAGAAGAAGTAGAAGAAGGAGAAGGAGAATGTGAAGTCAGGAGAATGAAGCAGAAGAAGCAGAAGAAGGAGAAGGAGAAGGTGAAGTCTGGAGGGCGAAGCAGAAGAAGCAGAAGAAGGAGAAGGAGAAGGTGAAGTCTGGAGGGTGAAGCAGAAGAAGCAGAAGAAGGAGATGGAGTAGGTGAAGTCTGGATGGTGAATCAGAAGAAGCAGAAGAAGGAGAAGGAGAAGGTGAAGTCTGGAGGGCGCAGCAGAAGAAGCAGAAGAAGGAGAAAGAGAAGGTGAAGTCTGGAGGGTGAAGCAGAAGAAGCAGAAGAAGGAGAAGGAGAGGGTGAAGTCTGGAGGGTGAATCAGAAGAAGTAGAAGAAGGAGAAGGAGAAGGTGAAGTCAGGAGAGTGAAGCAGAAGAAGCAGAAGAAGGAGAAGGAGAAGGTGAAGTCTGGAGGGCGAAGCAGAAGAAGCAGAAGAAGGAGAAGGAGAAGGTGAAATCTGGAGGGTGAAGCAGAAGAAGCAGAAGAAGGAGAAGGAGTAGGTGAAGTCTGGATGGTGAATCAGAAGAAGTAGAAGAAGGAGAAGGAGAAGGTGAAGTCAGGAGGGTGAAGCAGAAGAAGCAGAAGAAGGAGAAGGAGAAGGTGAAGTCTGGAGGGTGAAGCAGAAGAAGCAGAAGAAGGAGAAGGAGAAGGTGAAGTCTGGAGGGTGAATCAGAAGAAGCAGAAGAAGGAGAAGGAGAAGGTGAAGTCTGGAGGGTGAATAAGAAGAAGCAGAAGAAGGAGAAGGAGAAGATGAAGTCTGGAGGGTGAATCAGAAGAAGTAGAAGAAGGAGAAGGAGAAGATGAGGTCTGGAGGGTGAATCAGAAGAAGCAGAAGAAGGAGAAGGAGAAGGTGAAGTCTGGAGGGTGAATCAGAAGAAGCAGAAGAAGGAGAAGGAGAAGGTGAAGTCTGGAGGGTGAATTAGAAGAAGCAGAAGAAGGAGAAGGAGAAGGTGAAGTCAGGAGGGTGAATCAGAAGAAGCAGAAGAAGGAGAAGGAGCAGGTGAAGTCAGGGGGGTGAAGCAGACGAAGTGGAAGAAGGAGAAGGAGAAGGTGAAGTCAGGAGGGTGAAGCAGAAGAAGCAGAAGAAGGAGAAGGAGAAGGTGAAGTCTGGAGGGCGCAGCAGAAGAAGCAGAAGAAGGAGAAGCAGAAGGTGAAGTCTGCAGGGTGAATCAGAAGAAGTAGAAGAAGGAGAAGGAGAAGGTGAAGTCAGGAGAGTGAAGCAGAAGAAGCAGAAGAAGGAGAAGGAGAAGGTGAAGTCTGGAGGGTGAAGCAGAAGAAGCAGAAGAAGGAGAAGGAGAAGGTGAAGTCTGGAGGGCGAAGCAGAAGAAGGAGAAGGAGAAGGTGAAGTCTGGAGGGTGAAGCAGAAGAAGCAGAAGAAGGAGAAGGAGAAGGTGAAGTCTGGAGGGTGAATCAGAAGAAGTAGAAGAAGGAGAAGTAGAAGGTGAAGTCAGGAGGGTGAATCAGAAGAAGTAGAAGAAGGAGAAGGAGAAGGTGAAGTCAGGAGGGTGAAGCAGAAGAAGCAGAAGAAGGAGAAGGAGAAGTCAGGAGGGTGAATCGGAAGAAGTAGAAGAAGGAGAAGGAGAAGGTGAAGTCTGGAGGGTGAATCAGAAGAAGTAGAAGAAGGAGAAGGAGAAGGTGATGTCTGGAGGGTGAATCAGAAGAAGTAGAAGAAGGAGAAGGAGAAGGTGAAGTCTGGAGGGTGAATCAGAAGAAGCAGAAGAAGGAGAAGGAGAAGGTGACGTCTGGAGGGAGAAGCAGAAGAAGTAGAAGAAGGAGAAGGAGAAGGTGAAGTCTGGAGGGTGAATCAGAAGAAGTAGAAGAAGGAGAAGGAGAAGGTGAAGTCTGGAGGGTGAATCAGAAGAAGTAGAAGACGGAGAAGGAGAAGGTGAAGTCTGGAGGGTGAATCAGAAGAAGCAGAAGAACGAGAAGGAGAAGGTGAAGTCTGGAGGGTGAATCAGCAGAAGTAGAAGAAGGAGAAGGAGAAGGTGTAGTCTGGAGGGTGAATCAGAAGAAGTTGACGAAGGAGAAGGAGAAGGTGAAGTCTGGAGGGTGAATCAGAAGAAGCAGAAGAACGAGAAGGAGAAGGTGAAGTCTGGAGGGTGAATCAGAAGAAGTAGAAGAAGGAGAATGAGAAGGTGAAGTCTGGAGGATGAATCAGAAGAAGCAGAAGAAGGAGAAGGAGAAGGTGAAGTCTGGAGGGTGAATCAGAAGAAGCAGAAGAAGGAGAAGGAGAAGGTGAAGTCTGGAGGGAGAATCAGAAGAAGCAGAATAAGGAGAAGGAGAAGGTGAAGTCTGGAGGGTGAATCAGAAGAAGCAGAAGAAGGAGAAGGAGAAGGTGAAGTCTGGAGGGTGAATCAGAAGAAGTAGAAGAAGGAGAAGGAGAAGGTGAAGTCTGGAGGGTGAATCAGAAGAAGTAGAAGAAGGAGAAGGAGAAGGTGAAGTCTGGAGGGTGAATCAGAAGCAGTAGAAGAAGGAGAAGGAGAAGGTGAAGTCTGGAGGGTGAAGCAGAAGAAGTAGAAGAAGGAGAAGGAGAAGGTGAAGTCAGGAGGGTGAATCAGAAGAAGTAGAAGAAGGAGAAGGAGAAGGTGAAGTCAGGAGTGTGAATCAGAAGAAGCAGAAGAAGGAGAAGGAGAAGGTGAAGTCTGGAGGGTGAATCAGAAGAATCAGAAGAAGGAGAAGGAGAAGGTGAAGTCTGGAGGGTGAATCAGAAGAAGCAGAAGAAAGAGAAGGAGAAGGTGAATTCTGGAGGGTGAAGCAGAAGAAACAGAAGAAGGAGAAGGAGAAGGTGAAGACTGGAGGATGTATCAGAAGAAGTAGAAGAAGGAGAAGGAGAAGGTGAGGTCTGGAGGGTGAATCAGAAGAAGTAGAATAAGGAGAAGGAGAAGGTGAAGTCTGGAGGGTGAATCAGAAGAAGCAGAAGAAGGAGAAGGAGAAGGTGAAGTCTGGAGGGTGAATCAGAAGAAGCAGAAGAAGGAGAAGGAGAAGATGAAGTCTGGAGGGTGAATCAGAAGTAGTAGAAGAAGTAGAAGGAGAAGGTGAGGTGTGGAGGGTGAATCAGAAGAAGCAAAAGAAGGAGAAGGAGAAGGTGAAGTCTGGAGGGTGAATCAGAAGAAGCAGAAGAAGGAGAAGGAGAAGGTGAAGTCTGGAGGGTGAATCAGAAGAAGCAGAAGAAGGAGAAGGAGAAGGTGAAGTCAGGAGGGTGAATCAGAAGAAGCAGAAGAAGGAGAAGGAGAAGGTGAAGTTAGGAGGGTGAATCAGAAGAAGCAGAAGAAGGAGAAGGAGAAGGTGAAGTCTGGAGGGTGAATCAGAAGAAGCAGAAGAAGGAGAAGGAGAAGGTGAAGTCTGGAGAGTGAATTAGAAGAAGCAGAAGAAGGAGAAGGAGAAGGTGAAGTCAGGGGGGTGAATCAGAAGAAGCAGAAGAAGGAGAAGCAGAAGGTAAAGTTAGGAGGGTGAACCAGAAGAAGCAGAAGAAGGAGAAGGAGCAGGTGAAGTCAGGGGGGTGAAGCAGAAGAAGTAGAAGAAGTAGAAGGAGAAGGTGAAGTCAGGAGGGTGAAGCAGAAGAAGCAGAAGAAGGAGAAGGAGAAGGTGAAGTCTGGAGGGTGAATCAGAAGAAGTAGAAGAAGGAGAAGGAGAAGGTGAAGTCAGGAGAGTGAAGCAGAAGAAGCAGAAGAAGGAGAAGGAGAAGGTGAAGTCTGGAGGGTGAAGCAGAAGAAGCAGAAGAAGGAGAAGGAGAAGGTGAAGTCTGGAGGGCGAAGCAGAAGAAGCAGAAGAAGGAGAAGGGGAAGGTGAAGTCTGGAGGGTGAATCAGAAGAAGTAGAAGAAGCAGAAGGAGAAGGTGAAGTCTGGAGGGTGAATCAGAAGAAGCAGAAGAAGGAGAAGGAGAAGGTGAAGTCTGGAGGGTGAATCAGAAGAAGCAGAAGAAGGAGAAGGAGAAGGTGAAGTCTGGAGGGTGAATCAGAAGAAGCAGAATAAGGAGAAGGAGAAGGTGAAGTCTGGAGGGTGAATCAGAAGAAGCAGAAGAAGGAGAAGGAGAAGGTGAAGTCTGGAGGGTGAATCAGAAGAAGTAGAAGAAGGAGAAGGAGAAGGTGAAGTCTGGAGGGTGAATCAGAAGAAGTAGAAGAAGGAGAAGGAGAAGGTGAAGACTGGAGGGTGAATCAGAAGAAGCAGAAGAAGGAGAAGGAGAAGGTGAAGTCTGGAGGGTGAATCAGAAGAAGCAGAAGAAGGAGAAGGAGAAGGTGAAGTTAGGAGGGTGAATCAGAAGAAGCAGAAGAAGGAGAAGGAGAAGGTGAAGTCTGGAGGGTGAATCAGAAGAAGCAGAAGAAGGAGAAGGAGAAGGTGAAGTCTGGAGAGTGAATTAGAAGAAGCAGAAGAAGGAGAAGGAGAAGGTGAAGTCAGGGGGGTGAATCAGAAGAAGCAGAAGAAGGAGAAGCAGAAGGTAAAGTTAGGAGGGTGAACCAGAAGAAGCAGAAGAAGGAGAAGGAGCAGGTGAAGTCAGGGGGGTGAAGCAGAAGAAGTAGAAGAAGTAGAAGGAGAATGTGAAGTCAGGAGGGTGAAGCAGAAGAAGCAGAAGAAGGAGAAGGAGAAGGTGAAGTCTGGAGGGTGAATCAGAAGAAGTAGAAGAAGGAGAAGGAGAAGGTGAAGTCAGGAGAGTGAAGCAGAAGAAGCAGAAGAAGGAGAAGGAGAAGGTGAAGTCTGGAGGGTGAAGCAGAAGAAGCAGAAGAAGGAGAAGGAGAAGGTGAAGTCTGGAGGGCGAAGCAGAAGAAGCAGAAGAAGGAGAAGGGGAAGGTGAAGTCTGGAGGGTGAATCAGAAGAAGTAGAAGAAGCAGAAGGAGAAGGTGAAGTCTGGAGGGTGAATCAGAAGAAGCAGAAGAAGGAGAAGGAGAAGGTGAAGTCTGGAGGGTGAATCAGAAGAAGCAGAAGAAGGAGAAGGAGAAGGTGAAGTCTGGAGGGTGAATCAGAAGAAGCAGAATAAGGAGAAGGAGAAGGTGAAGTCTGGAGGGTGAATCAGAAGAAGCAGAAGAAGGAGAAGGAGAAGGTGAAGTCTGGAGGGTGAATCAGAAGAAGTAGAAGAAGGAGAAGGAGAAGGTGAAGTCTGGAGGGTGAATCAGAAGAAGTAGAAGAAGGAGAAGGAGAAGGTGAAGACTGGAGGGTGAATCAGAAGAAGCAGAAGAAGGAGAAGGAGAAGGTGAAGTCTGGAGGGTGAATCAGAAGAAGCAGAAGAAGGAGAAGGAGACGATGAAGTCTGGAGGGTGAATCAGAAGAAGTAGAAGAAGGAGAAGGAGAAGGTGAAGTCTGGAGGGTGAATCAGAAGAAGCAGAAGAAGGAGAAGGAGAAGGTGAAGTCTGGAGGGTGAATCAGAAGAAGCAGAAGAAGGAGAAGGAGAAGGTGAAGTCTGGAGGGTGAATCAGAAGAAGCAGAATAAGGAGAAGGAGAAGGTGAAGTCTGGAGGGTGAATCAGAAGAAGCAGAAGAAGTAGAAGGAGAAGGTGAAGTCTGGAGGGTGAATCAGAAGAAGTAGAAGAAGGAGAAGGAGAAGGTGAAGTCTGGAGCGTGAAGCAGAAGAAGTAGAAGAAGGAGAAGGAGAAGGTGAAGTCAGGAGGGTGAATCAGAAGAAGTAGAAGAAGGAGAAGGAGAAGGTGAAGTCAGGAGGGTGATTCAGAAGAAGCAGAAGAAGGAGAAGGAGAAGGTGAAATCTGGAGGGTGAATCAGAAGAATCAGAAGAAGGAGAAGGAGAAGGTGAAGTCTGGAGGGTGAATCAGAAGAAGCAGAAGAAAGAGAAGGAGAAGGTGAAGTCTGGAGGGTGAAGCAGAAGAAACAGAAGAAGGAGAAGGAGAAGGTGAAGACTGAAGGGTGAATCAGATGAAGTAGAAGAAGGAGAAGGAGAAGGTGAGGTCTGGAGGGTGAATCAGAAGAAGTAGAAGAAGGAGAAGGAGAAGGTGAAGTCTGGAGGGTGAATCAGAAGAAGCAGAAGAAGGAGAAGGAGAAGGTGAAGTCTGGAGGGTGAATCAGAAGAAGCAGAAGAAGGAGAAGGAGAAGATGAAGTCTGGAGGGTGAATCAGAAGAAGTAGAAGAAGGAGAAGGAGAAGGTGAGGTCTGGAGGGTGAATCAGAAGAAGCAGAAGAAGGAGAAGGAGAAGGTGAAGTCTGGAGGGTGAATCAGAAGAAGCAGAAGAAGGAGAAGGAGAAGGTGATGTCTGGAGGGTGAATCAGAAGAAGCAAAAGAAGGAGAAGGAGAAGGTGAAGTCAGGAGGGTGAATCAGAAGAAGCAGAAGAAGGAGAAGGAGAAGGTGAGGTCTGGAGGGTGAATCAGAAGAAGCAAAAGAAGGAGAAGGAGAAGGTGAAGTCTGGAGGGTGAATCAGAAGAAGCAGAAGAAGGAGAAGGAGAAGGTGAAGTCTGGAGGGTGAATCAGAAGAAGCAGAAGAAGGAGAAGGAGAAGGTGAAGTCAGGAGGGTGAATCAGAAGAAGCAGAAGAAGGAGAAGGAGAAGGTGAAGTTAGGAGGGTGAATCAGAAGAAGCAGAAGAAGGAGAAGGAGAAGGTGAAGTCTGGAGGGTGAATCAGAAGAAGCAGAAGAAGGAGAAGGAGAAGGTGAAGTCTGGAGAGTGAATTAGAAGAAGCAGAAGAAGGAGAAGGAGAAGGTGAAGTCAGGGGGGTGAATCAGAAGAAGCAGAAGAAGGAGAAGCAGAAGGTAAAGTTAGGAGGGTGAACCAGAAGAAGCAGAAGAAGGAGAAGGAGCAGGTGAAGTCAGGGGGGTGAAGCAGAAGAAGTAGAAGAAGTAGAAGGAGAAGGTGAAGTCAGGAGGGTGAAGCAGAAGAAGCAGAAGAAGGAGAAGGAGAAGGTGAAGTCTGGAGGGCGCAGCAGAAGAAGCAGAAGAAGGAGAAGGAGAAGGTGAAGTCTGGAGGATGAAGCAGAAGAAGCAGAAGAAGGAGAAGGAGAAGGTGAAGTCTGGAGGGTGAATCAGAAGAAGTAGAAGAAGGAGAAGGAGAAGGTGAAGTCAGGAGAGTGAAGCAGAAGAAGCAGAAGAAGGAGAAGGAGAAGGTGAAGTCTGGAGGGTGAAGCAGAAGAAGCAGAAGAAGGAGAAGGAGAAGGTGAAGTCTGGAGGGCGAAGCAGAAGAAGCAGAAGAAGGAGAAGGGGAAGGTGAAGTCTGGAGGGTGAATCAGAAGAAGTAGAAGAAGCAGAAGGAGAAGGTGAAGTCTGGAGGGTGAATCAGAAGAAGCAGAAGAAGGAGAAGGAGAAGGTGAAGTCTGGAGGGTGAATCAGAAGAAGCAGAAGAAGGAGAAGGAGAAGGTGAAGTCTGGAGGGTGAATCAGAAGAAGCAGAATAAGGAGAAGGAGAAGGTGAAGTCTGGAGGGTGAATCAGAAGAAGCAGAAGAAGGAGAAGGAGAAGGTGAAGTCTGGAGGGTGAATCAGAAGAAGTAGAAGAAGGAGAAGGAGAAGGTGAAGTCTGGAGGGTGAATCAGAAGAAGTAGAAGAAGGAGAAGGAGAAGGTGAAGACTGGAGGGTGAATCAGAAGAAGCAGAAGAAGGAGAAGGAGAAGGTGAAGTCTGGAGGGTGAATCAGAAGAAGCAGAAGAAGGAGAAGGAGACGATGAAGTCTGGAGGGTGAATCAGAAGAAGTAGAAGAAGGAGAAGGAGAAGGTGAAGTCTGGAGGGTGAATCAGAAGAAGCAGAAGAAGGAGAAGGAGAAGGTGAAGTCTGGAGGGTGAATCAGAAGAAGCAGAAGAAGGAGAAGGAGAAGGTGAAGTCTGGAGGGTGAATCAGAAGAAGCAGAATAAGGAGAAGGAGAAGGTGAAGTCTGGAGGGTGAATCAGAAGAAGCAGAAGAAGTAGAAGGAGAAGGTGAAGTCTGGAGGGTGAATCAGAAGAAGTAGAAGAAGGAGAAGGAGAAGGTGAAGTCTGGAGCGTGAAGCAGAAGAAGTAGAAGAAGGAGAAGGAGAAGGTGAAGTCAGGAGTGTGAATCAGAAGAAGTAGAAGAAGGAGAAGGAGAAGGTGAAGTCAGGAGGGTGATTCAGAAGAAGCAGAAGAAGGAGAAGGAGAAGGTGAAATCTGGAGGGTGAATCAGAAGAATCAGAAGAAGGAGAAGGAGAAGGTGAAGTCTGGAGGGTGAATCAGAAGAAGCAGAAGAAAGAGAAGGAGAAGGTGAAGTCTGGAGGGTGAAGCAGAAGAAACAGAAGAAGGAGAAGGAGAAGGTGAAGACTGAAGGGTGAATCAGATGAAGTAGAAGAAGGAGAAGGAGAAGGTGAGGTCTGGAGGGTGAATCAGAAGAAGTAGAAGAAGGAGAAGGAGAAGGTGAAGTCTGGAGGGTGAATCAGAAGAAGCAGAAGAAGGAGAAGGAGAAGGTGAAGTCTGGAGGGTGAATCAGAAGAAGCAGAAGAAGGAGAAGGAGAAGATGAAGTCTGGAGGGTGAATCAGAAGAAGTAGAAGAAGGAGAAGGAGAAGGTGAGGTCTGGAGGGTGAATCAGAAGAAGCAGAAGAAGGAGAAGGAGAAGGTGAAGTCTGGAGGGTGAATCAGAAGAAGCAGAAGAAGGAGAAGGAGAAGGTGATGTCTGGAGGGTGAATCAGAAGAAGCAAAAGAAGGAGAAGGAGAAGGTGAGGTCTGGAGGGTGAATCAGAAGAAGCAAAAGAAGGAGAAGGAGAAGGTGAAGTCTGGAGGGTGAATCAGAAGAAGCAGAAGAAGGAGAAGGAGAAGGTGAAGTCTGGAGGGTGAATCAGAAGAAGCAGAAGAAGGAGAAGGAGAAGGTGAAGTCAGGAGGGTGAATCAGAAGAAGCAGAAGAAGGAGAAGGAGAAGGTGAAGTTAGGAGGGTGAATCAGAAGAAGCAGAAGAAGGAGAAGGAGAAGGTGAAGTCTGGAGGGTGAATCAGAAGAAGCAGAAGAAGGAGAAGGAGAAGGTGAAGTCTGGAGAGTGAATTAGAAGAAGCAGAAGAAGGAGAAGGAGAAGGTGAAGTCAGGGGGGTGAATCAGAAGAAGCAGAAGAAGGAGAAGCAGAAGGTAAAGTTAGGAGGGTGAACCAGAAGAAGCAGAAGAAGGAGAAGGAGCAGGTGAAGTCAGGGGGGTGAAGCAGAAGAAGTAGAAGAAGTAGAAGGAGAAGGTGAAGTCAGGAGGGTGAAGCAGAAGAAGCAGAAGAAGGAGAAGGAGAAGGTGAAGTCTGGAGGGCGCAGCAGAAGAAGCAGAAGAAGGAGAAGGAGAAGGTGAAGTCTGGAGGGTGAAGCAGAAGAAGCAGAAGAAGGAGAAGGAGAAGGTGAAGTCTGGAGGGTGAATCAGAAGAAGTAGAAGAAGGAGAAGGAGAAGGTGAAGTCAGGAGAGTGAAGCAGAAGAAGCAGAAGAAGGAGAAGGAGAAGGTGAAGTCTGGAGGGTGAAGCAGAAGAAGCAGAAGAAGGAGAAGGAGAAGGTGAAGTCTGGAGGGCGAAGCAGAAGAAGCAGAAGAAGGAGAAGGGGAAGGTGAAGTCTGGAGGGTGAATCAGAAGAAGTAGAAGAAGCAGAAGGAGAAGGTGAAGTCTGGAGGGTGAATCAGAAGAAGCAGAAGAAGGAGAAGGAGAAGGTGAAGTCTGGAGGGTGAATCAGAAGAAGCAGAAGAAGGAGAAGGAGAAGGTGAAGTCTGGAGGGTGAATCAGAAGAAGCAGAATAAGGAGAAGGAGAAGGTGAAGTCTGGAGGGTGAATCAGAAGAAGCAGAAGAAGGAGAAGGAGAAGGTGAAGTCTGGAGGGTGAATCAGAAGAAGTAGAAGAAGGAGAAGGAGAAGGTGAAGTCTGGAGGGTGAATCAGAAGAAGTAGAAGAAGGAGAAGGAGAAGGTGAAGACTGGAGGGTGAATCAGAAGAAGCAGAAGAAGGAGAAGGAGAAGGTGAAGTCTGGAGGGTGAATCAGAAGAAGCAGAAGAAGGAGAAGGAGACGATGAAGTCTGGAGGGTGAATCAGAAGAAGTAGAAGAAGGAGAAGGAGAAGGTGAAGTCTGGAGGGTGAATCAGAAGAAGCAGAAGAAGGAGAAGGAGAAGGTGAAGTCTGGAGGGTGAATCAGAAGAAGCAGAAGAAGGAGAAGGAGAAGGTGAAGTCTGGAGGGTGAATCAGAAGAAGCAGAATAAGGAGAAGGAGAAGGTGAAGTCTGGAGGGTGAATCAGAAGAAGCAGAAGAAGTAGAAGGAGAAGGTGAAGTCTGGAGGGTGAATCAGAAGAAGTAGAAGAAGGAGAAGGAGAAGGTGAAGTCTGGAGCGTGAAGCAGAAGAAGTAGAAGAAGGAGAAGGAGAAGGTGAAGTCAGGAGGGTGAATCAGAAGAAGTAGAAGAAGGAGAAGGAGAAGGTGAAGTCAGGAGGGTGATTCAGAAGAAGCAGAAGAAGGAGAAGGAGAAGGTGAAATCTGGAGGGTGAATCAGAAGAATCAGAAGAAGGAGAAGGAGAAGGTGAAGTCTGGAGGGTGAATCAGAAGAAGCAGAAGAAAGAGAAGGAGAAGGTGAAGTCTGGAGGGTGAAGCAGAAGAAACAGAAGAAGGAGAAGGAGAAGGTGAAGACTGAAGGGTGAATCAGATGAAGTAGAAGAAGGAGAAGGAGAAGGTGATGTCTGGAGGGTGAATCAGAAGAAGTAGAAGAAGGAGAAGGAGAAGGTGAAGTCTGGAGGGTGAATCAGAAGAAGCAGAAGAAGGAGAAGGAGAAGGTGAAGTCTGGAGGGTGAATCAGAAGAAGCAGAAGAAGGAGAAGGAGAAGATGAAGTCTGGAGGGTGAATCAGAAGAAGTAGAAGAAGGAGAAGGAGAAGGTGAGGTCTGGAGGGTGAATCAGAAGAAGCAGAAGAAGGAGAAGGAGAAGGTGAAGTCTGGAGGGTGAATCAGAAGAAGCAGAAGAAGGAGAAGGAGAAGGTGATGTCTGGAGGGTGAATCAGAAGAAGCAAAAGAAGGAGAAGGAGAAGGTGAAGTCAGGAGGGTGAATCAGAAGAAGCAGAAGAAGGAGAAGGAGAAGGTGAAGTTAGGAGGGTGAATCAGAAGAAGCAGAAGAAGGAGAAGGAGCAGGTGAAGTCAGGGGGGCGAAGCAGAAGAAGTAGAAGAAGGAGAAGGAGAAGGTGAAGTCAGGACGGTGAAGCAGAAGAGGCAGAAGAAGGAGAAGGAGAAGGTGAAGTCTGGAGGGCGCAGCAGAAGAAGCAGAAGAAGGAGAAGGAGAAGGTGAAGTCTGGAGGGTGAAGCAGAAGAAGCAGAAGAAGGAGAAGGAGAAGGTGAAGTCTGGAAGGTGAATCAGAAGAAGTAGAAGAAGGAGAAGGAGAAGGTGAAGTCAGGAGAGTGAAGCAGAAGAAGGAGAAGGAGAAGGTGAAGTCTGGAGGGTGAAGCAGAAGAAGCAGAAGAAGGAGAAGGAGAAGGTGAAGTCTGGAGGGCGAAGCAGAAGAAGCAGAAGAAGGAGAAGGAGAAGGTGAAGTCTGGAGGGTGAAGCAGAAGAAGCTGAAGAAGGAGAAGGAGAAGGTGAAGTCTGCAGGGTGAATCAGAAGAAGTAGAAGAAGGAGAAGGAGAAGGTGAAGTCAGGAGGGTGAAGCAGAAGAAGCAGAAGATGGAGAAGGAGAAGGTGAAGTCTGGAGGGTGAAACAGAAGAATCAGAAGAAGGAGAAGGAGAAGGTGAAGTCTGGAGGGTGAATCAGAAGAAGCAGAAGAAAGAGAAGGAGAAGGTGAAGTCTGGAGGGTGAAGCAGAAGAAACAGAAGAAGGAGAAGGAGAAGGTGAAGACTGAAGGGTGAATCAGAAGAAGTAGAAGAAGGAGAAGGAGAAGGTGAAGTCTGGAGGGTGAATCAGAAGAAGTAGAAGAAGGCGAAGGAGAAGGTGAAGTCTGGAGGGTGAATCAGAAGAAGCAGAAGAAGGAGAAGGAGAAGGTGAAGTCTGGAGGGTGAATCAGAAGAAGCAGAAGAAGGAGAAGGAGAAGGTGAAGTCTGGAGGGTGAATCAGAAGAAGCAGAATAAGGAGAAGGAGAAGGTGAAGTCTGGAGGGTGAATCAGAAGAAGCAGAAGAAGGAGAAGGAGAAGGTGAAGTCTGGAGGGTGAATCAGAAGAAGTAGAAGAAGGAGAAGGAGAAGGTGAAGTCTGGAGGTTGAATCAGAAGAATTAGAAGAAGGAGAAGGAGAAGGTGAAGACTGGAGGGTGAATCAGAAGAAGCAGAAGAAGGAGAAGGAGAAGGTGAAGTCTGGAGGGTGAATCAGAAGAAGCAGAAGAAGGAGAAGGAGACGATGAAGTCTGGAGGGTGAATCAGAAGAAGTAGAAGAAGGAGAAGGAGAAGGTGAAGTCTGGAGGGAGAATCAGAAGAAGCAGAAGAAGGAGAAGGAGAAGGTGAAGTCTGGAGGGTGAATCAGAAGAAGCAGAAGAAGGAGAAGGAGAAGGTGAAGTCTGGAGGGTGAATCAGAAGAAACAGAATAAGGAGAAGGAGAAGGTGAAGTCTGGAGGGTGAAGCAGAAGAAGTAGAAGAAGGAGAAGGAGAAGGTGAAGTCAGGAGGGTGAATCAGAAGAAGTAGAAGAAGGAGAAGGAGAAGGTGAAGTCAGGAGGGTGATTCAGAAGAAGCAGAAGAAGGAGAAGGAGAAGGTGAAGTCTGGAGGGTGAATCAGAAGAATCAGAAGAAGGAGAAGGAGAAGGTGAAGTCTGGAGGGTGAATCAGAAGAAGCAGAAGAAAGAGAAGGAGAAGGTGAAGTCTGGAGGGTGAAGCAGAAGAAACAGAAGAAGGAGAAGGAGAAGGTGAAGACTGAAGGGTGAATCAGAAGAAGTAGAAGAAGGAGAAGGAGAAGGTGAGGTCTGGAGGGTGAATCAGAAGAAGTAGAAGAAGGAGAAGGAGAAGGTGAAGTCTGGAGGGTGAATCAGAAGAAGCAGAAGAAGGAGAAGGAGAAGGTGAAGTCTGGAGGGTGAATCAGAAGAAGCAGAAGAAGGAGAAGGAGAAGATGAAGTCTGGAGGGTGAATCAGAAGAAGTAGAAGAAGGAGAAGGAGAAGGTGAGGTCTGGAGGGTGAATCAGAAGAAGCAGAAGAAGGAGAAGGAGAAGGTGAAGTCTGGAGGGTGAATCAGAAGAAGCAGAAGAAGGAGAAGGAGAAGGTGATGTCTGGAGGGTGAATCAGAAGAAGCAAAAGAAGGAGAAGGAGAAGGTGAAGTCAGGAGGGTGAATCAGAAGAAGCAGAAGAAGGAGAAGGAGAAGCTGAAGTTAGGAGGGTGAATCAGAAGAAGCAGAAGAAGGAGAAGGAGCAGGTGAAGTCAGGGGGGTGAAGCAGAAGAAGTAGAAGAAGGAGAAGGAGAAGGTGAAGTCAGGACGGTGAAGCAGAAGAGGCAGAAGAAGGAGAAGGAGAAGGTGAAGTCTGGAGGGCGCAGCAGAAGAAGCAGAAGAAGGAGAAGGAGAAGGTGAAGTCTGGAGGGTGAAGCAGAAGAAGCAGAAGAAGGAGAAGGAGAAGGTGAAGTCTGGAGGGTGAATCAGAAGAAGTAGAAGAAGGAGAAGGAGAAGGTGAAGTCAGGAGAGTGAAGCAGAAGAAGCAGAAGAAGGAGAAGGAGAAGGTGAAGTCTGGAGGGTGAAGCAGAAGAAGCAGAAGAAGGAGAAGGAGAAGGTGAAGTCTGGAGGGCGAAGCAGAAGAAGCAGAAGAAGGAGAAGGAGAAGGTGAAGTCTGGAGAGTGAAGCAGAAGAAGCAGAAGAAGGAGAAGGAGAAGGTGAAGTCTGGAGGGTGAAGCAGAAGAAGCAGAAGAAGGAGAAGGAAAAGGTGAAGTCTGGAGGGCGAAGCAGAAGAAGCAGAAGAAGGAGAAGGAGAAGGTGAAGTCTGGAGGGTGAAGCAGAAGAAGCTGAAGAAGGAGAAGGAGAAGGTGAAGTCTGGAGGGTGAATCAGAAGAAGTAGAAGAAGGAGAAGGAGAAGGTGAAGTCAGGAGGGTGAAGCAGAAGAAGCAGAAGAAGGAGAAGGAGAAGGTGAAGTCTGGAGGGTGAAGCAGAAGAAGCAGAAGAAGGAGAAGGAGAAGGTGAAGTCTGGAGGGTGAATAAGAAGAAGCAGAAGAAGGAGAAGGAGAAGGTGAAGTCTGGAGGGTGAATAAGAAGAAGCAGAAGAAGGAGAAGGAGAAGATGAAGTCTGGAGGGTGAATCAGAAGAAGTAGAAGAAGGAGAAGGAGAAGATGAGGTCTGGAGGGTGAATCAGAAGAAGCAGAAGAAGGAGAAGGAGAAGGTGAAGTCTGGAGGGTGAATCAGAAGAAGCAGAAGAAGGAGAAGGAGAAGGTGAAGTCTGGAGGGTGAATTAGAAGAAGCAGAAGAAGGAGAAGGAGAAGGTGAAGTCAGGAGGGTGAAACAGAAGAAGCAGAAGAAGGAGAAGGAGCAGGTGATGTCAGGGGGGTGAAGCAGAAGAAGTAGAAGAAGGAGAAGGAGAAGGTGAAGTCAGGAGGGTGAAGCAGAAGAAGCAGAAGAAGGAGAAGGAGAAGGTGAAGTCTGGAGGGCGCAGCAGAAGAAGCAGAAGAAGGAGAAGCAGAAGTGAAGTCTGCAGGGTGAATCAGAAGAAGTAGAAGAAGGAGAAGGAGAAGGTGAAGTCAGGAGAGTGAAGCAGAAGAAGCAGAAGAAGGAGAAGGAGAAGGTGAAGTCTGGAGGGTGAAGCAGAAGAAGCAGAAGAAGGAGAAGGAGAAGGTGAAGTCTGGAGGGCGAAGCAGAAGAAGGAGAAGGAGAAGGTGAAGTCTGGAGGGTGAAGCAGAAGAAGCAGAAGAAGGAGAAGGAGAAGGTGAAGTCTGGAGGGTGAATCAGAAGAAGTAGAAGAAGGAGAAGGAGAAGGTGAAGTCAGGAGGGTGAATCAGAAGAAGTAGAAGAAGGAGAAGGAGAAGGTGAAGTCAGGAGGGTGAAGCAGAAGAAGCAGAAGAAGGAGAAGGAGAAGGTGAAGTCAGGAGGGTGAATCGGAAGAAGTAGAAGAAGGAGAAGGAGAAGGTGAAGTCTGGAGGGTGAATCAGAAGAAGTAGAAGAAGGAGAAGGAGAAGGTGATGTCTGGAGGGTGAATCAGAAGAAGTAGAAGAAGGAGAAGGAGAAGGTGAAGTCTGGAGGGTGAATCAGAAGAAGCAGAAGAAGGAGAAGGAGAAGGTGAAGTCTGGAGGGTGAATAAGAAGAAGCAGAAGAAGGAGAAGGAGAAGATGAAGTCTGGAGGGTGAATCAGAAGAAGTAGAAGAAGGAGAAGGAGAAGATGAGGTCTGGAGGGTGAATCAGAAGAAGCAGAAGAAGGAGAAGGAGAAGGTGAAGTCTGGAGGGTGAATCAGAAGAAGCAGAAGAAGGAGAAGGAGAAGGTGAAGTCTGGAGGGTGAATTAGAAGAAGCAGAAGAAGGAGAAGGAGAAGGTGAAGTCAGGAGGGTGAATCAGAAGAAGCAGAAGAAGGAGAAGGAGCAGGTGAAGTCAGGGGGGTGAAGCAGAAGAAGTAGAAGAAGGAGAAGGAGAAGGTGAAGTCAGGAGGGTGAAGCAGAAGAAGCAGAAGAAGGAGAAGGAGAAGGTGAAGTCTGGAGGGCGCAGCAGAAGAAGCAGAAGAAGGAGAAGCAGAAGGTGAAGTCTGCAGGGTGAATCAGAAGAAGTAGAAGAAGGAGAAGGAGAAGGTGAAGTCAGATGAGTGAAGCAGAAGAAGCAGAAGAAGGAGAAGGAGAAGGTGAAGTCTGGAGGGTGAAGCAGAAGAAGCAGAAGAAGGAGAAGGAGAAGGTGAAGTCTGGAGGGCGAAGCAGAAGAAGGAGAAGGAGAAGGTGAAGTCTGGAGGGTGAAGCAGAAGAAGCAGAAGAAGGAGAAGGAGAAGGTGAAGTCTGGAGGGTGAATCAGAAGAAGTAGAAGAAGGAGAAGGAGAAGGTGAAGTCAGGAGGGTGAATCAGAAGAAGTAGAAGAAGGAGAAGGAGAAGGTGAAGTCAGGAGGGTGAAGCAGAAGAAGCAGAAGAAGGAGAAGGAGAAGGTGAAGTCAGGAGGGTGAATCGGAAGAAGTAGAAGAAGGAGAAGGAGAAGGTGAAGTCTGGAGGGTGAATCAGAAGAAGTAGAAGAAGGAGAAGGAGAAGGTGATGTCTGGAGGGTGAATCAGAAGAAGTAGAAGAAGGAGAAGGAGAAGGTGAAGTCTGGAGGGTGAATCAGAAGAAGCAGAAGAAGGAGAAGGAGAAGGTGACGTCTGGAGGGAGAAGCAGAAGAAGTAGAAGAAGGAGAAGGAGAAGGTGAAGTCTGGAGGGTGAATCAGAAGAAGTAGAAGAAGGAGAAGGAGAAGGTGAAGTCTGGAGGGTGAATCAGAAGAAGTAGAAGACGGAGAAGGAGAAGGTGAAATCTGGAGGGTGAATCAGAAGAAGCAGAAGAACGAGAAGGAGAAGGTGAAGTCTGGAGGGTGAATCAGCAGAAGTAGAAGAAGGAGAAGGAGAAGGTGTAGTCTGGAGGGTGAATCAGAAGAAGTTGACGAAGGAGAAGGAGAAGGTGAAGTCTGGAGGGTGAATCAGAAGAAGCAGAAGAACGAGAAGGAGAAGGTGAAGTCTGGAGGGTGAATCAGAAGAAGTAGAAGAAGGAGAATGAGAAGGTGAAGTCTGGAGGATGAATCAGAAGAAGCAGAAGAAGGAGAAGGAGAAGGTGAAGTCTGGAGGGTGAATCAGAAGAAGCAGAAGAAGGAGAAGGAGAAGGTGAAGTCTGGAGGGAGAATCAGAAGAAGCAGAATAAGGAGAAGGAGAAGGTGAAGTCTGGAGGGTGAATCAGAAGAAGCAGAAGAAGGAGAAGGAGAAGGTGAAGTCTGGAGGGTGAATCAGAAGAAGTAGAAGAAGGAGAAGGAGAAGGTGAAGTCTGGAGGGTGAATCAGAAGAAGTAGAAGAAGGAGAAGGAGAAGGTGAAGTCTGGAGGGTGAATCAGAAGCAGTAGAAGAAGGAGAAGGAGAAGGTGAAGTCTGGAGGGTGAAGCAGAAGAAGTAGAAGAAGGAGAAGGAGAAGGTGAAGTCAGGAGGGTGAATCAGAAGAAGTAGAAGAAGGAGAAGGAGAAGGTGAAGTCAGGAGTGTGAATCAGAAGAAGCAGAAGAAGGAGAAGGAGAAGGTGAAGTCTGGAGGGTGAATCAGAAGAATCAGAAGAAGGAGAAGGAGAAGGTGAAGTCTGGAGGGTGAATCAGAAGAAGCAGAAGAAAGAGAAGGAGAAGGTGAATTCTGGAGGGTGAAGCAGAAGAAACAGAAGAAGGAGAAGGAGAAGGTGAAGACTGGAGGATGTATCAGAAGAAGTAGAAGAAGGAGAAGGAGAAGGTGAGGTCTGGAGGGTGAATCAGAAGAAGTAGAATAAGGAGAAGGAGAAGGTGAAGTCTGGAGGGTGAATCAGAAGAAGCAGAAGAAGGAGAAGGAGAAGGTGAAGTCTGGAGGGTGAATCAGAAGAAGCAGAAGAAGGAGAAGGAGAAGATGAAGTCTGGAGGGTGAATCAGAAGTAGTAGAAGAAGTAGAAGGAGAAGGTGAGGTCTGGAGGGTGAATCAGAAGAAGCAGAAGAAGGAGAAGGAGAAGGTGAAGTCTGGAGGGTGAATCAGAAGAAGCAGAAGAAGGAGAAGGAGAAGGTGAAGTCTGGAGGGTGAATCAGAAGAAGCAGAAGAAGGAGAAGGAGAAGGTGAAGTCAGGAGGGTGAATCAGAAGAAGCAGAAGAAGGAGAAGGAGAAGGTGAAGTTAGGAGGGTGAATAAGAAGAAGCAGAAGAAGGAGAAGGAGAAGGTGAAGTCTGGAGGGTGAATCAGAAGAAGCAGAAGAAGGAGAAGGAGAAGGTGAAGTCTGGAGGGTGAATTAGAAGAAGCAGAAGAAGGAGAAGGAGAAGGTGAAGTCAGGGGGGTGAATCAGAAGAAGCA
This sequence comes from Somniosus microcephalus, assembly GCF_052327205.1. Classification (NCBI taxonomy): domain Eukaryota; kingdom Metazoa; phylum Chordata; class Chondrichthyes; order Squaliformes; family Somniosidae; genus Somniosus; species Somniosus microcephalus. The sequence continues at coordinate 856,294 of NW_028225249.1, forward strand.
GAAGAAGGAGAAGCAGAAGGTAAAGTTAGGAGGGTGAACCAGAAGAAGCAGAAGAAGGAGAAGGAGCAGGTGAAGTCAGGGGGGTGAAGCAGAAGAAGTAGAAGAAGGAGAAGGAGAAGGTGCAGTCAGGAGGGTGAAGCAGAAGAAGCAGAAGAAGGAGAAGGAGAAGGTGAAGTCTGGAGGGCGCAGCAGAAGAAGCAGAAGAAGGAGAAGGAGAAGGTGAAGTCTGGAGGGTGAAGCAGAAGAAGCAGAAGAAGGAGAAGGAGAAGGTGAAGTCTGGAGGGTGAATCAGAAGAAGTAGAAGAAGGAGAAGGAGAAGGTGAAGTCAGGAGAGTGAAGCAGAAGAAGCAGAAGAAGGAGAAGGAGAAGGTTAAGTCTGGAGGGTGAAGCAGAAGAAGCAGAAGAAGGAGAAGGAGAAGGTGAAGTCTGGAGGGCGAAGCAGAAGAAGCAGAAGAAGGAGAAGGGGAAGGTGAAGTCTGGAGGGTGAATCAGAAGAAGTAGAAGAAGCAGAAGGAGAAGGTGAAGTCTGGAGGGTGAATCAGAAGAAGCAGAAGAAGGAGAAGGAGAAGGTGAAGTCTGGAGGGTGAATCAGAAGAAGCAGAAGAAGGAGAAGGAGAAGGTGAAGTCTGGAGGGTGAATCAGAAGAAGCAGAATAAGGAGAAGGAGAAGGTGAAGTCTGGAGGGTGAATCAGAAGAAGCAGAAGAAGGAGAAGGAGAAGGTGAAGTCTGGAGGGTGAATCAGAAGAAGTAGAAGAAGGAGAAGGAGAAGGTGAAGTCTGGAGGGTGAAACAGAAGAAGTAGAAGAAGGAGAAGGAGAAGGTGAAGACTGGAGGGTGAATCAGAAGAAGCAGAAGAAGGAGAAGGAGAAGGTGAAGTCTGGAGGGTGAATCAGAAGAAGCAGAAGAAGGAGAAGGAGACGATGAAGTCTGGAGGGTGAATCAGAAGAAGTAGAAGAAGGAGAAGGAGAAGGTGAAGTCTGGAGGGTGAATCAGAAGAAGCAGAAGAAGGAGAAGGAGAAGGTGAAGTCTGGAGGGTGAATCAGAAGAAGCAGAAGAAGGAGAAGGAGAAGGTGAAGTCTGGAGAGTGAATCAGAAGAAGCAGAATAAGGAGAAGGAGAAGGTGAAGTCTGGAGGGTGAATCAGAAGAAGCAGAAGAAGTAGAAGGAGAAGGTGAAGTCTGGAGGGTGAATCAGAAGAAGTAGAAGAAGGAGAAGGAGAAGGTGAAGTCTGGAGCGTGAAGCAGAAGAAGTAGAAGAAGGAGAAGGAGAAGGTGAAGTCAGGAGGGTGAATCAGAAGAAGTAGAAGAAGGAGAAGGAGAAGGTGAAGTCAGGAGGGTGATTCAGAAGAAGCAGAAGAAGGAGAAGGAGAAGGTGAAATCTGGAGGGTGAATCAGAAGAATCAGAAGAAGGAGAAGGAGAAGGTGAAGTCTGGAGGGTGAATCAGAAGAAGCAGAAGAAAGAGAAGGAGAAGGTGAAGTCTGGAGGGTGAAGCAGAAGAATCAGAAGAAGGAGAAGGAGAAGGTGAAGTCTGGAGGGTGAATCAGAAGAAGCAGAAGAAAGAGAAGGAGAAGGTGAATTCTGGAGGGTGAAGCAGAAGAAACAGAAGAAGGAGAAGGAGAAGGTGAAGACTGGAGGATGTATCAGAAGAAGTAGAAGAAGGAGAAGGAGAAGGTGAGGTCTGGAGGGTGAATCAGAAGAAGTAGAATAAGGAGAAGGAGAAGGTGAAGTCTGGAGGGTGAATCAGAAGAAGCAGAAGAAGGAGAAGGAGAAGGTGAAGTCTGGAGGGTGAATCAGAAGAAGCAGAAGAAGGAGAAGGAGAAGATGAAGTCTGGAGGGTGAATCAGAAGTAGTAGAAGAAGTAGAAGGAGAAGGTGAGGTCTGGAGGGTGAATCAGAAGAAGCAGAAGAAGGAGAAGGAGAAGGTGAAGTCTGGAGGGTGAATCAGAAGAAGCAGAAGAAGGAGAAGGAGAAGGTGAAGTCTGGAGGGTGAATCAGAAGAAGCAGAAGAAGGAGAAGGAGAAGGTGAAGTCAGGAGGGTGAATCAGAAGAAGCAGAAGAAGGAGAAGGAGAAGGTGAAGTTAGGAGGGTGAATAAGAAGAAGCAGAAGAAGGAGAAGGAGAAGGTGAAGTCTGGAGGGTGAATCAGAAGAAGCAGAAGAAGGAGAAGGAGAAGGTGAAGTCTGGAGGGTGAATTAGAAGAAGCAGAAGAAGGAGAAGGAGAAGGTGAAGTCAGGGGGGTGAATCAGAAGAAGCAGAAGAAGGAGAAGCAGAAGGTAAAGTTAGGAGGGTGAACCAGAAGAAGCAGAAGAAGGAGAAGGAGCAGGTGAAGTCAGGGGGGTGAAGCAGAAGAAGTAGAAGAAGGAGAAGGAGAAGGTGCAGTCAGGAGGGTGAAGCAGAAGAAGCAGAAGAAGGAGAAGGAGAAGGTGAAGTCTGGAGGGCGCAGCAGAAGAAGCAGAAGAAGGAGAAGGAGAAGGTGAAGTCTGGAGGGTGAAGCAGAAGAAGCAGAAGAAGGAGAAGGAGAAGGTGAAGTCTGGAGGGTGAATCAGAAGAAGTAGAAGAAGGAGAAGGAGAAGGTGAAGTCAGGAGAGTGAAGCAGAAGAAGCAGAAGAAGGAGAAGGAGAAGGTTAAGTCTGGAGGGTGAAGCAGAAGAAGCAGAAGAAGGAGAAGGAGAAGGTGAAGTCTGGAGGGCGAAGCAGAAGAAGCAGAAGAAGGAGAAGGGGAAGGTGAAGTCTGGAGGGTGAATCAGAAGAAGTAGAAGAAGCAGAAGGAGAAGGTGAAGTCTGGAGGGTGAATCAGAAGAAGCAGAAGAAGGAGAAGGAGAAGGTGAAGTCTGGAGGGTGAATCAGAAGAAGCAGAAGAAGGAGAAGGAGAAGGTGAAGTCTGGAGGGTGAATCAGAAGAAGCAGAATAAGGAGAAGGAGAAGGTGAAGTCTGGAGGGTGAATCAGAAGAAGCAGAAGAAGGAGAAGGAGAAGGTGAAGTCTGGAGGGTGAATCAGAAGAAGTAGAAGAAGGAGAAGGAGAAGGTGAAGTCTGGAGGGTGAAACAGAAGAAGTAGAAGAAGGAGAAGGAGAAGGTGAAGACTGGAGGGTGAATCAGAAGAAGCAGAAGAAGGAGAAGGAGAAGGTGAAGTCTGGAGGGTGAATCAGAAGAAGCAGAAGAAGGAGAAGGAGACGATGAAGTCTGGAGGGTGAATCAGAAGAAGTAGAAGAAGGAGAAGGAGAAGGTGAAGTCTGGAGGGTGAATCAGAAGAAGCAGAAGAAGGAGAAGGAGAAGGTGAAGTCTGGAGGGTGAATCAGAAGAAGCAGAAGAAGGAGAAGGAGAAGGTGAAGTCTGGAGGGTGAATCAGAAGAAGCAGAATAAGGAGAAGGAGAAGGTGAAGTCTGGAGGGTGAATCAGAAGAAGCAGAAGAAGTAGAAGGAGAAGGTGAAGTCTGGAGGGTGAATCAGAAGAAGTAGAAGAAGGAGAAGGAGAAGGTGAAGTCTGGAGCGTGAAGCAGAAGAAGTAGAAGAAGGAGAAGGAGAAGGTGAAGTCAGGAGGGTGAATCAGAAGAAGTAGAAGAAGGAGAAGGAGAAGGTGAAGTCAGGAGGGTGATTCAGAAGAAGCAGAAGAAGGAGAAGGAGAAGGTGAAATCTGGAGGGTGAATCAGAAGAATCAGAAGAAGGAGAAGGAGAAGGTGAAGTCTGGAGGGTGAATCAGAAGAAGCAGAAGAAAGAGAAGGAGAAGGTGAAGTCTGGAGGGTGAAGCAGAAGAAACAGAAGAAGGAGAAGGAGAAGGTGAAGACTGAAGGGTGAATCAGAAGAAGTAGAAGAAGGAGAAGGAGAAGGTGAGGTCTGGAGGGTGAATCAGAAGAAGTAGAAGAAGGAGAAGGAGAAGGTGAAGTCTGGAGGGTGAATCAGAAGAAGCAGAAGAAGGAGAAGGAGAAAGTGAAGTCTGGAGGGTGAATCAGAAGAAGCAGAAGAAGGAGAAGGAGAAGATGAAGTCTGGAGGGTGAATCAGAAGAAGTAGAAGAAGGAGAAGGAGAAGGTGAGGTCTGGAGGGTGAATCAGAAGAAGCAGAAGAAGGAGAAGGAGAAGGTGAAGTCTGGAGGGTGAATCAGAAGAAGCAGAAGAAGGAGAAGGTGATGTCTGGAGGGTGAATCAGAAGAAGCAAAAGAAGGAGAAGGAGAAGGTGAAGTCAGGAGGGTGAATCAGAAGAAGCAGAAGAAGGAGAAGGAGAAGGTGAAGTTAGGAGGGTGAATCAGAAGAAGCAGAAGAAGGAGAAGGAGCAGGTGAAGTCAGGGGGGCGAAGCAGAAGAAGTAGAAGAAGGAGAAGGAGAAGGTGAAGTCAGGACGGTGAAGCAGAAGAGGCAGAAGAAGGAGAAGGAGAAGGTGAAGTCTGGAGGGCGCAGCAGAAGAAGCAGAAGAAGGAGAAGGAGAAGGTGAAGTCTGGAGGGTGAAGCAGAAGAAGCAGAAGAAGGAGAAGGAGAAGGTGAAGTCTGGAGGGTGAATCAGAAGAAGTAGAAGAAGGAGAAGGAGAAGGTGAAGTCAGGAGAGTGAAGCAGAAGAAGGAGAAGGAGAAGGTGAAGTCTGGAGGGTGAAGCAGAAGAAGCAGAAGAAGGAGAAGGAGAAGGTGAAGTCTGGAGGGCGAAGCAGAAGAAGCAGAAGAAGGAGAAGGAGAAGGTGAAGTCTGGAGGGTGAAGCAGAAGAAGCTGAAGAAGGAGAAGGAGAAGGTGAAGTCTGGAGGGTGAATCAGAAGAAGTAGAAGAAGGAGAAGGAGAAGGTGAAGTCAGGAGGGTGAAGCAGAAGAAGCAGAAGATGGAGAAGGAGAAGGTGAAGTCTGGAGGGTGAAACAGAAGAATCAGAAGAAGGAGAAGGAGAAGGTGAAGTCTGGAGGGTGAATCAGAAGAAGCAGAAGAAAGAGAAGGAGAAGGTGAAGTCTGGAGGGTGAAGCAGAAGAAACAGAAGAAGGAGAAGGAGAAGGTGAAGACTGAAGGGTGAATCAGAAGAAGTAGAAGAAGGAGAAGGAGAAGGTGAAGTCTGGAGGGTGAATCAGAAGAAGTAGAAGAAGGCGAAGGAGAAGGTGAAGTCTGGAGGGTGAATCAGAAGAAGCAGAAGAAGGAGAAGGAGAAGGTGAAGTCTGGAGGGTGAATCAGAAGAAGCAGAAGAAGGAGAAGGAGAAGGTGAAGTCTGGAGGGTGAATCAGAAGAAGCAGAATAAGGAGAAGGAGAAGGTGAAGTCTGGAGGGTGAATCAGAAGAAGCAGAAGAAGGAGAAGGAGAAGGTGAAGTCTGGAGGGTGAATCAGAAGAAGTAGAAGAAGGAGAAGGAGAAGGTGAAGTCTGGAGGGTGAATCAGAAGAAGTAGAAGAAGGAGAAGGAGAAGGTGAAGACTGGAGGGTGAATCAGAAGAAGCAGAAGAAGGAGAAGGAGAAGGTGAAGTCTGGAGGGTGAATCAGAAGAAGCAGAAGAAGGAGAAGGAGACGATGAAGTCTGGAGGGTGAATCAGAAGAAGTAGAAGAAGGAGAAGGAGAAGGTGAAGTCTGGAGGGTGAATCAGAAGAAGCAGAAGAAGGAGAAGGAGAAGGTGAAGTCTGGAGGGTGAATCAGAAGAAGCAGAAGAAGGAGAAGGAGAAGGTGTAGTCTGGAGGGTGAATCAGAAGAAGCAGAATAAGGAGAAGGAGAAGGTGAAGTCTGGAGGGTGAATCAGAAGAAGCAGAAGAAGTAGAAGGAGAAGGTGAAGTCTGGAGGGTGAATCAGAAGAAGTAGAAGAAGGAGAAGGAGAAGGTGAAGTCTGGAGGGTGAAGCAGAAGAAGTAGAAGAAGGAGAAGGAGAAGGTGAAGTCAGGAGGGTGAATCAGAAGAAGTAGAAGAAGGAGAAGGAGAAGGTGAAGTCAGGAGGGTGATTCAGAAGAAGCAGAAGAAGGAGAAGGAGAAGGTGAAGTCTGGAGGGTGAATCATAAGAATCAGAAGAAGGAGAAGGAGAAGGTGAAGTCTGGAGGGTGAATCAGAAGAAGCAGAAGAAAGAGAAGGAGAAGGTGAAGTCTGGAGGGTGAAGCAGAAGAAACAGAAGAAGGAGAAGGAGAAGGTGAAGACTGAAGGGTGAATCAGAAGAAGTAGAAGAAGGAGAAGGAGAAGGTGAGGTCTGGAGGGTGAATCAGAAGAAGTAGAAGAAGGAGAAGGAGAAGGTGAAGTCTGGAGGGTGAATCAGAAGAAGCAGAAGAAGGAGAAGGAGAAGGTGAAGTCTGGAGGGTGAATCAGAAGAAGCAGAAGAAGGAGAAGGAGAAGATGAAGTCTGGAGGGTGAATCAGAAGAAGTAGAAGAAGGAGAAGGAGAAGGTGAAGTCTGGAGGGTGAATCAGAAGAAGCAGAAGAAGGAGAAGGAGAAGGTGATGTCTGGAGGGTGAATCAGAAGAAGCAAAAGAAGGAGAAGGAGAAGGTGAAGTCTGGAGGGTGAATCAGAAGAAGTAGAAGAAGGAGAAGGAGAAGGTGAAGTCAGGAGGGTGAATCAGAAGAAGCAGAAGAAGGAGAAGGAGAAGCTGAAGTTAGGAGGGTGAATCAGAAGAAGCAGAAGAAGGAGAAGGAGCAGGTGAAGTCAGGGGGGTGAAGCAGAAGAAGTAGAAGAAGGAGAAGGAGAAGGTGAAGTCAGGACGGTGAAGCAGAAGAGGCAGAAGAAGAGAAGGAGAAGGTGAAGTCTGGAGGGCGCAGCAGAAGAAGCAGAAGAAGGAGAAGGAGAAGGTGAAGTCTGGAGGGTGAAGCAGAAGAAGCAGAAGAAGGAGAAGGAGAAGGTGAAGTCTGGAGGGTGAATCAGAAGAAGTAGAAGAAGGAGAAGGAGAAGGTGAAGTCAGGAGAGTGAAGCAGAAGAAGCAGAAGAAGGAGAAGGAGAAGGTGAAGTTTGGAGGGTGAAGCAGAAGAAGCAGAAGAAGGAGAAGGAGAAGGTGAAGTCTGGAGGGCGAAGCAGAAGAAGCAGAAGAAGGAGAAGGAGAAGGTGAAGTCTGGAGGGTGAAGCAGAAGAAGCTGAAGAAGGAGAAGGAGAAGGTGAAGTCTGGAGGGTGAATCAGAAGAAGTAGAAGAAGGAGAAGGAGAAGGTGAAGTCAGGAGGGTGAAGCAGAAGAAGCAGAAGATGGAGAAGGAGAAGGTGAAGTCTGGAGGGTGAATCAGAAGAATCAGAAGAAGGAGAAGGAGAAGGTGAAGTCAGGAGAGTGAAGCAGAAGAAGCAGAAGAAGGAGAAGGAGAAGGTGAAGTCTGGAGGGTGAAGCAGAAGAAGCAGAAGAAGGAGAAGGAGAAGGTGAAGTCTGGAGGGCGAAGCAGAAGAAGCAGAAGAAGGAGAAGGAGAAGGTGAAGTCTGGAGGGTGAAGCAGAAGAAGCTGAAGAAGGAGAAGGAGAAGGTGAAGTCTGGAGGGTGAATCAGAAGAAGTAGAAGAAGGAGAAGGAGAAGGTGAAGTCAGGAGGGTGAATCAGAAGAAGTAGAAGAAGGAGAAGGAGAAGGTGAAGTCAGGAGGGTGATTCAGAAGAAGCAGAAGAAGGAGAAGGAGAAGGTGAAATCTGGAGGGTGAATCAGAAGAATCAGAAGAAGGAGAAGGAGAAGGTGAAGTCTGGAGGGTGAATCAGAAGAAGCAGAAGAAAGAGAAGGAGAAGGTGAAGTCTGGAGGGTGAAGCAGAAGAAACAGAAGAAGGAGAAGGAGAAGGTGAAGACTGAAGGGTGAATCAGAAGAAGTAGAAGAAGGAGAAGGAGAAGGTGAGGTCTGGAGGGTGAATCAGAAGAAGTAGAAGAAGGAGAAGGAGAAGGTGAAGTCTGGAGGGTGAATCAGAAGAAGCAGAAGAAGGAGAAGGAGAAAGTGAAGTCTGGAGGGTGAATCAGAAGAAGCAGAAGAAGGAGAAGGAGAAGATGAAGTCTGGAGGGTGAATCAGAAGAAGTAGAAGAAGGAGAAGGAGAAGGTGAGGTCTGGAGGGTGAATCAGAAGAAGCAGAAGAAGGAGAAGGAGAAGGTGAAGTCTGGAGGGTGAATCAGAAGAAGCAGAAGAAGGAGAAGGTGATGTCTGGAGGGTGAATCAGAAGAAGCAAAAGAAGGAGAAGGAGAAGGTGAAGTCAGGAGGGTGAATCAGAAGAAGCAGAAGAAGGAGAAGGAGAAGGTGAAGTTAGGAGGGTGAATCAGAAGAAGCAGAAGAAGGAGAAGGAGCAGGTGAAGTCAGGGGGGCGAAGCAGAAGAAGTAGAAGAAGGAGAAGGAGAAGGTGAAGTCAGGACGGTGAAGCAGAAGAGGCAGAAGAAGGAGAAGGAGAAGGTGAAGTCTGGAGGGCGCAGCAGAAGAAGCAGAAGAAGGAGAAGGAGAAGGTGAAGTCTGGAGGGTGAAGCAGAAGAAGCAGAAGAAGGAGAAGGAGAAGGTGAAGTCTGGAGGGTGAATCAGAAGAAGTAGAAGAAGGAGAAGGAGAAGGTGAAGTCAGGAGAGTGAAGCAGAAGAAGGAGAAGGAGAAGGTGAAGTCTGGAGGGTGAAGCAGAAGAAGCAGAAGAAGGAGAAGGAGAAGGTGAAGTCTGGAGGGCGAAGCAGAAGAAGCAGAAGAAGGAGAAGGAGAAGGTGAAGTCTGGAGGGTGAAGCAGAAGAAGCTGAAGAAGGAGAAGGAGAAGGTGAAGTCTGGAGGGTGAATCAGAAGAAGTAGAAGAAGGAGAAGGAGAAGGTGAAGTCAGGAGGGTGAAGCAGAAGAAGCAGAAGATGGAGAAGGAGAAGGTGAAGTCTGGAGGGTGAAACAGAAGAATCAGAAGAAGGAGAAGGAGAAGGTGAAGTCTGGAGGGTGAATCAGAAGAAGCAGAAGAAAGAGAAGGAGAAGGTGAAGTCTGGAGGGTGAAGCAGAAGAAACAGAAGAAGGAGAAGGAGAAGGTGAAGACTGAAGGGTGAATCAGAAGAAGTAGAAGAAGGAGAAGGAGAAGGTGAAGTCTGGAGGGTGAATCAGAAGAAGTAGAAGAAGGCGAAGGAGAAGGTGAAGTCTGGAGGGTGAATCAGAAGAAGCAGAAGAAGGAGAAGGAGAAGGTGAAGTCTGGAGGGTGAATCAGAAGAAGCAGAAGAAGGAGAAGGAGAAGGTGAAGTCTGGAGGGTGAATCAGAAGAAGCAGAATAAGGAGAAGGAGAAGGTGAAGTCTGGAGGGTGAATCAGAAGAAGCAGAAGAAGGAGAAGGAGAAGGTGAAGTCTGGAGGGTGAATCAGAAGAAGTAGAAGAAGGAGAAGGAGAAGGTGAAGTCTGGAGGGTGAATCAGAAGAAGTAGAAGAAGGAGAAGGAGAAGGTGAAGACTGGAGGGTGAATCAGAAGAAGCAGAAGAAGGAGAAGGAGAAGGTGAAGTCTGGAGGGTGAATCAGAAGAAGCAGAAGAAGGAGAAGGAGACGATGAAGTCTGGAGGGTGAATCAGAAGAAGTAGAAGAAGGAGAAGGAGAAGGTGAAGTCTGGAGGGTGAATCAGAAGAAGCAGAAGAAGGAGAAGGAGAAGGTGAAGTCTGGAGGGTGAATCAGAAGAAGCAGAAGAAGGAGAAGGAGAAGGTGTAGTCTGGAGGGTGAATCAGAAGAAGCAGAATAAGGAGAAGGAGAAGGTGAAGTCTGGAGGGTGAATCAGAAGAAGCAGAAGAAGTAGAAGGAGAAGGTGAAGTCTGGAGGGTGAATCAGAAGAAGTAGAAGAAGGAGAAGGAGAAGGTGAAGTCTGGAGGGTGAAGCAGAAGAAGTAGAAGAAGGAGAAGGAGAAGGTGAAGTCAGGAGGGTGAATCAGAAGAAGTAGAAGAAGGAGAAGGAGAAGGTGAAGTCAGGAGGGTGATTCAGAAGAAGCAGAAGAAGGAGAAGGAGAAGGTGAAGTCTGGAGGGTGAATCATAAGAATCAGAAGAAGGAGAAGGAGAAGGTGAAGTCTGGAGGGTGAATCAGAAGAAGCAGAAGAAAGAGAAGGAGAAGGTGAAGTCTGGAGGGTGAAGCAGAAGAAACAGAAGAAGGAGAAGGAGAAGGTGAAGACTGAAGGGTGAATCAGAAGAAGTAGAAGAAGGAGAAGGAGAAGGTGAGGTCTGGAGGGTGAATCAGAAGAAGTAGAAGAAGGAGAAGGAGAAGGTGAAGTCTGGAGGGTGAATCAGAAGAAGCAGAAGAAGGAGAAGGAGAAGGTGAAGTCTGGAGGGTGAATCAGAAGAAGCAGAAGAAGGAGAAGGAGAAGATGAAGTCTGGAGGGTGAATCAGAAGAAGTAGAAGAAGGAGAAGGAGAAGGTGAAGTCTGGAGGGTGAATCAGAAGAAGCAGAAGAAGGAGAAGGAGAAGGTGATGTCTGGAGGGTGAATCAGAAGAAGCAAAAGAAGGAGAAGGAGAAGGTGAAGTCTGGAGGGTGAATCAGAAGAAGTAGAAGAAGGAGAAGGAGAAGGTGAAGTCAGGAGGGTGAATCAGAAGAAGCAGAAGAAGGAGAAGGAGAAGCTGAAGTTAGGAGGGTGAATCAGAAGAAGCAGAAGAAGGAGAAGGAGCAGGTGAAGTCAGGGGGGTGAAGCAGAAGAAGTAGAAGAAGGAGAAGGAGAAGGTGAAGTCAGGACGGTGAAGCAGAAGAGGCAGAAGAAGAGAAGGAGAAGGTGAAGTCTGGAGGGCGCAGCAGAAGAAGCAGAAGAAGGAGAAGGAGAAGGTGAAGTCTGGAGGGTGAAGCAGAAGAAGCAGAAGAAGGAGAAGGAGAAGGTGAAGTCTGGAGGGTGAATCAGAAGAAGTAGAAGAAGGAGAAGGAGAAGGTGAAGTCAGGAGAGTGAAGCAGAAGAAGCAGAAGAAGGAGAAGGAGAAGGTGAAGTTTGGAGGGTGAAGCAGAAGAAGCAGAAGAAGGAGAAGGAGAAGGTGAAGTCTGGAGGGCGAAGCAGAAGAAGCAGAAGAAGGAGAAGGAGAAGGTGAAGTCTGGAGGGTGAAGCAGAAGAAGCTGAAGAAGGAGAAGGAGAAGGTGAAGTCTGGAGGGTGAATCAGAAGAAGTAGAAGAAGGAGAAGGAGAAGGTGAAGTCAGGAGGGTGAAGCAGAAGAAGCAGAAGATGGAGAAGGAGAAGGTGAAGTCTGGAGGGTGAATCAGAAGAATCAGAAGAAGGAGAAGGAGAAGGTGAAGTCAGGAGAGTGAAGCAGAAGAAGCAGAAGAAGGAGAAGGAGAAGGTGAAGTCTGGAGGGTGAAGCAGAAGAAGCAGAAGAAGGAGAAGGAGAAGGTGAAGTCTGGAGGGCGAAGCAGAAGAAGCAGAAGAAGGAGAAGGAGAAGGTGAAGTCTGGAGGGTGAAGCAGAAGAAGCTGAAGAAGGAGAAGGAGAAGGTGAAGTCTGGAGGGTGAATCAGAAGAAGTAGAAGAAGGAGAAGGAGAAGGTGAAGTCAGGAGGGTGAAGCAGAAGAAGCAGAAGATGGAGAAGGAGAAGGTGAAGTCTGGAGGGTGAATCAGAAGAAGCAGAAGAAGGAGAAGGAGAAGGTGATGTCTGGAGGGTGAATCAGAAGAAGCAAAAGAAGGAGAAGGAGAAGGTGAAGTCAGGAGGGTGAATCAGAAGAAGCAGAAGAAGGAGAAGGAGAAGGTGATGTCTGGAGGGTGAATCAGAAGAAGCAAAAGAAGGAGAAGGAGAAGGTGAAGTCTGGAGGGTGAATCAGAAGAAGTAGAAGAAGGAGAAGGAGAAGGTGAAGTCAGGAGGGTGAATCAGAAGAAGCAGAAGAAGGAGAAGGAGAAGGTGATGTCTGGAGGGTGAATCAGAAGAAGCAAAAGAAGGAGAAGGAGAAGGTGAAGTCTGGAGGGTGAATCAGAAGAAGTAGAAGAAGGAGAAGGAGAAGGTGAAGTCAGGAGGGTGAATCAGAAGAAGCAGAAGAAGGAGAAGGAGAAGCTGAAGTTAGGAGGGTGAATCAGAAGAAGCAGAAGAAGGAGAAGGAGCAGGTGAAGTCAGGGGGGTGAAGCAGAAGAAGGAGAAGAAGGAGAAGGAGAAGGTGAAGTCAGGACGGTGAAGCAGAAGAGGCAGAAGAAGAGAAGGAGAAGGTGAAGTCTGGAGGGCGCAGCAGAAGAAGCAGAAGAAGGAGAAGGAGAAGGTGAAGTCTGGAGGGTGAAGCAGAAGAAGCAGAAGAAGGAGAAGGAGAAGGTGAAGTCTGGAGGGTGAATCAGAAGAAGTAGAAGAAGGAGAAGGAGAAGGTGAAGTCAGGAGAGTGAAGCAGAAGAAGCAGAAGAAGGAGAAGGAGAAGGTGAAGTTTGGAGGGTGAAGCAGAAGAAGCAGAAGAAGGAGAAGGAGAAGGTGAAGTCTGGAGGGCGAAGCAGAAGAAGCAGAAGAAGGAGAAGGAGAAGGTGAAGTCTGGAGGGTGAAGCAGAAGAAGCTGAAGAAGGAGAAGGAGAAGGTGAAGTCTGGAGGGTGAATCAGAAGAAGTAGAAGAAGGAAAAGGAGAAGGTGAAGTCAGGAGGGTGAAGCAGAAGAAGCAGAAGATGGAGAAGGAGAAGGTGAAGTCTGGAGGGTGAATCAGAAGAATCAGAAGAAGGAGAAGGAGAAGGTGAAGTCAGGAGAGTGAAGCAGAAGAAGCAGAAGAAGGAGAAGGAGAAGGTGAAGTCTGGAGGGTGAAGCAGAAGAAGCAGAAGAAGGAGAAGGAGAAGGTGAAGTCTGGAGGGCGAAGCAGAAGAAGCAGAAGAAGGAGAAGGAGAAGGTGAAGTCTGGAGGGTGAAGCAGAAGAAGCTGAAGAAGGAGAAGGAGAAGGTGAAGTCTGGAGGGTGAATCAGAAGAAGTAGAAGAAGGAGAAGGAGAAGGTGAAGTCAGGAGGGTGAAGCAGAAGAAGCAGAAGATGGAGAAGGAGAAGGTGAAGTCTGGAGGGTGAATCAGAAGAAGCAGAAGAAGGAGAAGGAGAAGGTGATGTCTGGAGGGTGAATCAGAAGAAGCAAAAGAAGGAGAAGGAGAAGGTGAAGTCAGGAGGGTGAATCAGAAGAAGCAGAAGAAGGAGAAGGAGAAGCTGAAGTTAGGAGGGTGAATCAGAAGAAGCAGAAGAAGGAGAAGGAGCAGGTGAAGTCAGGGGGGTGAAGCAGAAGAAGTAGAAGAAGGAGAAGGAGAAGGTGAAGTCAGGACGGTGAAGCAGAAGAGGCAGAAGAAGGAGAAGGAGAAGGTGAAGTCTGGAGGGCGCAGCAGAAGAAGCAGAAGAAGGAGAAGGAGAAGGTGAAGTCTGGAGGGTGAAGCAGAAGAAGCAGAAGAAGGAGAAGGAGAAGGTGAAGTCTGGAGGGTGAATCAGAAGAAGTAGAAGAAGGAGAAGGAGAAGGTGAAGTCTGGAGGGTGAAGCAGAAGAAACAGAAGAAGGAGAAGGAGAAGGTGAAGACTGAAGGGTGAATCAGAAGAAGTAGAAGAAGGAGAAGGAGAAGGTGAAGTCTGGAGGGTGAATCAGAAGAAGTAGAAGAAGGCGAAGGAGAAGGTGAAGTCTGGAGGGTGAATCAGAAGAAGCAGAAGAAGGAGAAGGAGAAGGTGAAGTCTGGAGGGTGAATCAGAAGAAGCAGAAGAAGGAGAAGGAGAAGATGAAGTCTGGAGGGTGAATCAGAAGAAGTAGAAGAAGGAGAAGGAGAAGGTGATGTCTGGAGGGTGAATCAGAAGAAGCAGAAGAAGGAGAAGGAGAAGGTGAAGTCTGGAGGGTGAATCAGAAGAAGCAGAAGAAGGAGAAGGAGAAGGTGAAGTCTGGAGGGTGAATCAGAAGCAGCAAAAGAAGGAGAAGGAGAAGGTGAAGTCAGGAGGGTGAATCAGAAGAAGCAGAAGAAGGAGAAGGAGAAGGTGAAGTCTGGAGGGTGAAGCAGAAGAAGCAGAAGAAGGAGAAGGAGAAGGTGAAGTCTGGAGGGTGAAGCAGAAGAAGCAGAAGAAGGAGAAGGAGAAGGTGAAGTAAGGAGGGTGAATCAGAAGAAGTAGAAGAAGGAGAAGGAGAAGGTTAAGTCTGGAGGGTGAATCAGAAGACGTAGAAGAAGGAGAAGGAGAAGGTGAAGTCTGGAGGGTGAATCAGAAGAAGTAGAAGAAGGAGAAGGAGAATGTGAAGTCTGGAGGGTGAATCAGAAGAAGCAGAAGAAGGAGAAGGAGAAGGTGAAGTCTGGAGGGAGAAGCAGAAGAAGTAGAAGAAGGAGAAGGAGAAGTTGAAGTCTGGAGGGTGAATCAGAAGAAGTAGAAGAAGGAGAAGGAGAAGGTGAAGTCTGGAGGGTCAATCAGAAGAAGTAGAAGAAGGAGAAGGAGAAGGTGAAGTCTGGAGGGTAAATCAGAAGAAGCAGAAGAAGGAGAAGGAGAAGATGAAGTCTGGAGGGTGTATCAGAAGAAGTAGAAGAAGGAGAAGGAGAAGGTGTAGTCTGGACGGTGAATCAGAAGAAGTAGACGAAGGAGAAGGAGAAGGTGAAGTCTGCAGGGTGAATCAGAAGAAGCAGAAGAAGGAGAAGGAGAAGGTGAAGTCTGGAGGGTGGATCAGAAGAAGTAGAAGAAGGAGAAGGAGAAGATGAAGTCTGGAGGGTGAATCAGAAGAAGAAGGAGAAGGTGAAGTCTGGAGGGTGAATCAGAAGAAGCAGAAGAAGGAGAAGGAGAAGGTGAAGTCTGGAGGGTGACTCAGAAGAAGCAGAATAAGGAGAAGGAGAAGGTGAAGTCTGGAGGGTGAATCAGAAGAAGCAGAAGAAGGAGAAGGAGAAGGTGAAGTCTGGAGGGTGAATCAGAAGAAGCAGAAGAAGGAGAAGGAGAAGGTGAAGTCTGGAGGGTGAATCAGAAGAAGCAGAAGAAGGAGAAGGAGAAGGAGGAGTCTGGAGGGTGAATCAGAAGAAGCAGAAGAAGGAGAAGGATAAGGTGAAGTCTGGAGGGTGAAGCAGAAGAAGTAGAAGAAGGAGAAGGAGAAGGTGAAGTCAGGAGGGTGAATCAGAAGAAGTAGAAGAAGGAGAAGGAGAAGGTGAAGTCAGGAGGGTGAATCAGAAGAAGCAGAAGAAGGAGAAGGAGAAGGTGAAGTCTGGAGGGTGAATCAGAAGAATCAGAAGAAGGAGAAGGAGAAGGTGAAGTCTGGAGGGTGAATCAGAAGAAGCAGAAGAAGGAGAAGGAGAAGGTGAAGTCTGGAGGGTGAATCAGAAGAATCAGAAGAAGGAGAAGGAGAAGGTGAAGTCAGGAGAGTGAAGCAGAAGAAGCAGAAGAAGGAGAAGGAGAAGGTGAAGTCTGGAGGGTGAAGCAGAAGAAGCAGAAGAAGGAGAAGGAGAAGGTGAAGTCTGGAGGGCGAAGCAGAAGAAGCAGAAGAAGGAGAAGGAGAAGGTGAAGTCTGGAGGGTGAAGCAGAAGAAGCTGAAGAAGGAGAAGGAGAAGGTGAAGTCTGGAGGGTGAATCAGAAGAAGTAGAAGAAGGAGAAGGAGAAGGTGAAGTCAGGAGGGTGAAGCAGAAGAAGCAGAAGATGGAGAAGGAGAAGGTGAAGTCTGGAGGGTGAATCAGAAGAAGCAGAAGAAGGAGAAGGAGAAGGTGATGTCTGGAGGGTGAATCAGAAGAAGCAAAAGAAGGAGAAGGAGAAGGTGAAGTCAGGAGGGTGAATCAGAAGAAGCAGAAGAAGGAGAAGGAGAAGGTGATGTCTGGAGGGTGAATCAGAAGAAGCAAAAGAAGGAGAAGGAGAAGGTGAAGTCTGGAGGGTGAATCAGAAGAAGTAGAAGAAGGAGAAGGAGAAGGTGAAGTCAGGAGGGTGAATCAGAAGAAGCAGAAGAAGGAGAAGGAGAAGGTGATGTCTGGAGGGTGAATCAGAAGAAGCAAAAGAAGGAGAAGGAGAAGGTGAAGTCTGGAGGGTGAATCAGAAGAAGTAGAAGAAGGAGAAGGAGAAGGTGAAGTCAGGAGGGTGAATCAGAAGAAGCAGAAGAAGGAGAAGGAGAAGCTGAAGTTAGGAGGGTGAATCAGAAGAAGCAGAAGAAGGAGAAGGAGCAGGTGAAGTCAGGGGGGTGAAGCAGAAGAAGTAGAAGAAGGAGAAGGAGAAGGTGAAGTCAGGACGGTGAAGCAGAAGAGGCAGAAGAAGAGAAGGAGAAGGTGAAGTCTGGAGGGCGCAGCAGAAGAAGCAGAAGAAGGAGAAGGAGAAGGTGAAGTCTGGAGGGTGAAGCAGAAGAAGCAGAAGAAGGAGAAGGAGAAGGTGAAGTCTGGAGGGTGAATCAGAAGAAGTAGAAGAAGGAGAAGGAGAAGGTGAAGTCAGGAGAGTGAAGCAGAAGAAGCAGAAGAAGGAGAAGGAGAAGGTGAAGTTTGGAGGGTGAAGCAGAAGAAGCAGAAGAAGGAGAAGGAGAAGGTGAAGTCTGGAGGGCGAAGCAGAAGAAGCAGAAGAAGGAGAAGGAGAAGGTGAAGTCTGGAGGGTGAAGCAGAAGAAGCTGAAGAAGGAGAAGGAGAAGGTGAAGTCTGGAGGGTGAATCAGAAGAAGTAGAAGAAGGAAAAGGAGAAGGTGAAGTCAGGAGCTTGAAGCAGAAGAAGCAGAAGATGGAGAAGGAGAAGGTGAAGTCTGGAGGGTGAATCAGAAGAATCAGAAGAAGGAGAAGGAGAAGGTGAAGTCAGGAGAGTGAAGCAGAAGAAGCAGAAGAAGGAGAAGGAGAAGGTGAAGTCTGGAGGGTGAAGCAGAAGAAGCAGAAGAAGGAGAAGGAGAAGGTGAAGTCTGGAGGGCGAAGCAGAAGAAGCAGAAGAAGGAGAAGGAGAAGGTGAAGTCTGGAGGGTGAAGCAGAAGAAGCTGAAGAAGGAGAAGGAGAAGGTGAAGTCTGGAGGGTGAATCAGAAGAAGTAGAAGAAGGAGAAGGAGAAGGTGAAGTCAGGAGGGTGAAGCAGAAGAAGCAGAAGATGGAGAAGGAGAAGGTGAAGTCTGGAGGGTGAATCAGAAGAAGCAGAAGAAGGAGAAGGAGAAGGTGATGTCTGGAGGGTGAATCAGAAGAAGCAAAAGAAGGAGAAGGAGAAGGTGAAGTCAGGAGGGTGAATCAGAAGAAGCAGAAGAAGGAGAAGGAGAAGCTGAAGTTAGGAGGGTGAATCAGAAGAAGCAGAAGAAGGAGAAGGAGCAGGTGAAGTCAGGGGGGTGAAGCAGAAGAAGTAGAAGAAGGAGAAGGAGAAGGTGAAGTCAGGACGGTGAAGCAGAAGAGGCAGAAGAAGGAGAAGGAGAAGGTGAAGTCTGGAGGGCGCAGCAGAAGAAGCAGAAGAAGGAGAAGGAGAAGGTGAAGTCTGGAGGGTGAAGCAGAAGAAGCAGAAGAAGGAGAAGGAGAAGGTGAAGTCTGGAGGGTGAATCAGAAGAAGTAGAAGAAGGAGAAGGAGAAGGTGAAGTCTGGAGGGTGAAGCAGAAGAAACAGAAGAAGGAGAAGGAGAAGGTGAAGACTGAAGGGTGAATCAGAAGAAGTAGAAGAAGGAGAAGGAGAAGGTGAAGTCTGGAGGGTGAATCAGAAGAAGTAGAAGAAGGCGAAGGAGAAGGTGAAGTCTGGAGGGTGAATCAGAAGAAGCAGAAGAAGGAGAAGGAGAAGGTGAAGTCTGGAGGGTGAATCAGAAGAAGCAGAAGAAGGAGAAGGAGAAGATGAAGTCTGGAGGGTGAATCAGAAGAAGTAGAAGAAGGAGAAGGAGAAGGTGATGTCTGGAGGGTGAATCAGAAGAAGCAGAAGAAGGAGAAGGAGAAGGTGAAGTCTGGAGGGTGAATCAGAAGAAGCAGAAGAAGGAGAAGGAGAAGGTGAAGTCTGGAGGGTGAATCAGAAGAAGCAAAAGAAGGAGAAGGAGAAGGTGAAGTCAGGAGGGTGAATCAGAAGAAGCAGAAGAAGGAGAAGGAGAAGGTGAAGTCTGGAGGGTGAAGCAGAAGAAGCAGAAGAAGGAGAAGGAGAAGGTGAAGTCTGGAGGGTGAAGCAGAAGAAGCAGAAGAAGGAGAAGGAGAAGGTGAAGTAAGGAGGGTGAATCAGAAGAAGTAGAAGAAGGAGAAGGAGAAGGTTAAGTCTGGAGGGTGAATCAGAAGACGTAGAAGAAGGAGAAGGAGAAGGTGAAGTCTGGAGGGTGAATCAGAAGAAGTAGAAGAAGGAGAAGGAGAATGTGAAGTCTGGAGGGTGAATCAGAAGAAGCAGAAGAAGGAGAAGGAGAAGGTGAAGTCTGGAGGGAGAAGCAGAAGAAGTAGAAGAAGGAGAAGGAGAAGTTGAAGTCTGGAGGGTGAATCAGAAGAAGTAGAAGAAGGAGAAGGAGAAGGTGAAGTCTGGAGGGTCAATCAGAAGAAGTAGAAGAAGGAGAAGGAGAAGCTGAAGTCTGGAGGGTAAATCAGAAGAAGCAGAAGAAGGAGAAGGAGAAGATGAAGTCTGGAGGGTGTATCAGAAGAAGTAGAAGAAGGAGAAGGAGAAGGTGTAGTCTGGACGGTGAATCAGAAGAAGTAGACGAAGGAGAAGGAGAAGGTGAAGTCTGCAGGGTGAATCAGAAGAAGCAGAAGAAGGAGAAGGAGAAGGTGAAGTCTGGAGGGTGGATCAGAAGAAGTAGAAGAAGGAGAAGGAGAAGATGAAGTCTGGAGGGTGAATCAGAAGAAGAAGGAGAAGGTGAAGTCTGGAGGGTGAATCAGAAGAAGCAGAAGAAGGAGAAGGAGAAGGTGAAGTCTGGAGGGTGAATCAGAAGAAGCAGAATAAGGAGAAGGAGAAGGTGAAGTCTGGAGGGTGAATCAGAAGAAGCAGAAGAAGGAGAAGGAGAAGGTGAAGTCTGGAGGGTGAATCAGAAGAAGCAGAAGAAGGAGAAGGAGAAGGTGAAGTCTGGAGGGTGAATCAGAAGAAGCAGAAGAAGGAGAAGGAGAAGGAGGAGTCTGGAGGGTGAATCAGAAGAAGCAGAAGAAGGAGAAGGATAAGGTGAAGTCTGGAGGGTGAAGCAGAAAAAGTAGAAGAAGGAGAAGGAGAAGGTGAAGTCAGGAGGGTGAATCAGAAGAAGTAGAAGAAGGAAAAGGAGAAGGTGAAGTCAGGAGGGTGAATCAGAAGAAGCAGAAGAAGGAGAAGGAGAAGGTGAAGTCTGGAGGGTGAATCAGAAGAATCAGAAGAAGGAGAAGGAGAAGGTGAAGTCTGGAGGGTGAATCAGAAGAAGCAGAAGAAGGAGAAGGAGAAGGTGAAGTCAGGAGGGTGAATCAGAAGAAGCAGAAGAAGGAGAAGTAGAAGGTGAAGTTAGGAGGGTGAATCAGAAGAAGCAGAAGAAGGAGAAGGAGCAGGTGATGTCAGCGGGATGAAGCAGAAGAAGTAGAAGAAGGAGAAGGAGAAGGTGAAGTCAGGACGGTGAAGCAGAAGAAGCAGAAGAAGGAGAAGGAGAAGGTGAAGTCTGGAGGGTGAATCAGAATAAGTAGAAGAAGGAGAAGGAGAAGGTCAAGTCTGGAGGGTGAATCAGAAGAAGTAGAAGAAGGAGAAGGAGAAGGTGAAGTCTGGAGGGTGAAGCAGTAGAAGTAGAAGAAGGAAAAGGAGAAGGTGAAGTCAGGAGGGTGAATCAGAAGAAGTAGAAGAAGAAGAAGGAGAAGGTGAAGTCAGGAGGGTGAATCAGAAGAAGCAGAAGAAGGAGAAGGAGAAGGTGAAGTCTGGAGGGTGAATCAGAAGAATCAGAAGAAGGAGAAGGAGAAGGTGAAGTCTGGAGGGTGAATCAGAAGAAGCAGAAGAAAGAGAAGGAGAAGGTGAAGTCTGGAGGGTGAATCAGAAGAAGCAGAAGAAGGAGAAGGAGAAGGTGAAGTCAGGAGGGTGAATCAGAAGAAGCAGAAGAAGGAGAAGGAGAAGGTGAAGTTAGGAGGGTGAATCAGAAGAAGCAGAAGAAGGAGAAGGAGCAGGTGATGTCAGGGGGATGAAGCAGAAGAATTAGAAGAAGGAGAAGGAGAAGGTGAAGTCAGGACGGTGAAGCAGAAGAAGCAGAAGAAGGAGAAGGAGAAGATGAAGTCTGGAGGGTGAATCAGAAGAAGTAGAAGAAGGAGAAGGAGAAGGTCAAGTCTGGAGGGTGAATCGGAAGAAGTAGAAGAAGGAGAAGGAGAAGGTGAAGTCTGGAGGGTGAAGCAGGAGAAGGAGAAGGTGAAGTCAGGAGGGTGAATCAGAAGAAGTAGAAGAAGGAGAAGGAGAAGGTGAAGTCAGGAGGGTGAATCAGAAGAAGCAGAAGAAGGAGAAGGAGAAGGTGAAGTCTGGAGGGTGAATCAGAAGAAGCAGAAGAAGGAGAAGGAGAAGATGAAATCAGGAGGGTGAATCAGAAGAAGTATAAGAAGGAGAAGGAGAAGGTGAGGTCTGGAGGGTGAATCAGAAGAAGTAGAAGAAGAAGAAGGAGAAGGTGAAGTCTGGAGGGTGAAACAGAAGAAGCAGAAGAAGGAGAAGGAGAAGGTGAAGTCTGGAGGGTGAATCAGAAGAAGTAGAAGAAGGAGAAGGAGAAGGTGAAGTCTGGAGGGTGAATCAGAAGAAGCAGAAGAAGGAGAAGGAGAAGGTGAAGTCTGGAGGGTGAATCAGAAGAAGCAGAAGAAGGAGAAGGAGAAGGTGAAGTCTGGAGGGTGAATCAGAAGAAGCAGAAGAAGGCGAAGGAGAAGTTGAAGTCTGGAGGGTGAATCAGAAGAAGCAGAATAAGGAGAAGTGAAGGTGAAGTATGGAGGGTGAATCAGAAGAAGCAGAAGATGGAGAAGGAGAAGGTGAAGTCTGGAGGGTGAATCAGAAGAATTAGAAGAAGGAGAAGGAGAAGGTGAAGTCTGGAGGGTGAAGCAGAAGAAGTAGAAGAAGGAGAAGGAGAAGGTGAAGTCAGGAGGGTGAATCAGAAGAAGTAGAAGAAGGAGAAGGAGAAGGTGAAGTCAGGAGGGTGAATCAGAAGAAGCAGAAGAAGGAGAAGGAAAAGGTGAAGTCTGGATGGTGAATCAGAAGAAGCAGAATAAGGAGAAGGAGAAGGTGAAGTCTGGAGGGTGAATCAGAAGAAGCAGAATAAGGAGAAGGAGAAGGTGAAGTCTGGAGGGTGAATCAGAAGAAGCAGAAAAGGAGAAGGAGAAGATGAAGTCTGGAGGGTGAATCAGAAGAAGTAGAAGAAGGAGAAGGAGAAGGTGAAGTCTGGAGGGTGAAGCAGAAGAAGTAGAAGAAGGAGAAGGAGAAGGTGAAGTCAGGAGGGTGAATCAGAAGAAGTAGAAGAAGGAGAAGGAGAAGGTGAAGTCAGGAGGGTGAATCAGAAGAAGCAGAAGAAGGAGAAGGAGAAGGTGAAGTCTGGAGGGTGAATCAGAAGAATCAGAAGAAGGAGAAGGAGAAGGTGAAGTCTGGAGGGTGAATCAGAAGAAGCAGAAGAAAGAGAAGGAGAAGGTGAAGTCTGGAGGGTGAAGCAGAAGAAACAGAAGAAGGAGAAGGAGAAGGTGAAGACTGGAGGGTGAATCAGAAGAAGTGGAAGAAGGAGAAGGATAAGGTGAAGTTTGGAGGGTGAATCAGAAGAAGTAGAAGAAGGAGAAGGAGAAGGTGAAGTCTGGAGGGTGAATCAGAAGAAGCAGAAGAAGGAGAAGGAGAAGGTGAAGTCTGGAGGGTGAATCAGAAGAAGCAGAAGAAGGAGAAGGAGAAGATGAAGTCTGGAGGGTGAATCAGAAGAAGTGGAAGAAGGAGAAGGTGAAGGTGAATTCTGGAGGGTGAATCAGAAGAAGCAGAAGAAAGAGAAGGAGAAGGTGAAGTCTGGAGGGTGAATCAGAAGAAGTAGAAGAGGGAGAAGGAGAAGGTGAAGTCTGGAGGGTGAATCAGAAGAAGCAGAAGAAGGAGAAGGAGAAGGTGAAGTCTGGAGGGTGAATCAGAAGAAGCAGAAGAAGGAGAAGGAGAAGGTGAAGTCTGGAGGGTGAATCAGAAGAAGCAGAAGAAGGAGAAGGAGAAGTTGAAGTATGGAGGGTGAATCAGAAGAAGCAGAATAAGGAGAAGTGAAGGTGAAGTATGGAGGGTGAATCAGAAGAAGCAGAAGAAGGAGAAGGAGAAGGTGAAGTCTGGAGGGTGAATCAGAAGAAGTAGAAGAAGGAGAAGGAGAAGGTGAAGTCTGGAGGGTGAAGCAGAAGAAGTAGAAGAAGGAGAAGGAGAAGGTGAAGTCAGGAGGGTGAATCAGAAGAAGTAGAAGAAGGAGAAGGAGAAGGTGAAGTCAGGAGGGTGAATCAGAAGAAGCAGAAGAAGGAGAAGGAGAAGGTGAAGTCTGGAGGGTGAATCAGAAGAAGCAGAATAAGGAGAAGGAGAAGGTGAAGTCTGGAGGGTGAATCAGAAGAAGCAGAATAAGGAGAAGGAGAAGGTGAAGTCTGGAGGGTGAATCAGAAGAAGCAGAAGAAGGAGAAGGAGAAGATGAAGTCTGGAGGGTGAATCAGAAGAAGTAGAAGAAGGAGAAGGAGAAGGTGAAGTCTGGAGGGTGAAGCAGAAGAAGTAGAAGAAGGAGAAGGAGAAGGTGAAGTCAGGAGGGTGAATCAGAAGAAGTAGAAGAAGGAGAAGGAGAAGGTGAAGTCAGGAGGGTGAATCAGAAGAAGCAGAAGAAGGAGAAGGAGAAGGTGAAGTCTGGAGGGTGAATCAGAAGAATCAGAAGAAGGAGAAGGAGAAGGTGAAGTCTGGAGGGTGAATCAGAAGAAGCAGAAGAAAGAGAAGGAGAAGGTGAAGTCTGGAGGGTGAAGCAGAAGAAACAGAAGAAGGAGAAGGAGAAGGTGAAGACTGGAGGGTGAATCAGAAGAAGTGGAAGAAGGAGAAGGAGAAGGTGAAGTCTGGAGGGTGAATCAGAAGAAGTAGAAGAAGGAGAAGGAGAAGGTGAAGTCTGGAGGGTGAATCAGAAGAAGCAGAAGAAGGAGAAGGAGAAGGTGAAGTCTGGAGGGTGAATCAGAAGAAGCAGAAGAAGGAGAAGGAGAAGATGAAGTCTGGAGGGTGAATCAGAAGAAGTAGAAGAAGGAGAAGGAGAAGGTGAAGTCTGGAGGGTGAATCAGAAGAAGTAGAAGAAGGAGAAGGAGAAGGTGTAGTCTGGAGGGTGAATCAGAAGAAGTAGACGAAGGAGAAGGAGAAGGTGAAGTCTGGAGGGTGAATCAGAAGAAGCAGAAGAAGGAGATGGAGAAGGTGAAGTCTGGAGGGTGAATCAGAAGAAGTAGAAGAAGGAGAAGGAGAAGGTGAAGTCTGGAGGGTGAATCAGAAGAAGCAGGAGAAGGAGAAGGAGAAGGTGAAGTCTGGAGGGTGAATCAGAAGAAGCAGAAGAAGGAGAAGGAGAAGGTGAAGTCTGGAGGGTAAATCAGAAGAAGTAGAAGAAGGAGAAGGAGAAGGTGAAGTCTGGAGGGAGAATCAGAAGAAGTAGAAGAAGGAGAAGGAGAAGGTGAAGTCTGGAGGTTGAATCAGAAGAAGTAGAAGAAGGAGAAGGAGAAGGTGAAGTCTGGAGGGTGAAGCAGAAGAAGTAGAAGAAGGAGAAGGAGAAGGTGAAGTCAGGAGGGTGAATCAAAAGAAGTAGAAGAAGGAGAAGGAGAAGGTGAAGTCAGGAGGGTGAATCAGAAGAAGCAGAAGAAGGAGAAGGAGAAGGTGAAGTCTGGAGGGTGAATCAGAAGAATCAGAAGAAGGAGAAGGAGAAGGTGAAGTCTGGAGGGTGAATCAGAAGAAGCAGAAGAAAGAGAAGGAGATGGTGAAGTCTGGAGGTTGAATCAGAAGAAGTAGAAGAAGGAGAAGGAGAAGGTGAAGTCTGTAGGGTGAATCAGAAGAAGCAGAGGAAGGAGAAGGAGAAGGTGAAGTCTGGAGGGTGAATCAGAAGAAGCAGAAGAAGTAGAAGGAGAAGGTGAAGTCTGGAGGGTGAATCAGAAGAAGCAGAAGAAGGAGAAGGAGAAGGTGAAGTCTGGAGGGTGAATCAGAAGAAGCAGAAGAAGGAGAAGGAGAAGGTGAAGTCTGGAGGGTGAATCAGAAGAAGTAGAAGAAGGAGAAGGAGAAGGTGAAGTCTGGAGGGTGAAGCAGAAGAAGGAGAAGGAGAAGGTGAAGTCAGGAGGGTGAATCAGAAGAAGTAGAAGAAGGAGAAGGAGAAGGTGAAATCAGGAGGGTGAATCAGAAGAAGCAGAAGAAGGAGAAGGAGAAGGTGAAGTCTGTAGGGTGAATCAGAAGAATCAGAAGAAGGAGAAGGAGAAGGTGAAGTCTGGAGGGTGAATCAGAAGAAGCAGAAGAAAGAGAAGGAGAAGGTGAAGTCTGGAGGGTGAAGCAGAAGAAACAGAAGAAGGAGAAGGAGAAGGTGAAGACTGGAGGGTGAATCAGAAGAAGTAGAAGAAGGAGAAGGAGAAGGTGAAGTCTGGAGGGTGAATCAGAAGAAGTAGAAGAAGGAGAAGGAGAAGGTGAAGTCTGGAGGGTGAATCAGAAGAAGCAGAAGAAGGAGAAGGAGAAGGTGAAGTCTGGAGGGTGAATCAGAAGAAGCAGAAGAAGGAGAAGGAGAAGATGAAGTCTGGAGGGTGAATCAGAAGAAGTAGAAGAAGGAGAAGGAGAAGGTGAGGTCTGGTGGGTGAATCAGAAGAAGCAGAAGAAGGAGAAGGAGAAGGTGAAGTCTGGAGGGTGAATCAGAAGAAGCAGAAGAAGGAGAAGGAGAAGGTGAAGTCTGGAGGGTGAATCAAAAGAAACAGAAGAAGGAGAAGGAGAAGGTGAAGTCTGGAGGGTGAATCAGAAGAAGTAGAAGAAGGAGAAGGAGAAGGTGTAGTCTGGAGGGTGAATCAGAAGAAGTAGAAGAAGGAAAAGGAGAAGGTCAAGTCTGGAGGGTGAATCAGAAGAAGTAGAAGAAGGAGAAGGAGAAGGTGAAGTCTGGAGGGTGAAGCAGAAGAAGTAGAAGAAGGAGAAGGAGAAGGTGAAGTCAGGACGGTGAAGCAGAAGAAGCAGAAGAAGGAGAAGGAGAAGGTGAAGTCTGGAGGGTGAATCAGAAGAAGTAGAAGAAGGAAAAGGAGAAGGTCAAGTCTGGAGGGTGAATCAGAAGAAGTAGAAGAAGGAGAAGGAGAAGGTGAAGTCTGGAGGGTGAAGCAGAAGAAGTAGAAGAAGGAGAAGGAGAAGGTGAAGTCAGGATGGTGAATCAGAAGAAGTAGAAGAAGGAGAAGGAGAAGGTGAAGTCAGGAGGGTGAATCAGAAGAAGCAGAAGAAGGAGAAGGAGAAGGTGAAGTCTGGAGGGTGAATCAGAAGAATCAGAAGAAGGAGAAGGAGAAAGTGAAGTCTGGAGGGTGAATCAGAAGAAGCAGAAGAAAGAGAAGGAGAAGGTGAAGTCTGGAGGGTGAATCAGAAGAAGTAGAAGAAGGAGAAGGAGAAGGTGAAGTCTGGAGGGTGAATCAGAAGAAGCAGAAGAAGGAGAAGGAGAAGGTGAAGTCTGGAGGGTGAATCAGAAGAAGCAGAAGAAGGAGAAGGAGAAGGTGAAGTCTGCAGGGTGAATCAGAAGAAGCAGAAGAAGGAGTAGGAGAAGGTGAAGTCTGGAGGGTGAATCAGAAGAAGCAGAATAAGGAGAAGGAGAAGGTGAAGTCTGGAGGGTGAATCAGAAGAAGTAGAAGAAGGAGAAGGAGAAGGTGTAGTCTGGAGGGTGAATCAGAAGAAGCAGAAGAAGGAGAAGGAGAAGGTGAAGTCTGGAGGGTGAATCAGAAGAAGCAGAAGAAGGAGAAGGAGAAGGTGAAGTCTGGAGGGTGAATCAGAAGAAGCAGAAGAAGGAGAAGGAGAAGGTGAAGTCAGGAGGGTGAATCAGAAGAAGCAGAAGAAGGAGAAGTAGAAGGTGAAGTTAGGAGGGTGAATCAGAAGAAGCAGAAGAAGGAGAAGGAGCAGGTGATGTCAGGGGGATGAAGCAGAATAAGTAGAAGAAGGAGAAGGAGAAGGTGAAGTCAGGACGGTGAAGCAGAAGAAGCAGAAGAAGGAGAAGGAGAAGGTGAAGTCTGGAGGGTGAATCAGAAGAAGTAGAAGAAGGAAAAGGAGAAGGTCAAGTCTGGAGGGTGAATCAGAAGTAGAAGAAGGAGAAGGAGAAGGTGAAGTCTGGAGGGTGAAGCAGAAGAAGTAGAAGAAGGAGAAGGAGAAGGTGAAGTCAGGATGGTGAATCAGAAGAAGTAGAAGAAGGAGAAGGAGAAGGTGAAGTCAGGAGGGTGAATCAGAAGAAGCAGAAGAAGGAGAAGGAGAAGGTGAAGTCTGGAGGGTGAATCAGAAGAATCAGAAGAAGGAGAAGGAGAAGGTGAAGTCTGGAGGGTGAATCAGAAGAAGCAGAAGAAAGAGAAGGAGAAGGTGAAGTCTTTAGGGTGAATCAGAAGAAGTAGAAGAAGGAGAAGGAGAAGGTGAAGTCTGGAGGGTGAATCAGAAGAAGCAGAAGAAGGAGAAGGAGAAGGTGATGTCTGGAGGGTGAATCAGAAGAAGCAGAAGAAGGAGAAGGAGAAGGTGAAGTCTGCAGGGTGAATCAGAAGAAGCAGAAGAAGGAGAAGGAGAAGGTGAAGTCTGGAGGGTGAATCAGAAGAAGCAGAATAAGGAGAAGGAGAAGATGAAGTCTGGAGGGTGAATCAGAAGAAGCAGAAGAAGGAGAAGGAGAAGGTGAATTCTGGAGGGTGAATCAGAAGAAGCAGAGGAAGGAGAAGGAGAAGGTGAAGTCTGGATGGTGAATCAGAAGAAGCAGAAGAAGTAGAAGGAGAAGGTGAAGTCTGGCGGGTGAATCAGAAGAAGCAGAAGAAGGAGAAGGAGAAGGTGAAGTCTGGAGGGTGAATGAGAAGAAGCAGAATAAGGAGAAGGAGAAGGTGAAGTCTGGAGGGTGAATCAGAAGAAGCAGAAGAAGGAGAAGGAGAAGGTGAAGTCTGGAGGGTGAATCAGAAGAAGTAGAAGAAGGAGAAGGAGAAGGTGAAGTCTGGAGGGTGAAGCAGAAGAAGGAGAAGGAGAAGGTGAAGTCAGGAGGGTGAATCAGAAGAAGTAGAAGAAGGAGAAGGAGAAGGTGAAATCAGGAGGGTGAATCAGAAGAAGCAGAAGAAGGAGAAGGAGAAGGTGAAGTCTGTAGGGTGAATCAGAAGAATCAGAAGAAGGAGAAGGAGAAGGTGAAGTCTGGAGGGTGAATCAGAAGAAGCAGAAGAAAGAGAAGGAGAAGGTGAAGTCTGGAGGGTGAAGCAGAAGAAACAGAAGAAGGAGAAGGAGAAGGTGAAGACTGGAGGGTGAATCAGAAGAAGTAGAAGAAGGAGAAGGAGAAGGTGAAGTCTGGAGGGTGAATCAGAAGAAGTAGAAGAAGGAGAAGGAGAAGGTGAAGTCTGGAGGGTGAATCAGAAGAAGCAGAAGAAGGAGAAGGAGAAGGTGAAGTCTGGAGGGTGAATCAGAAGAAGCAGAAGAAGGAGAAGGAGAAGATGAAGTCTGGAGGGTGAATCAGAACAAGTAGAAGAAGGAGAAGGAGAAGGTGAGGTCTGGAGGGTGAATCAGAAGAAGCAGAAGAAGGAGAAGGAGAAGGTGAAGTCTGGAGGGTGAATCAGAAGAAGCAGAAGAAGGAGAAGGAGAAGGTGAAGTCTGGAGGGTGAATCAGAAGAAACAGAAGAAGGAGAAGGAGAAGGTGAAGTCTGGAGGGTGAATCAGAAGAAGTAGAAGAAGGAGAAGGAGAAGGTGTAGTCTGGAAGGTGAATCAGAAGAAGCAGAAGAAGGAGAAGGAGAAGGTGAAGTCTGGAGGGTGAATCAGAAGAAGCGGAAGAAGGAGAAGGAGAAGGTGAAGTCTGGAGGGTGAATCAGAAGAAGCAGAAGAAGGAGAAGGAGAAGGTGAAGTCAGGAGGGTGAATCAGAAGAAGCAGAAGAAGGAGAAGGAGAAGGTGAAGTTAGGAGGGTGAATCAGAAGAAGCAGAAGAAGGAGAAGGAGCAGGTGATGTCAGGGGGATGAAGCAGAATAAGTAGAAGAAGGAGAAGGAGAAGATGAAGTCTGGAGGGTGAATCAGAAGAAGTAGAAGAAGGAGAAGGAGAAGGTGAGGTCTGGAGGGTGAATCAGAAGAAGCAGAAGAAGGAGAAGGAGAAGATGAAGTCTGGAGGGTGAATCAGAAGAAGTAGAAGAAGGAGAAGGAGAAGGTGAGGTCTGGAGGGTGAATCAGAAGAAGCAGACGAAGGAGAAGGAGAAGGTGAAGTCTGGAGGGTGAATCAGAAGAAGCAGAAGAAGGAGAAGGAGAAGGTGAAGTCTGGAGGGTGAATCAGAAGAAACAGAAGAAGGAGAAGGAGAAGGTGAAGTCTGGAGGGTGAATCAGAAGAAGTAGAAGAAGGAGAAGGAGAAGGTGTAGTCTGGAGGGTGAATCAGAAGAAGCAGAAGAAGGAGAAGGAGAAGGTGAAGTCTGGAGGGTGAATCAGAAGAAGCAGAAGAAGGAGAAGGAGAAGGTGAAGTCTGGAGGGTGAATCAGAAGAAGCAGAAGAAGGAGAAGGAGAAGGTGAGGTCTGGAGGGTGAATCAGAAGAAGCAGAAGAAGGAGAAGGAGAAGGTGAAGTCTGGAGGGTGAATCAGAAGAAGCAGAAGAAGGAGAAGGAGAATGTGAAGTCTGGAGGGTGAATCAGAAGAAACAAAAGAAGGAGAAGGAGAAGGTGAAGACTGGAGGGTGAATCAGAAGAAGTAGAAGAAGGAGAAGGAGAAGGTGTAGTCTGGAGGGTGAATCAGAAGAAGCAGAAGAAGGAGAAGGAGAAGGTGAAGTCTGGAGGGTGAATCAGAAGAAGCAGAAGAAGGAGAAGGAGAAGGTGAAGTCTGGAGGGTGAATCAGAAGAAGCAGAAGAAGGAGAAGGAGAAGGTGAAGTCAGGAGGGTGAATCAGAAGAAGCAGAAGAAGGAGAAGGAGAAGGTGAAGTTAGGAGGGTGAATCAGAAGAAGCAGAAGAAGGAGAAGGAGCAGGTGATGTCAGGGGGATGAAGCAGAATAAGTAGAAGAAGGAGAAGGAGAAGGTGAAGTCAGGACGGTGAAGCAGAAGAAGCAGAAGAAGGAGAAGGAGAAGGTGAAGTCTGGAGGGTGAATCAGAAGAAACAGAAGAAGGAGAAGGAGAAGGTGAAGTCTGGAGGGTGAATCAGAAGAAGTAGAAGAAGGAGAAGGAGAAGGTGTAGTCTGGAAGGTGAATCAGAAGAAGCAGAAGAAGGAGAAGGAGAAGGTGAAGTCTGGAGGGTGAATCAGAAGAAGCGGAAGAAGGAGAAGGAGAAGGTGAAGTCTGGAGGGTGAATCAGAAGAAGCAGAAGAAGGAGAAGGAGAAGGTGAAGTCAGGAGGGTGAATCAGAAGAAGCAGAAGAAGGAGAAGGAGAAGGTGAAGTTAGGAGGGTGAATCAGAAGAAGCAGAAGAAGGAGAAGGAGCAGGTGATGTCAGGGGGATGAAGCAGAAGAATTAGAAGAAGGAGAAGGAGAAGGTGAAGTCAGGACGGTGAAGCAGAAGAAGCAGAAGAAGGAGAAGGAGAAGATGAAGTCTGGAGGGTGAATCAGAAGAAGTAGAAGAAGGAGAAGGAGAAGGTCAAGTCTGGAGGGTGAATCAGAAGAAGCAGAAGAAGGAGAAGGAGAAGGTGAAGTCTGGAGGGTGAATCAGAAGAAGCAGAAGAAGGAGAAGGAGAAGGTGAAGTCTGGAGGGTGAATCAGAAGAAGCAGAAGAAGGAGAAGGAGAAGGTGAGGTCTGGAGGGTGAATCAGAAGAAGCAGAAGAAGGAGAAGGAGAAGGTGAAGTCTGGAGGGTGAATCAGAAGAAGCAGAAGAAGGAGAAGGAGAATGTGAAGTCTGGAGGGTGAATCAGAAGAAACAAAAGAAGGAGAAGGAGAAGGTGAAGACTGGAGGGTGAATCAGAAGAAGTAGAAGAAGGAGAAGGAGAAGGTGTAGTCTGGAGGGTGAATCAGAAGAAGCAGAAGAAGGAGAAGGAGAAGGTGAAGTCTGGAGGGTGAATCAGAAGAAGCAGAAGAAGGAGAAGGAGAAGGTGAAGTCTGGAGGGTGAATCAGAAGAAGCAGAAGAAGGAGAAGGAGAAGGTGAAGTCAGGAGGGTGAATCAGAAGAAGCAGAAGAAGGAGAAGGAGAAGGTGAAGTTAGGAGGGTGAATCAGAAGAAGCAGAAGAAGGAGAAGGAGCAGGTGATGTCAGGGGGATGAAGCAGAATAAGTAGAAGAAGGAGAAGGAGAAGGTGAAGTCAGGACGGTGAAGCAGAAGAAGCAGAAGAAGGAGAAGGAGAAGGTGAAGTCTGGAGGGTGAATCAGAAGAAACAGAAGAAGGAGAAGGAGAAGGTGAAGTCTGGAGGGTGAATCAGAAGAAGTAGAAGAAGGAGAAGGAGAAGGTGTAGTCTGGAAGGTGAATCAGAAGAAGCAGAAGAAGGAGAAGGAGAAGGTGAAGTCTGGAGGGTGAATCAGAAGAAGCGGAAGAAGGAGAAGGAGAAGGTGAAGTCTGGAGGGTGAATCAGAAGAAGCAGAAGAAGGAGAAGGAGAAGGTGAAGTCTGGAGGGTGAATCAGAAGAAGCAGAAGAAGGAGAAGGAGAAGGTGAAGTCAGGAGGGTGAATCAGAAGAAGCAGAAGAAGGAGAAGGAGAAGGTGAAGTTAGGAGGGTGAATCAGAAGAAGCAGAAGAAGGAGAAGGAGCAGGTGATGTCAGGGGGATGAAGCAGAATAAGTAGAAGAAGGAGAAGGAGAAGGTGAAGTCAGGACGGTGAAGCAGAAGAAGCAGAAGAAGGAGAAGGAGAAGGTGAAGTCTGGAGGGTGAATCAGAAGAAACAGAAGAAGGAGAAGGAGAAGGTGAAGTCTGGAGGGTGAATCAGAAGAAGCAGAAGAAGGAGAAGGAGAAGGTGAAGTCTGGAGGGTGAATCAGAAGAAGCAGAAGAAGGAGAAGGAGAAGGTGAAGTCAGGAGGGTGAATCAGAAGAAGCAGAAGAAGGAGAAGGAGAAGGTGAAGTTAGGAGGGTGAATCAGAAGAAGCAGAAGAAGGAGAAGGAGCAGGTGATGTCAGGGGGATGAAGCAGAATAAGTAGAAGAAGGAGAAGGAGAAGGTGAAGTCAGGACGGTGAAGCAGAAGAAGCAGAAGAAGGAGAAGGAGAAGGTGAAGTCTGGAGGGTGAATCAGAAGAAACAGAAGAAGGAGAAGGAGAAGGTGAAGTCTGGAGGGTGAATCAGAAGAAGTAGAAGAAGGAGAAGGAGAAGGTGTAGTCTGGAAGGTGAATCAGAAGAAGCAGAAGAAGGAGAAGGAGAAGGTGAAGTCTGGAGGGTGAATCAGAAGAAGCGGAAGAAGGAGAAGGAGAAGGTGAAGTCTGGAGGGTGAATCAGAAGAAGCAGAAGAAGGAGAAGGAGAAGGTGAAGTCAGGAGGGTGAATCAGAAGAAGCAGAAGAAGGAGAAGGAGAAGGTGAAGTTAGGAGGGTGAATCAGAAGAAGCAGAAGAAGGAGAAGGAGCAGGTGATGTCAGGGGGATGAAGCAGAAGAATTAGAAGAAGGAGAAGGAGAAGGTGAAGTCAGGACGGTGAAGCAGAAGAAGCAGAAGAAGGAGAAGGAGAAGATGAAGTCTGGAGGGTGAATCAGAAGAAGTAGAAGAAGGAGAAGGAGAAGGTCAAGTCTGGAGGGTGAATCGGAAGAAGTAGAAGAAGGAGAAGGAGAAGGTGAAGTCTGGAGGGTGAAGCAGGAGAAGGAGAAGGTGAAGTCAGGAGGGTGAATCAGAAGAAGTAGAAGAAGGAGAAGGAGAAGGTGAAGTCAGGAGGGTGAATCAGAAGAAGCAGAAGAAGGAGAAGGAGAAGGTGAAGTCTGGAGGGTGAATCAGAAGAAGCAGAAGAAGGAGAAGGAGAAGATGAAATCAGGAGGGTGAATCAGAAGAAGTATAAGAAGGAGAAGGAGAAGGTGAGGTCTGGAGGGTGAATCAGAAGAAGTAGAAGAAGAAGAAGGAGAAGGTGAAGTCTGGAGTGTGAAACAGAAGAAGCAGAAGAAGGAGAAGGAGAAGGTGAAGTCTGGAGGGTGAATCAGAAGAAGTAGAAGAAGGAGAAGGAGAAGGTGAAGTCTGGAGGGTGAATCAGAAGAAGCAGAAGAAGGAGAAGGAGAAGGTGAAGTCTGGAGGGTGAATCAGAAGAAGCAGAAGAAGGAGAAGGAGAAGGTGAAGTCTGGAGGGTGAATCAGAAGAAGCAGAAGAAGGCGAAGGAGAAGTTGAAGTCTGGAGGGTGAATCAGAAGAAGCAGAATAAGGAGAAGTGAAGGTGAAGTATGGAGGGTGAATCAGAAGAAGCAGAAGAAGGAGAAGGAGAAGGTGAAGTCTGGAGGGTGAATCAGAAGAATTAGAAGAAGGAGAAGGAGAAGGTGAAGTCTGGAGGGTGAAGCAGAAGAAGTAGAAGAAGGAGAAGGAGAAGGTGAAGTCAGGAGGGTGAATCAGAAGAAGTAGAAGAAGGAGAAGGAGAAGGTGAAGTCAGGAGGGTGAATCAGAAGAAGCAGAAGAAGGAGAAGGAAAAGGTGAAGTCTGGATGGTGAATCAGAAGAAGCAGAATAAGGAGAAGGAGAAGGTGAAGTCTGGAGGGTGAATCAGAAGAAGCAGAATAAGGAGAAGGAGAAGGTGAAGTCTGGAGGGTGAATCAGAAGAAGCAGAAGAAGGAGAAGGAGAAGATGAAGTCTGGAGGGTGAATCAGAAGAAGTAGAAGAAGGAGAAGGAGAAGGTGAAGTCTGGAGGGTGAAGCAGAAGAAGTAGAAGAAGGAGAAGGAGAAGGTGAAGTCAGGAGGGTGAATCAGAAGAAGTAGAAGAAGGAGAAGGAGAAGGTGAAGTCAGGAGGGTGAATCAGAAGAAGCAGAAGAAGGAGAAGGAGAAGGTGAAGTCTGGAGGGTGAATCAGAAGAATCAGAAGAAGGAGAAGGAGAAGGTGAAGTCTGGAGGGTGAATCAGAAGAAGCAGAAGAAAGAGAAGGAGAAGGTGAAGTCTGGAGGGTGAAGCAGAAGAAACAGAAGAAGGAGAAGGAGAAGGTGAAGACTGGAGGGTGAATCAGAAGAAGTGGAAGAAGGAGAAGGATAAGGTGAAGTTTGGAGGGTGAATCAGAAGAAGTAGAAGAAGGAGAAGGAGAAGGTGAAGTCTGGAGGGTGAATCAGAAGAAGCAGAAGAAGGAGAAGGAGAAGGTGAAGTCTGGAGGGTGAATCAGAAGAAGCAGAAGAAGGAGAAGGAGAAGATGAAGTCTGGAGGGTGAATCAGAAGAAGTAGAAGAGGGAGAAGGAGAAGGTGAAGTCTGGAGGGTGAATCAGAAGAAGCAGAAGAAGGAGAAGGAGAAGGTGAAGTCTGGAGGGTGAATCAGAAGAAGCAGAAGAAGGAGAAGGAGAAGGTGAAGTCTGGAGGGTGAATCAGAAGAAGCAGAAGAAGGAGAAGGAGAAGTTGAAGTATGGAGGGTGAATCAGAAGAAGCAGAATAAGGAGAAGTGAAGGTGAAGTATGGAGGGTGAATCAGAAGAAGCAGAAGAAGGAGAAGGAGAAGGTGAAGTCTGGAGGGTGAATCAGAAGAAGTAGAAGAAGGAGAAGGAGAAGGTGAAGTCTGGAGGGTGAAGCAGAAGAAGTAGAAGAAGGAGAAGGAGAAGGTGAAGTCAGGAGGGTGAATCAGAAGAAGTAGAAGAAGGAGAAGGAGAAGGTGAAGTCAGGAGGGTGAATCAGAAGAAGCAGAAGAAGGAGAAGGAGAAGGTGAAGTCTGGAGGGTGAATCAGAAGAAGCAGAATAAGGAGAAGGAGAAGGTGAAGTCTGGAGGGTGAATCAGAAGAAGCAGAATAAGGAGAAGGAGAAGGTGAAGTCTGGAGGGTGAATCAGAAGAAGCAGAAGAAGGAGAAGGAGAAGATGAAGTCTGGAGGGTGAATCAGAAGAAGTAGAAGAAGGAGAAGGAGAAGGTGAAGTCTGGAGGGTGAAGCAGAAGAAGTAGAAGAAGGAGAAGGAGAAGGTGAAGTCAGGAGGGTGAATCAGAAGAAGTAGAAGAAGGAGAAGAGAAGGTGAAGTCAGGAGGGTGAATCAGAAGAAGCAGAAGAAGGAGAAGGAGAAGGTGAAGTCTGGAGGGTGAATCAGAAGAATCAGAAGAAGGAGAAGGAGAAGGTGAAGTCTGGAGGGTGAATCAGAAGAAGCAGAAGAAAGAGAAGGAGAAGGTGAAGTCTGGAGGGTGAAGCAGAAGAAACAGAAGAAGGAGAAGGAGAAGGTGAAGACTGGAGGGTGAATCAGAAGAAGTGGAAGAAGGAGAAGGAGAAGGTGAAGTCTGGAGGGTGAATCAGAAGAAGTAGAAGAAGGAGAAGGAGAAGGTGAAGTCTGGAGGGTGAATCAGAAGAAGCAGAAGAAGGAGAAGGAGAAGGTGAAGTCTGGAGGGTGAATCAGAAGAAGCAGAAGAAGGAGAAGGAGAAGATGAAGTCTGGAGGGTGAATCAGAAGAAGTAGAAGAAGGAGAAGGAGAAGGTGAAGTCTGGAGGGTGAATCAGAAGAAGTAGAAGAAGGAGAAGGAGAAGGTGTAGTCTGGAGGGTGAATCAGAAGAAGTAGACGAAGGAGAAGGAGAAGGTGAAGTCTGGAGGGTGAATCAGAAGAAGCAGAAGAAGGAGATGGAGAAGGTGAAGTCTGGAGGGTGAATCAGAAGAAGTAGAAGAAGGAGAAGGAGAAGGTGAAGTCTGGAGGGTGAATCAGAAGAAGCAGGAGAAGGAGAAGGAGAAGGTGAAGTCTGGAGGGTGAATCAGAAGAAGCAGAAGAAGGAGAAGGAGAAGGTGAAGTCTGGAGGGTAAATCAGAAGAAGTAGAAGAAGGAGAAGGAGAAGGTGAAGTCTGGAGGGAGAATCAGAAGAAGTAGAAGAAGGAGAAGGAGAAGGTGAAGTCTGGAGGTTGAATCAGAAGAAGTAGAAGAAGGAGAAGGAGAAGGTGAAGTCTGGAGGGTGAAGCAGAAGAAGTAGAAGAAGGAGAAGGAGAAGGTGAAGTCAGGAGGGTGAATCAAAAGAAGTAGAAGAAGGAGAAGGAGAAGGTGAAGTCAGGAGGGTGAATCAGAAGAAGCAGAAGAAGGAGAAGGAGAAGGTGAAGTCTGGAGGGTGAATCAGAAGAATCAGAAGAAGGAGAAGGAGAAGGTGAAGTCTGGAGGGTGTATCAGAAGAAGCAGAAGAAAGAGAAGGAGATGGTGAAGTCTGGAGGTTGAATCAGAAGAAGTAGAAGAAGGAGAAGGAGAAGGTGAAGTCTGTAGGGTGAATCAGAAGAAGCAGAGGAAGGAGAAGGAGAAGGTGAAGTCTGGAGGGTGAATCAGAAGAAGCAGAAGAAGTAGAAGGAGAAGGTGAAGTCTGGAGGGTGAATCAGAAGAAGCAGAAGAAGGAGAAGGAGAAGGTGAAGTCTGGAGGGTGAATCAGAAGAAGCAGAAGAAGGAGAAGGAGAAGGTGAAGTCTGGAGGGTGAATCAGAAGAAGTAGAAGAAGGAGAAGGAGAAGGTGAAGTCTGGAGGGTGAAGCAGAAGAAGGAGAAGGAGAAGGTGAAGTCAGGAGGGTGAATCAGAAGAAGTAGAAGAAGGAGAAGGAGAAGGTGAAATCAGGAGGGTGAATCAGAAGAAGCAGAAGAAGGAGAAGGAGAAGGTGAAGTCTGTAGGGTGAATCAGAAGAATCAGAAGAAGGAGAAGGAGAAGGTGAAGTCTGGAGGGTGAAGCAGAAGAAACAGAAGAAGGAGAAGGAGAAGGTGAAGACTGGAGGGTGAATCAGAAGAAGTGGAAGAAGGAGAAGGATAAGGTGAAGTTTGGAGGGTGAATCAGAAGAAGTAGAAGAAGGAGAAGGAGAAGGTGAAGTCTGGAGGGTGAATCAGAAGAAGCAGAAGAAGGAGAAGGAGAAGGTGAAGTCTGGAGGGTGAATCAGAAGAAGCAGAAGAAGGAGAAGGAG
This sequence comes from Somniosus microcephalus, assembly GCF_052327205.1. Classification (NCBI taxonomy): domain Eukaryota; kingdom Metazoa; phylum Chordata; class Chondrichthyes; order Squaliformes; family Somniosidae; genus Somniosus; species Somniosus microcephalus. The sequence goes on from NW_028225249.1 coordinate 891,836, forward strand.
AAGATGAAGTCTGGAGGGTGAATCAGAAGAAGTAGAAGAGGGAGAAGGAGAAGGTGAAGTCTGGAGGGTGAATCAGAAGAAGCAGAAGAAGGAGAAGGAGAAGGTGAAGTCTGGAGGGTGAATCAGAAGAAGCAGAAGAAGGAGAAGGAGAAGGTGAAGTCTGGAGGGTGAATCAGAAGAAGCAGAAGAAGGAGAAGGAGAAGTTGAAGTATGGAGGGTGAATCAGAAGAAGCAGAATAAGGAGAAGTGAAGGTGAAGTATGGAGGGTGAATCAGAAGAAGCAGAAGAAGGAGAAGGAGAAGGTGAAGTCTGGAGGGTGAATCAGAAGAAGTAGAAGAAGGAGAAGGAGAAGGTGAAGTCTGGAGGGTGAAGCAGAAGAAGTAGAAGAAGGAGAAGGAGAAGGTGAAGTCAGGAGGGTGAATCAGAAGAAGTAGAAGAAGGAGAAGGAGAAGGTGAAGTCAGGAGGGTGAATCAGAAGAAGCAGAAGAAGGAGAAGGAGAAGGTGAAGTCTGGAGGGTGAATCAGAAGAAGCAGAATAAGGAGAAGGAGAAGGTGAAGTCTGGAGGGTGAATCAGAAGAAGCAGAATAAGGAGAAGGAGAAGGTGAAGTCTGGAGGGTGAATCAGAAGAAGCAGAAGAAGGAGAAGGAGAAGATGAAGTCTGGAGGGTGAATCAGAAGAAGTAGAAGAAGGAGAAGGAGAAGGTGAAGTCTGGAGGGTGAAGCAGAAGAAGTAGAAGAAGGAGAAGGAGAAGGTGAAGTCAGGAGGGTGAATCAGAAGAAGTAGAAGAAGGAGAAGAGAAGGTGAAGTCAGGAGGGTGAATCAGAAGAAGCAGAAGAAGGAGAAGGAGAAGGTGAAGTCTGGAGGGTGAATCAGAAGAATCAGAAGAAGGAGAAGGAGAAGGTGAAGTCTGGAGGGTGAATCAGAAGAAGCAGAAGAAAGAGAAGGAGAAGGTGAAGTCTGGAGGGTGAAGCAGAAGAAACAGAAGAAGGAGAAGGAGAAGGTGAAGACTGGAGGGTGAATCAGAAGAAGTGGAAGAAGGAGAAGGAGAAGGTGAAGTCTGGAGGGTGAATCAGAAGAAGTAGAAGAAGGAGAAGGAGAAGGTGAAGTCTGGAGGGTGAATCAGAAGAAGCAGAAGAAGGAGAAGGAGAAGGTGAAGTCTGGAGGGTGAATCAGAAGAAGCAGAAGAAGGAGAAGGAGAAGATGAAGTCTGGAGGGTGAATCAGAAGAAGTAGAAGAAGGAGAAGGAGAAGGTGAAGTCTGGAGGGTGAATCAGAAGAAGTAGAAGAAGGAGAAGGAGAAGGTGTAGTCTGGAGGGTGAATCAGAAGAAGTAGACGAAGGAGAAGGAGAAGGTGAAGTCTGGAGGGTGAATCAGAAGAAGCAGAAGAAGGAGATGGAGAAGGTGAAGTCTGGAGGGTGAATCAGAAGAAGTAGAAGAAGGAGAAGGAGAAGGTGAAGTCTGGAGGGTGAATCAGAAGAAGCAGGAGAAGGAGAAGGAGAAGGTGAAGTCTGGAGGGTGAATCAGAAGAAGCAGAAGAAGGAGAAGGAGAAGGTGAAGTCTGGAGGGTAAATCAGAAGAAGTAGAAGAAGGAGAAGGAGAAGGTGAAGTCTGGAGGGAGAATCAGAAGAAGTAGAAGAAGGAGAAGGAGAAGGTGAAGTCTGGAGGTTGAATCAGAAGAAGTAGAAGAAGGAGAAGGAGAAGGTGAAGTCTGGAGGGTGAAGCAGAAGAAGTAGAAGAAGGAGAAGGAGAAGGTGAAGTCAGGAGGGTGAATCAAAAGAAGTAGAAGAAGGAGAAGGAGAAGGTGAAGTCAGGAGGGTGAATCAGAAGAAGCAGAAGAAGGAGAAGGAGAAGGTGAAGTCTGGAGGGTGAATCAGAAGAATCAGAAGAAGGAGAAGGAGAAGGTGAAGTCTGGAGGGTGTATCAGAAGAAGCAGAAGAAAGAGAAGGAGATGGTGAAGTCTGGAGGTTGAATCAGAAGAAGTAGAAGAAGGAGAAGGAGAAGGTGAAGTCTGTAGGGTGAATCAGAAGAAGCAGAGGAAGGAGAAGGAGAAGGTGAAGTCTGGAGGGTGAATCAGAAGAAGCAGAAGAAGTAGAAGGAGAAGGTGAAGTCTGGAGGGTGAATCAGAAGAAGCAGAAGAAGGAGAAGGAGAAGGTGAAGTCTGGAGGGTGAATCAGAAGAAGCAGAAGAAGGAGAAGGAGAAGGTGAAGTCTGGAGGGTGAATCAGAAGAAGTAGAAGAAGGAGAAGGAGAAGGTGAAGTCTGGAGGGTGAAGCAGAAGAAGGAGAAGGAGAAGGTGAAGTCAGGAGGGTGAATCAGAAGAAGTAGAAGAAGGAGAAGGAGAAGGTGAAATCAGGAGGGTGAATCAGAAGAAGCAGAAGAAGGAGAAGGAGAAGGTGAAGTCTGTAGGGTGAATCAGAAGAATCAGAAGAAGGAGAAGGAGAAGGTGAAGTCTGGAGGGTGAATCAGAAGAAGCAGAAGAAAGAGAAGGAGAAGGTGAAGTCTGGAGGGTGAAGCAGAAGAAACAGAAGAAGGAGAAGGAGAAGGTGAAGACTGGAGGGTGAATCAGAAGAAGTAGAAGAAGGAGAAGGAGAAGGTGAAGTCTGGAGGGTGAATCAGAAGAAGTAGAAGAAGGAGAAGGAGAAGGTGAAGTCTGGAGGGTGAATCAGAAGAAGCAGAAGAAGGAGAAGGAGAAGGTGAAGTCTGGAGGGTGAATCAGAAGAAGCAGAAGAAGGAGAAGGAGAAGATGAAGTCTGGAGGGTGAATCAGAAGAAGTAGAAGAAGGAGAAGGAGAAGGTGAGGTCTGGTGGGTGAATCAGAAGAAGCAGAAGAAGGAGAAGGAGAAGGTGAAGTCTGGAGGGTGAATCAGAAGAAGCAGAAGAAGGAGAAGGAGAAGGTGAAGTCTGGAGGGTGAATCAGAAGAAACAGAAGAAGGAGAAGGAGAAGGTGAAGTCTGGAGGGTGAATCAGAAGAAGTAGAAGAAGGAGAAGGAGAAGGTGTAGTCTGGAGGGTGAATCAGAAGAAGTAGAAGAAGGAAAAGGAGAAGGTCAAGTCTGGAGGGTGAATCAGAAGAAGTAGAAGAAGGAGAAGGAGAAGGTGAAGTCTGGAGGGTGAAGCAGAAGAAGTAGAAGAAGGAGAAGGAGAAGGTGAAGTCAGGACGGTGAAGCAGAAGAAGCAGAAGAAGGAGAAGGAGAAGGTGAAGTCTGGAGGGTGAATCAGAAGAAGTAGAAGAAGGAAAAGGAGAAGGTCAAGTCTGGAGGGTGAATCAGAAGAAGTAGAAGAAGGAGAAGGAGAAGGTGAAGTCTGGAGGGTGAAGCAGAAGAAGTAGAAGAAGGAGAAGGAGAAGGTGAAGTCAGGATGGTGAATCAGAAGAAGTAGAAGAAGGAGAAGGAGAAGGTGAAGTCAGGAGGGTGAATCAGAAGAAGCAGAAGAAGGAGAAGGAGAAGGTGAAGTCTGGAGGGTGAATCAGAAGAATCAGAAGAAGGAGAAGGAGAAAGTGAAGTCTGGAGGGTGAATCAGAAGAAGCAGAAGAAAGAGAAGGAGAAGGTGAAGTCTGGAGGGTGAATCAGAAGAAGTAGAAGAAGGAGAAGGAGAAGGTGAAGTCTGGAGGGTGAATCAGAAGAAGCAGAAGAAGGAGAAGGAGAAGGTGAAGTCTGCAGGGTGAATCAGAAGAAGCAGAAGAAGGAGAAGGAGAAGGTGAAGTCTCGAGGGTGAATCAGAAGAAGCAGAATAAGGAGAAGGAGAAGGTGAAGTCTGGAGGGTGAATCAGAAGAAGTAGAAGAAGGAGAAGGAGAAGGTGTAGTCTGGAGGGTGAATCAGAAGAAGCAGAAGAAGGAGAAGGAGAAGGTGAAGTCTGGAGGGTGAATCAGAAGAAGCAGAAGAAGGAGAAGGAGAAGGTGAAGTCTGGAGGGTGAATCAGAAGAAGCAGAAGAAGGAGAAGGAGAAGGTGAAGTCAGGAGGGTGAATCAGAAGAAGCAGAAGAAGGAGAAGTAGAAGGTGAAGTTAGGAGGGTGAATCAGAAGAAGCAGAAGAAGGAGAAGGAGCAGGTGATGTCAGGGGGATGAAGCAGAATAAGTAGAAGAAGGAGAAGGAGAAGGTGAAGTCAGGACGGTGAAGCAGAAGAAGCAGAAGAAGGAGAAGGAGAAGGTGAAGTCTGGAGGGTGAATCAGAAGAAGTAGAAGAAGGAAAAGGAGAAGGTCAAGTCTGGAGGGTGAATCAGAAGAAGTAGAAGAAGGAGAAGGAGAAGGTGAAGTCTGGAGGGTGAAGCAGAAGAAGTAGAAGAAGGAGAAGGAGAAGGTGAAGTCAGGATGGTGAATCAGAAGAAGTAGAAGAAGGAGAAGGAGAAGGTGAAGTCAGGAGGGTGAATCAGAAGAAGCAGAAGAAGGAGAAGGAGAAGGTGAAGTCTGGAGGGTGAATCAGAAGAATCAGAAGAAGGAGAAGGAGAAGGTGAAGTCTGGAGGGTGAATCAGAAGAAGCAGAAGAAAGAGAACGAGAAGGTGAAGTCTGGAGGGTGAATCAGAAGAAGTAGAAGAAGGAGAAGGAGAAGGTGAAGTCTGGAGGGTGAATCAGAAGAAGCAGAAGAAGGAGAAGGAGAAGGTGATGTCTGGAGGGTGAATCAGAAGAAGCAGAAGAAGGAGAAGGAGAAGGTGAAGTCTGCAGGGTGAATCAGAAGAAGCAGAAGAAGGAGAAGGAGAAGGTGAAGTCTGGAGGGTGAATCAGAAGAAGCAGAATAAGGAGAAGGAGAAGGTGAAGTCTGGAGGGTGAATCAGAAGAAGCAGAAGAAGGAGAAGGAGAAGGTGAAGTCTGGAGGGTGAATCAGAAGAAGCAGAGGAAGGAGAAGGAGAAGGTGAAGTCTGGAGGGTGAATCAGAAGAAGCAGAAGAAGTAGAAGGAGAAGGTGAAGTCTGGCGGGTGAATCAGAAGAAGCAGAAGAAGGAGAAGGAGAAGGTGAAGTCTGGAGGGTGAATGAGAAGAAGCAGAATAAGGAGAAGGAGAAGGTGAAGTCTGGAGGGTGAATCAGAAGAAGCAGAAGAAGGAGAAGGAGAAGGTGAAGTCTGGAGGGTGAATCAGAAGAAGTAGAAGAAGGAGAAGGAGAAGGTGAAGTCTGGAGGGTGAAGCAGAAGAAGGAGAAGGAGAAGGTGAAGTCAGGGGGGTGAATCAGAAGAAGTAGAAGAAGGAGAAGGAGAAGGTGAAATCAGGAGGGTGAATCAGAAGAAGCAGAAGAAGGAGAAGGAGAAGGTGAAGTCTGTAGGGTGAATCAGAAGAATCAGAAGAAGGAGAAGGAGAAGGTGAAGTCTGGAGGGTGAATCAGAAGAAGCAGAAGAAAGAGAAGGAGGAGGTGAAGTCTGGAGGGTGAAGCAGAAGAAACAGAAGAAGGAGAAGGAGAAGGTGAAGACTGGAGGGTGAATCAGAAGAAGTAGAAGAAGGAGAAGGAGAAGGTGAAGTCTGGAGGGTGAATCAGAAGAAGTAGAAGAAGGAGAAGGAGAAGGTGAAGTCTGGAGGGTGAATCAGAAGAAGCAGAAGAAGGAGAAGGAGAAGGTGAAGTCTGGAGGGTGAATCAGAAGAAGCAGAAGAAGGAGAAGGAGAAGATGAAGTCTGGAGGGTGAATCAGAACAAGTAGAAGAAGGAGAAGGAGAAGGTGAGGTCTGGAGGGTGAATCAGAAGAAGCAGAAGAAGGAGAAGGAGAAGGTGAAGTCTGGAGGGTGAATCAGAAGAAGCAGAAGAAGGAGAAGGAGAAGGTGAAGTCTGGAGGGTGAATCAGAAGAAACAGAAGAAGGAGAAGGAGAAGCTGAAGTCTGGAGGGTGAATCAGAAGAAGTAGAAGAAGGAGAAGGAGAAGGTGTAGTCTGGAAGGTGAATCAGAAGAAGCAGAAGAAGGAGAAGGAGAATGTGAAGTCTGGAGGGTGAATCAGAAGAAGCGGAAGAAGGAGAAGGAGAAGGTGAAGTCTGGAGGGTGAATCAGAAGAAGCAGAAGAAGGAGAAGGAGAAGGTGAAGTCAGGAGGGTGAATCAGAAGAAGCAGAAGAAGGAGAAGGAGAAGGTGAAGTTAGGAGGGTGAATCAGAAGAAGCAGAAGAAGGAGAAGGAGCAGGTGATGTCAGGGGGATGAAGCAGAATAAGTAGAAGAAGGAGAAGGAGAAGATGAAGTCTGGAGGGTGAATCAGAAGAAGTAGAAGAAGGAGAAGGAGAAGGTGAGGTCTGGAGGGTGAATCAGAAGAAGCAGAAGAAGGAGAAGGAGAAGATGAAGTCTGGAGGGTGAATCAGAAGAAGTAGAAGAAGGAGAAGGAGAAGGTGAGGTCTGGAGGGTGAATCAGAAGAAGCAGACGAAGGAGAAGGAGAAGGTGAAGTCTGGAGGGTGAATCAGAAGAAGCAGAAGAAGGAGAAGGAGAAGGTGAAGTCTGGAGGGTGAATCAGAAGAAACAGAAGAAGGAGAAGGAGAAGGTGAAGTCTGGAGGGTGAATCAGAAGAAGTAGAAGAAGGAGAAGGAGAAGGTGTAGTCTGGAGGGTGAATCAGAAGAAGCAGAAGAAGGAGAAGGAGAAGGTGAAGTCTGGAGGGTGAATCAGAAGAAGCAGAAGAAGGAGAAGGAGAAGGTGAAGTCTGGAGGGTGAATCAGAAGAAGCAGAAGAAGGAGAAGGAGAAGGTGAGGTCTGGAGGGTGAATCAGAAGAAGCAGAAGAAGGAGAAGGAGAAGGTGAAGTCTGGAGGGTGAATCAGAAGAAGCAGAAGAAGGAGAAGGAGAATGTGAAGTCTGGAGGGTGAATCAGAAGAAACAAAAGAAGGAGAAGGAGAAGGTGAAGACTGGAGGGTGAATCAGAAGAAGTAGAAGAAGGAGAAGGAGAAGGTGTAGTCTGGAGGGTGAATCAGAAGAAGCAGAAGAAGGAGAAGGAGAAGGTGAAGTCTGGAGGGTGAATCAGAAGAAGCAGAAGAAGGAGAAGGAGAAGGTGAAGTCTGGAGGGTGAATCAGAAGAAGCAGAAGAAGGAGAAGGAGAAGGTGAAGTCAGGAGGGTGAATCAGAAGAAGCAGAAGAAGGAGAAGGAGAAGGTGAAGTTAGGAGGGTGAATCAGAAGAAGCAGAAGAAGGAGAAGGAGCAGGTGATGTCAGGGGGATGAAGCAGAATAAGTAGAAGAAGGAGAAGGAGAAGGTGAAGTCAGGACGGTGAAGCAGAAGAAGCAGAAGAAGGAGAAGGAGAAGGTGAAGTCAGGAGGGTGAATCAGAAGAAGCAGAAGAAGGAGAAGGAGAAGGTGAAGTCTGGAGGGTGAATCAGAAGAATCAGAAGAAGGAGAAGGAGAAGGTGAAGTCTGGAGGGTGAATCAGAAGAAGCAGAAGAAAGAGAAGGAGAAGGTGAAGTCTGGAGGGTGAATCAGAAGAAGTAGAAGAAGGAGAAGGAGAAGGTGAAGTCTGGAGGGTGAATCAGAAGAAGCAGAAGAAGGAGAAGGAGAAGGTGATGTCTGGAGGGTGAATCAGAAGAAGCAGAAGAAGGAGAAGGAGAAGGTGAAGTCTGCAGGGTGAATCAGAAGAAGCAGAAGAAGGAGAAGGAGAAGGTGAAGTCTGGAGGGTGAATCAGAAGAAGCAGAATAAGGAGAAGGAGAAGGTGAAGTCTGGAGGGTGAATCAGAAGAAGCAGAAGAAGGAGAAGGAGAAGGTGAAGTCTGGAGGGTGAATCAGAAGAAGCAGAGGAAGGAGAAGGAGAAGGTGAAGTCTGGAGGATGAATCAGAAGAAGTAGAAGGAGAAGGTGAAGTCTGGCGGGTGAATCAGAAGAAGCAGAAGAAGGAGAAGGAGAAGGTGAAGTCTGGAGGGTGAATCAGAAGAAGTAGAAGAAGGAGAAGGAGAAGGTGAAGTCTGGAGGGTGAAGCAGAAGAAGGAGAAGGAGAAGGTGAAGTCAGGGGGGTGAATCAGAAGAAGTAGAAGAAGGAGAAGGAGAAGGTGAAATCAGGAGGGTGAATCAGAAGAAGCAGAAGAAGGAGAAGGAGAAGGTGAAGTCTGTAGGGTGAATCAGAAGAATCAGAAGAAGGAGAAGGAGAAGGTGAAGTCTGGAGGGTGAATCAGAAGAAGCAGAAGAAGGAGAAGGAGAAGGTGAAGTCTGCAGGGTGAATCAGAAGAAGCAGAAGAAGGAGAAGGAGAAGGTGAAGTCTGGAGGGTGAATCAGAAGAAGCAGAATAAGGAGAAGGAGAAGGTGAAGTCTGGAGGGTGAATCAGAAGAAGCAGAAGAAGGAGAAGGAGAAGGTGAAGTCTGGAGGGTGAATCAGAAGAAGCAGAGGAAGGAGAAGGAGAAGGTGAAGTCTGGAGGGTGAATCAGAAGAAGCAGAAGAAGTAGAAGGAGAAGGTGAAGTCTGGCGGGTGAATCAGAAGAAGCAGAAGAAGGAGAAGGAGAAGGTGAAGTCTGGAGGGTGAATGAGAAGAAGCAGAATAAGGAGAAGGAGAAGGTGAAGTCTGGAGGGTGAATCAGAAGAAGCAGAAGAAGGAGAAGGAGAAGGTGAAGTCTGGAGGGTGAATCAGAAGAAGTAGAAGAAGGAGAAGGAGAAGGTGAAGTCTGGAGGGTGAAGCAGAAGAAGGAGAAGGAGAAGGTGAAGTCAGGGGGGTGAATCAGAAGAAGTAGAAGAAGGAGAAGGAGAAGGTGAAATCAGGAGGGTGAATCAGAAGAAGCAGAAGAAGGAGAAGGAGAAGGTGAAGTCTGTAGGGTGAATCAGAAGAATCAGAAGAAGGAGAAGGAGAAGGTGAAGTCTGGAGGGTGAATCAGAAGAAGCAGAAGAAAGAGAAGGAGGAGGTGAAGTCTGGAGGGTGAAGCAGAAGAAACAGAAGAAGGAGAAGGAGAAGGTGAAGACTGGAGGGTGAATCAGAAGAAGTAGAAGAAGGAGAAGGAGAAGGTGAAGTCTGGAGGGTGAATCAGAAGAAGTAGAAGAAGGAGAAGGAGAAGGTGAAGTCTGGAGGGTGAATCAGAAGAAGCAGAAGAAGGAGAAGGAGAAGGTGAAGTCTGGAGGGTGAATCAGAAGAAGCAGAAGAAGGAGAAGGAGAAGATGAAGTCTGGAGGGTGAATCAGAACAAGTAGAAGAAGGAGAAGGAGAAGGTGAGGTCTGGAGGGTGAATCAGAAGAAGCAGAAGAAGGAGAAGGAGAAGGTGAAGTCTGGAGGGTGAATCAGAAGAAGCAGAAGAAGGAGAAGGAGAAGGTGAAGTCTGGAGGGTGAATCAGAAGAAACAGAAGAAGGAGAAGGAGAAGCTGAAGTCTGGAGGGTGAATCAGAAGAAGTAGAAGAAGGAGAAGGAGAAGGTGTAGTCTGGAAGGTGAATCAGAAGAAGCAGAAGAAGGAGAAGGAGAATGTGAAGTCTGGAGGGTGAATCAGAAGAAGCGGAAGAAGGAGAAGGAGAAGGTGAAGTCTGGAGGGTGAATCAGAAGAAGCAGAAGAAGGAGAAGGAGAAGGTGAAGTCAGGAGGGTGAATCAGAAGAAGCAGAAGAAGGAGAAGGAGAAGGTGAAGTTAGGAGGGTGAATCAGAAGAAGCAGAAGAAGGAGAAGGAGCAGGTGATGTCAGGGGGATGAAGCAGAATAAGTAGAAGAAGGAGAAGGAGAAGATGAAGTCTGGAGGGTGAATCAGAAGAAGTAGAAGAAGGAGAAGGAGAAGGTGAGGTCTGGAGGGTGAATCAGAAGAAGCAGAAGAAGGAGAAGGAGAAGATGAAGTCTGGAGGGTGAATCAGAAGAAGTAGAAGAAGGAGAAGGAGAAGGTGAGGTCTGGAGGGTGAATCAGAAGAAGCAGACGAAGGAGAAGGAGAAGGTGAAGTCTGGAGGGTGAATCAGAAGAAGCAGAAGAAGGAGAAGGAGAAGGTGAAGTCTGGAGGGTGAATCAGAAGAAACAGAAGAAGGAGAAGGAGAAGGTGAAGTCTGGAGGGTGAATCAGAAGAAGTAGAAGAAGGAGAAGGAGAAGGTGTAGTCTGGAGGGTGAATCAGAAGAAGCAGAAGAAGGAGAAGGAGAAGGTGAAGTCTGGAGGGTGAATCAGAAGAAGCAGAAGAAGGAGAAGGAGAAGGTGAAGTCTGGAGGGTGAATCAGAAGAAGCAGAAGAAGGAGAAGGAGAAGGTGAGGTCTGGAGGGTGAATCAGAAGAAGCAGAAGAAGGAGAAGGAGAAGGTGAAGTCTGGAGGGTGAATCAGAAGAAGCAGAAGAAGGAGAAGGAGAATGTGAAGTCTGGAGGGTGAATCAGAAGAAACAAAAGAAGGAGAAGGAGAAGGTGAAGACTGGAGGGTGAATCAGAAGAAGTAGAAGAAGGAGAAGGAGAAGGTGTAGTCTGGAGGGTGAATCAGAAGAAGCAGAAGAAGGAGAAGGAGAAGGTGAAGTCTGGAGGGTGAATCAGAAGAAGCAGAAGAAGGAGAAGGAGAAGGTGAAGTCTGGAGGGTGAATCAGAAGAAGCAGAAGAAGGAGAAGGAGAAGGTGAAGTCAGGAGGGTGAATCAGAAGAAGCAGAAGAAGGAGAAGGAGAAGGTGAAGTTAGGAGGGTGAATCAGAAGAAGCAGAAGAAGGAGAAGGAGCAGGTGATGTCAGGGGGATGAAGCAGAATAAGTAGAAGAAGGAGAAGGAGAAGGTGAAGTCAGGACGGTGAAGCAGAAGAAGCAGAAGAAGGAGAAGGAGAAGGTGAAGTCTGGAGGGTGAATCAGAAGAAGTAGAAGAAGGAAAAGGAGAAGGTCAAGTCTGGAGGGTGAATCAGAAGAAGTAGAAGAAGGAGAAGGAGAAGGTGAATTCTGGAGGGTGAAGCAGAAGAAGTAGAAGAAGGAGAAGGAGAAGGTGAAGTCAGGATGGTGAATCAGAAGAAGTAGAAGAAGGAGAAGGAGAAGGTGAAGTCAGGAGGGTGAATCAGAAGAAGCAGAAGAAGGAGAAGGAGAAGGTGAAGTCTGGAGGGTGAATCAGAAGAATCAGAAGAAGGAGAAGGAGAAGGTGAAGTCTGGAGGGTGAATCAGAAGAAGCAGAAGAAAGAGAAGGAGAAGGTGAAGTCTGGAGGGTGAATCAGAAGAAGTAGAAGAAGGAGAAGGAGAAGGTGAAGTCTGGAGGGTGAATCAGAAGAAGCAGAAGAAGGAGAAGGAGAAGGTGATGTCTGGAGGGTGAATCAGAAGAAGCAGAAGAAGGAGAAGGAGAAGGTGAAGTCTGCAGGGTGAATCAGAAGAAGCAGAAGAAGGAGAAGGAGAAGGTGAAGTCTGGAGGGTGAATCAGAAGAAGCAGAATAAGGAGAAGGAGAAGGTGAAGTCTGGAGGGTGAATCAGAAGAAGCAGAAGAAGGAGAAGGAGAAGGTGAAGTCTGGAGGGTGAATCAGAAGAAGCAGAGGAAGGAGAAGGAGAAGGTGAAGTCTGGAGGATGAATCAGAAGAAGCAGAAGAAGTAGAAGGAGAAGGTGAAGTCTGGCGGGTGAATCAGAAGAAGCAGAAGAAGGAGAAGGAGAAGGTGAAGTCTGGAGGGTGAATGAGAAGAAGCAGAATAAGGAGAAGGAGAAGGTGAAGTCTGGAGGGTGAATCAGAAGAAGCAGAAGAAGGAGAAGGAGAAGGTGAAGTCTGGAGGGTGAATCAGAAGAAGTAGAAGAAGGAGAAGGAGAAGGTGAAGTCTGGAGGGTGAAGCAGAAGAAGGAGAAGGAGAAGGTGAAGTCAGGAGGGTGAATCAGAAGAAGTAGAAGAAGGAGAAGGAGAAGGTGAAATCAGGAGGGTGAATCAGAAGAAGCAGAAGAAGGAGAAGGAGAAGGTGAAGTCTGTAGGGTGAACCAGAAGAATCAGAAGAAGGAGAAGGAGAAGGTGAAGTCTGGAGGGTGAATCAGAAGAAGCAGAAGAAAGAGAAGGAGGAGGTGAAGTCTGGAGGGTGAAGCAGAAGAAACAGAAGAAGGAGAAGGAGAAGGTGAAGACTGGAGGGTGAATCAGAAGAAGTAGAAGAAGGAGAAGGAGAAGGTGAAGTCTGGAGGGTGAATCAGAAGAAGTAGAAGAAGGAGAAGGAGAAGGTGAAGTCTGGAGGGTGAATCAGAAGAAGCAGAAGAAGGAGAAGGAGAAGGTGAAGTCTGGAGGGTGAATCAGAAGAAGCAGAAGAAGGAGAAGGAGAAGATGAAGTCTGGAGGGTGAATCAGAACAAGTAGAAGAAGGAGAAGGAGAAGGTGAGGTCTGGAGGGTGAATCAGAAGAAGCAGAAGAAGGAGAAGGAGAAGGTGAAGTCTGGAGGGTGAATCAGAAGAAGCAGAAGAAGGAGAAGGAGAAGGTGAAGTCTGGAGGGTGAATCAGAAGAAACAGAAGAAGGAGAAGGAGAAGCTGAAGTCTGGAGGGTGAATCAGAAGAAGTAGAAGAAGGAGAAGGAGAAGGTGTAGTCTGGAAGGTGAATCAGAAGAAGCAGAAGAAGGAGAAGGAGAATGTGAAGTCTGGAGGGTGAATCAGAAGAAGCGGAAGAAGGAGAAGGAGAAGGTGAAGTCTGGAGGGTGAATCAGAAGAAGCAGAAGAAGGAGAAGGAGAAGGTGAAGTCAGGAGGGTGAATCAGAAGAAGCAGAAGAAGGAGAAGGAGAAGGTGAAGTTAGGAGGGTGAATCAGAAGAAGCAGAAGAAGGAGAAGGAGCAGGTGATGTCAGGGGGATGAAGCAGAATAAGTAGAAGAAGGAGAAGGAGAAGATGAAGTCTGGAGGGTGAATCAGAAGAAGTAGAAGAAGGAGAAGGAGAAGGTGAGGTCTGGAGGGTGAATCAGAAGAAGCAGAAGAAGGAGAAGGAGAAGATGAAGTCTGGAGGGTGAATCAGAAGAAGTAGAAGAAGGAGAAGGAGAAGGTGAGGTCTGGAGGGTGAATCAGAAGAAGCAGACGAAGGAGAAGGAGAAGGTGAAGTCTGGAGGGTGAATCAGAAGAAGCAGAAGAAGGAGAAGGAGAAGGTGAAGTCTGGAGGGTGAATCAGAAGAAACAGAAGAAGGAGAAGGAGAAGGTGAAGTCTGGAGGGTGAATCAGAAGAAGTAGAAGAAGGAGAAGGAGAAGGTGTAGTCTGGAGGGTGAATCAGAAGAAGCAGAAGAAGGAGAAGGAGAAGGTGAAGTCTGGAGGGTGAATCAGAAGAAGCAGAAGAAGGAGAAGGAGAAGGTGAAGTCTGGAGGGTGAATCAGAAGAAGCAGAAGAAGGAGAAGGAGAAGGTGAGGTCTGGAGGGTGAATCAGAAGAAGCAGAAGAAGGAGAAGGAGAAGGTGAAGTCTGGAGGGTGAATCAGAAGAAGCAGAAGAAGGAGAAGGAGAATGTGAAGTCTGGAGGGTGAATCAGAAGAAACAAAAGAAGGAGAAGGAGAAGGTGAAGACTGGAGGGTGAATCAGAAGAAGTAGAAGAAGGAGAAGGAGAAGGTGTAGTCTGGAGGGTGAATCAGAAGAAGCAGAAGAAGGAGAAGGAGAAGGTGAAGTCTGGAGGGTGAATCAGAAGAAGCAGAAGAAGGAGAAGGAGAAGGTGAAGTCTGGAGGGTGAATCAGAAGAAGCAGAAGAAGGAGAAGGAGAAGGTGAAGTCAGGAGGGTGAATCAGAAGAAGCAGAAGAAGGAGAAGGAGAAGGTGAAGTTAGGAGGGTGAATCAGAAGAAGCAGAAGAAGGAGAAGGAGCAGGTGATGTCAGGGGGATGAAGCAGAATAAGTAGAAGAAGGAGAAGGAGAAGGTGAAGTCAGGACGGTGAAGCAGAAGAAGCAGAAGAAGGAGAAGGAGAAGGTGAAGTCTGGAGGGTGAATCAGAAGAAGTAGAAGAAGGAAAAGGAGAAGGTCAAGTCTGGAGGGTGAATCAGAAGAAGTAGAAGAAGGAGAAGGAGAAGGTGAATTCTGGAGGGTGAAGCAGAAGAAGTAGAAGAAGGAGAAGGAGAAGGTGAAGTCAGGATGGTGAATCAGAAGAAGTAGAAGAAGGAGAAGGAGAAGGTGAAGTCAGGAGGGTGAATCAGAAGAAGCAGAAGAAGGAGAAGGAGAAGGTGAAGTCTGGAGGGTGAATCAGAAGAATCAGAAGAAGGAGAAGGAGAAGGTGAAGTCTGGAGGGTGAATCAGAAGAAGCAGAAGAAAGAGAAGGAGAAGGTGAAGTCTGGAGGGTGAATCAGAAGAAGTAGAAGAAGGAGAAGGAGAAGGTGAAGTCTGGAGGGTGAATCAGAAGAAGCAGAAGAAGGAGAAGGAGAAGGTGAAGTCTGGAGGGTGAATCAGAAGAAGCAGAAGAAGGAGAAGGAGAAGGTGAAGTCTGCAGGGTGAATCAGAAGAAGCAGAAGAAGCAGAAGGAGAAGGTGAAGTCTGGAGGGTGAATCAGAAGAAACAGAAGAAGGAGAAGGAGAAGGTGAAGTCTGGAGGGTGAATCAGAAGAAGTAGAAGAAGGAGAAGGAGAAGGTGTAGTCTGGAGGGTGAATCAGAAGAAGCAGAAGAAGGAGAAGGAGAAGGTGAAGTCTGGAGGGTGAATCAGAAGAAGCAGAAGAAGGAGAAGGAGAAGGTGAAGTCTGGAGGGTGAATCAGAAGAAGCAGAAGAAGAAGAAGGAGAAGGTGAAGTCAGGAGGGTGAATCAGAAGAAGCAGAAGAAGGAGAAGGAGAAGGTGAAGTTAGGAGGGTGAATCAGAAGAAGCAGAAGAAGGAGAAGGAGCAGGTGATGTCAGGGGGATGAAGCAGAATAAGTAGAAGAAGGAGAAGGAGAAGGTGAAGTCAGGACGGTGAAGCAGAAGAAGCAGAAGAAGGAGAAGGAGAAGGTGAAGTCTGGAGGGTGAATCAGAAGAAGTAGAAGAAGGAAAAGGAGAAGGTCAAGTCTGGAGGGTGAATCAGAAGAAGTAGAAGAAGGAGAAGGAGAAGGTGAAGTCTGGAGGGTGAAGCAGAAGAAGTAGAAGAAGGAGAAGGAGAAGGTGAAATCAGGATGGTGAATCAGAAGAAGTAGAAGAAGGAGAAGGAGAAGGTGAAGTCAGGAGGGTGAATCAGAAGAAGCAGAAGAAGGAGAAGGAGAAGGTGAAGTCTGGAGGGTGAATCAGAAGAATCAGAAGAAGGAGAAGGAGAAGGTGAAGTCTGGAGGGTGAATCAGAAGAAGCAGAAGAAAGAGAAGGAGAAGGTGAAGTCTGGAGGGTGAATCAGAAGAAGTAGAAGAAGGAGAAGGAGAAGGTGAAGTCTGGAGGGTGAATCAGAAGAAGCAGAAGAAGGAGAAGGAGAAGGTGAAGTCTGGAGGGTGAATCAGAAGAAGCAGAAGAAGGAGAAGGAGAAGGTGAAGTCTGCAGGGTGAATCAGAAGAAGCAGAAGAAGGAGAAGGAGAAGGTGAAGTCTGGAGGGTGAATCAGAAGAAGCAGAATAAGGAGAAGGAGAAGGTGAAGTCTGGAGGGTGAATCAGAAGAAGCAGAAGAAGGAGAAGGAGAAGGTGAAGTCTGGAGGGTGAATCAGAAGAAGCAGAGGAAGGAGAAGGAGAAGGTGAAGTCTGGAGGGTGAATCAGAAGAAGCAGAAGAAGTAGAAGGAGAAGGTGAAGTCTGGAGGGTGAATCAGAAGAAGCAGAAGAAGGAGAAGGAGAAGGTGAAGTCTGGAGGGTGAATGAGAAGAAGCAGAATAAGGAGAAGGAGAAGGTGAAGTCTGGAGGGTGAATCAGAAGAAGCAGAAGAAGGAGAAGGAGAAGGTGAAGTCTGGAGGGTGAATCAGAAGAAGTAGAAGAAGGAGAAGGAGAAGGTGAAGTCTGGAGGGTGAAGCAGAAGAAGTAGAAGAAGGAGAAGGAGAAGATGAAATCAGGAGGGTGAATCAGAAGAAGCAGAAGAAGGAGAAGGAGAAGGTGAAGTCTGTAGGGTGAATCAGAAGAATCAGAAGAAGGAGAAGGAGAAGGTGAAGTCTGGAGGGTGAATCAGAAGAAGCAGAAGAAAGAGAAGGAGAAGGTGAAGTCTGGAGGGTGAAGCAGAAGAAACAGAAGAAGGAGAAGGAGAAGGTGAAGACTGGAGGGTGAATCAGAAGAAGTAGAAGAAGGAGAAGGAGAAGGTGAAGTCTGGAGGGTGAATCAGAAGAAGTAGAAGAAGGAGAAGGAGAAGGTGAAGTCTGGAGTGTGAATCAGTAGAAGCAGAAGAAGGAGAAGGAGAAGGTGAAGTCTGGAGGGTGAATCAGAAGAAGCAGAAGAAGGAGAAGGAGAAGATGAAGTCTGGAGGGTGAATCAGAAGAAGTAGAAGAAGGAGAAGGAGAAGGTGAGGTCTGGAGGGTGAATCAGAAGAAGCAGAAGAAGGAGAAGGAGAAGGTGAAGTCTGGAGGGTGAATCAGAAGAAGCAGAAGAAGGAGAAGGAGAAGGTGAAGTCTGGAGGGTGAATCAGAAGAAACAGAAGAAGGAGAAGGAGAAGGTGAAGTCTGGAGGGTGAATCAGAAGAAGTAGAAGAAGGAGAAGGAGAAGGTGTAGTCTGGAAGGTGAATCAGAAGAAGCAGAAGAAGGAGAAGGAGAAGGTGAAGTCTGGAGGGTGAATCAGAAGAAGCAGAAGAAGGAGAAGGAGAAGGTGAAGTCTGGAGGGTGAATCAGAAGAAGCAGAAGAAGGAGAAGGAGAAGGTGAAGTCAGGAGGGTGAATCAGAAGAAGCAGAAGAAGGAGAAGGAGAAGGTGAAGTTAGGAGGGTGAATCAGAAGAAGCAGAAGAAGGAGAAGGAGCAGGTGATGTCAGGGGGATGAAGCAGAATAAGTAGAAGAAGGAGAAGGAGAAGGTGCAGTCAGGACGGTGAAGCAGAAGAAGCAGAAGAAGGAGAAGGAGAAGGTGAAGTCTGGAGGGTGAATCAAAAGAAGTAGAAGAAGGAAAAGGAGAAGGTCAAGTCTGGAGGGTGAATCAGAAGAAGTAGAAGAAGGAGAAGGAGAAGGTGAAGTCTGGAGGGTGAAGCAGAAGAAGTAGAAGAAGGAGAAGGAGAAGGTGAAGTCAGGATGGTGAATCAGAAGAAGTAGAAGAAGGAGAAGGAGAAGGTGAAGTCAGGAGGGTGAATCAGAAGAAGCAGAAGAAGGAGAAGGAGAAGGTGAAGTCTGGAGGGTGAATCAGAAGAATCAGAAGAAGGAGAAGGAGAAGGTGAAGTCTGGAGGGTGAATCAGAAGAAGCAGAAGAAAGAGAAGGAGAAGGTGAAGTCTGGAGGGTGAATCAGAAGAAGTAGAAGAAGGAGAAGGAGAAGGTGAAGTCTGGAGGGTGAATCAGAAGAAGCCGAAGAAGGAGAAGGAGAAGGTGAAGTCTGGAGGGTGAATCAGAAGAAGCAGAAGAATGAGAAGGAGAAGGTAAAGTCTGCAGGGTGAATCAGAAGAAGCAGAAGAAGGAGAAGGAGAAGGTGAAGTCTGGAGGGTGAATCAGAAGAAGTAGAAGAAGGAGAAGGAGAAGGTGAAGTCTGGAGGGTGAAGCAGAAGAAGTAGAAGAAGGAGAAGGAGAAGGTGAAGTCAGGTGGGTGAATCAGAAGAAGTAGAAGAAGGAGAAGGAGAAGGTGAAGTCAGGAGGGTGAATCAGAAGAAGCAGAAGAAGGAGAAGGAGAAGGTGAAGTCTGGAGGGTGAATCAGAAGAATCAGAAGAAGGAGAAGGAGAAGGTGAAGTCTGGAGGGTGAATCAGAAGAAGCAGAAGAAAGAGAAGGAGAAGGTGAAGTCTGGAGGGTGAAGCAGAAGAAACAGAAGAAGGAGAAGGAGAAGGTGAAGACTGGAGGGTGAATCAGAAGAAGTAGAAGAAGGAGAAGGAGAAGGTGAAGTCTGGAGGGTGAATCAGAAGAAGTAGAAGAAGGAGAAGGAGAAGGTGAAGTCTGGAGGGTGAATCAGAAGAAGCAGAAGAAGGAGAAGGAGAAGGTGAAGTCTGGAGGGTGAATCAGAAGAAGCAGAAGAAGGAGAAGGAGAAGATGAAGTCTGGAGGGTGAATCAGAAGAAGTAGAAGAAGGAGAAGGAGAATGTGAAGTCTGGAGGGTGAATCAGAAGTAGTATAAGAAGGAGAAGGAGAAGGTGAAGTCTGGAGGGTGAATCAGAAGAAACAGAAGAAGGAGAAGGAGAAGGTGAAGTCTGGAGGGTGAATCAGAAGAAGTAGAAGAAGGAGAAGGAGAAGGTGTAGTCTGGAGGGTGAATCAGAAGAAGTAGACGAAGGAGAAGGAGAAGGTGAAGTCTGGAGGGTGAATCAGATGAAGCAGAAGAAGGAGATGGAGAAGGTGAAGTCTGGAGGTTGAATCAGAAGAAGTAGAAGAAGGAGAAGGAGAAGGTGAAGTCTGGAGGGTGAATCAGAAGAAGCAGAAGAAGGAGAAGGAGAAGGTGAAGTCTTGAGGGTGAATCAGAAGAAGCAGAAGAAGGAGAAGGAGAAGGTGAAGTCTGGAGGGTGATTCAGAAGAAGCAGGATAAGGAGAAGGAGAAGGTGAAGTCTGGAGGTTGAATCAGAAGAAGCAGAAGAAGGAGAAGGAGAAGCTGAAGTCTGGAGGGTGAATCAGAAGAAGTAGAAGAAGGAGAAGGAGAAGGTGAAGTCTGGAGGGTGAATCAGAAGACGTAGAAGAAGGAGAAGGAGAAGGTGAAGTCTGGAGGGTGAAGCAGAAGAAGTAGAAGAAGGAGAAGGAGAAGGTGAAGTCAGGAGGGTGAATCAGAAGATGTAGAAGAAGGAGAAGGAGAAGGTGAAGTCAGGAGGGTGAATCAGAAGAAGCAGAAGAAGGAGAAGGAGAAGGTGAAGTCTGGAGGGTGAATCAGAAGAATCAGAAGAAGGAGAAGGAGAAGGTGAAGTCTGGAGGGTGAATCAGAAGAAGCAGAAGAAAGAGAAGGAGAAGGTGAAGTCTGGAGGGTGAATCAGAAGAAGTAGAAGAAGGAGAAGGAGAAGGTGAAGTCTGGAGGGTGAATCAGTAGAAGCAGAAGAAGGAGAAGGAGAAGGTGAAATCTGATGGGTGAATCAGAAGAAGTAGACGAAGGAGAAGGAGAAGTTGAAGTCTGGAGGGTGAATCAGAAGAAGCAGAAGAAGGAGAAGGAGCAGGTGATGTCAGGGGGATGAAGCAGAAGAAGCAGAAGAAGGAGAAGGAGAAGGTGAAGTCTGGAGGGTGAATGAGAAGAAGCAGAATAAGGAGAAGGAGAAGGTGAAGTCTGGAGGGTGAATCAGAAGAAGCAGAAGAAGGAGAAGGAGAAGGTGAAGTCTGGAGGGTGAATCAGAAGAAGTAGAAGAAGGAGAAGGAGAAGGTGAAGTCTGGAGGGTGAAGCAGAAGAAGTAGAAGAAGGAGAAGGAGAAGATGAAATCAGGAGGGTGAATCAGAAGAAGCAGAAGAAGGAGAAGGAGAAGGTGAAGTCTGTAGGGTGAATCAGAAGAATCAGAAGAAGGAGAAGGAGAAGGTGAAGTCTGGAGGGTGAATCAGAAGAAGCAGAAGAAAGAGAAGGAGAAGGTGAAGTCTGGAGGGTGAAGCAGAAGAAACAGAAGAAGGAGAAGGAGAAGGTGAAGACTGGAGGGTGAATCAGAAGAAGTAGAAGAAGGAGAAGGAGAAGGTGAAGTCTGGAGGGTGAATCAGAAGAAGTAGAAGAAGGAGAAGGAGAAGGTGAAGTCTGGAGGGTGAATCAGTAGAAGCAGAAGAAGGAGAAGGAGAAGGTGAAGTCTGGAGGGTGAATCAGAAGAAGCAGAAGAAGGAGAAGGAGAAGATGAAGTCTGGAGGGTGAATCAGAAGAAGTAGAAGAAGGAGAAGGAGAAGGTGAGGTCTGGAGGGTGAATCAGAAGAAGCAGAAGAAGGAGAAGGAGAAGGTGAAGTCTGGAGGGTGAATCAGAAGAAGCAGAAGAAGGAGAAGGAGAAGGTGAAGTCTGGAGGGTGAATCAGAAGAAACAGAAGAAGGAGAAGGAGAAGGTGAAGTCTGGAGGGTGAATCAGAAGAAGTAGAAGAAGGAGAAGGAGAAGGTGTAGTCTGGAAGGTGAATCAGAAGAAGCAGAAGAAGGAGAAGGAGAAGGTGAAGTCTGGAGGGTGAATCAGAAGAAGCAGAAGAAGGAGAAGGAGAAGGTGAAGTCTGGAGGGTGAATCAGAAGAAGCAGAAGAAGGAGAAGGAGAAGGTGAAGTCAGGAGGGTGAATCAGAAGAAGCAGAAGAAGGAGAAGGAGAAGGTGAAGTTAGGAGGGTGAATCAGAAGAAGCAGAAGAAGGAGAAGGAGCAGGTGATGTCAGGGGGATGAAGCAGAATAAGTAGAAGAAGGAGAAGGAGAAGGTGAAGTCTGGAGGGTGAAGCAGAAGAAGTAGAAGAAGGAGAAGGAGAAGGTGAAGTCAGGAGGGTGAATCAGAAGAAGTAGAAGAAGGAGAAGGAGAAGGTGAAGTCAGGAGGGTGAATCAGAAGAAGCAGAAGAAGGAGATATAGAAGGTGAAGTCTTGAGGGTGAATCAGAAGAATCAGAAGAAGGAGAAGGAGAAGGTGAAGTCTGGAGGGTGAAGCAGCAGAAGCAGAAGAAAGAGAAGGAGAAGGTGAAGTCTGGAGGGTGAAGCAGAAGAAACAGAAGAAGGAGAAGGAGAAGGTGAAGACTGGAGGGTGAATCAGAAGAAGTAGAAGAAGGAGAAGGAGAAGGTAAAGTCTATAGGGTGAATCAGAAGAAGTAGAAGAAGGAGAAGGAGAAGGTGAAGTCTGGAGGGTGAATCAGAAGAAGCAGAAGAAGGAGAAGGAGAAGGTGAAGTCTGGAGGGTGAATCAGAAGAAGCAGAAGAAGGAGAAGGAGAAGATGAAGTCTGGAGGGTGAATCAGAAGAAGTAGAAGAAGGAGAAGGAGAAGGTGAGGTCTGGAGGGTGAATCAGAAGAAGCAGAAGAAGGAGAAGGAGAAGGTGAAGTCTGGAGGGTGAATCAGAAGAAGCAGAAGAAGGAGAAGGAGAAGGTGAAGTCTGGAGGGTGAATCAGAAGAAGCAGAAGAAGGAGAAGGAGAAGGTGAAGTCAGGAGGGTGAATCAGAAGAAGCAGAAGAAGGAGAAGGAGAAGGTGAAGTTAGGAGGGTGAATCAGAAGAAGCAGAAAAAGGAGAAGGAGCAGGTGAAGTCAGGGGGGTGTAGCAGAAGAAGTAGAAGAAGGAGAAGGAGAAGGTGAAGTCAGGACGATGAAGCAGAAGAAGCAGAAGAAGGAGAAGGAGAAGGTGAAGCCTGGAGGGCGCAGCAGAAGAAGCAGAAGAAGGAGAAGGAGAAGGTGAAATCTGGAGTGTGAAGCAGAAGAAGCAGAAGAAGGAGAAGGTGAAGGTGAAGTCTGGAGGGCGCAGCAGAAGAAGCAGAAGAAGGAGAATGAGAAGGTGAAGTCTGGAGGGTGAATCAGAAGAAGCAGAAGAAGGAGAAGGAGAAGGTGAAGTCTGGAGGGTGAATCAGAAGAAGTAGAAGAAGGAGAAGGAGAAGGTGAAGTCTGGAGGGTGAAGCAGAAGAAGTAGAAGAAGGAGAAGGAGAAGGTGAAGTCAGGAGGGTGAATCAGAAGAAGTAGAAGAAGGAGAAGGAGAAGGTGAAGTCAGGAGGGTGAATCAGAAGAAGCAGAAGAAGGAGAAGGAGAAGGTGAAGTCTGGAGGGTGAATCAGAAGAATCAGAAGAAGGAGAAGGAGAAGGTGAAGTCTGGAGGGTGAATCAGAAGAAGCAGAAGAAAGAGAAGGAGAAGGTGAAGTCTGGAGGGTGAAGCAGAAGAAACAGAAGAAGGAGAAGGAGAAGGTGAAGACTGGAGGGTGAATCAGAAGAAGTAGAAGAAGGAGAAGGAGAAGGTGAAGTCTGGAGGGTGAATCAGAAGAAGTAGAAGAAGGAGAAGGAGAAGTTGAAGTCTGGAGGGTGAATCAGAAGAAGCAGAAGAAGGAGAAGGAGAAGGTGAAGTCTGGAGGGTGAATCAGAAGAAGCAGAAGAAGGAGAAGGAGAAGATGAAGTCTGGAGGGTGAATCAGAAGAAGCAGAAGAAGGAGAAGGAGAAGATGAAGTCTGGAGGGTGAAGCAGAAGAAGTAGAAGAAGGAGAAGGAGAAGGTGAAGTCAGGATGGTGAATCAGAAGAAGTAGAAGAAGAAGAAGGAGAAGGTGAAGTCAGGAGGGTGAATCAGAAGAAGCAGAAGAAGGAGAAGGAGAAGGTGAAGTCTGGAGGGTGAATCAGAAGAAGCAGAAGAAGGAGAAGGAGCAGGTGATGTCAGGGGGATGAAGCAGAATAAGTAGAAGAAGGAGAAGGAGAAGGTGAAGTCTGGAGGGTGAAGCAGAAGAAGTAGAAGAAGGAGAAGGAGAAGGTGAAGTCAGGAGGGTGAATCAGAAGAAGTAGAAGAAGGAGAAGGAGAAGGTGAAGTCAGGAGGGTGAATCAGAAGAAGCAGAAGAAGGAGATATAGAAGGTGAAGTCTTGAGGGTGAATCAGAAGAATCAGAAGAAGGAGAAGGAGAAGGTGAAGTCTGGAGGGTGAAGCAGAAGAAGCAGAAGAAAGAGAAGGAGAAGGTGAAGTCTGGAGGGTGAAGCAGAAGAAACAGAAGAAGGAGAAGGAGAAGGTGAAGACTGGAGGGTGAATCAGAAGAAGTAGAAGAAGGAGAAGGAGAAGGTAAAGTCTATAGGGTGAATCAGAAGAAGTAGAAGAAGGAGAAGGAGAAGGTGAAGTCTGGAGGGTGAATCAGAAGAAGCAGAAGAAGGAGAAGGAGAAGGTGAAGTCTGGAGGGTGAATCAGAAGAAGCAGAAGAAGGAGAAGGAGAAGATGAAGTCTGGAGGGTGAATCAGAAGAAGTAGAAGAAGGAGAAGGAGAAGGTGAGGTCTGGAGGGTGAATCAGAAGAAGCAGAAGAAGGAGAAGGAGAAGGTGAAGTCTGGAGGGTGAATCAGAAGAAGCAGAAGAAGGAGAAGGAGAAGGTGAAGTCTGGAGGGTGAATCAGAAGAAGCAGAAGAAGGAGAAGGAGAAGGTGAAGTCAGGAGGGTGAATCAGAAGAAGCAGAAGAAGGAGAAGGAGAAGGTGAAGTTAGGAGGGTGAATCAGAAGAAGCAGAAAAAGGAGAAGGAGCAGGTGAAGTCAGGGGGGTGTAGCAGAAGAAGTAGAAGAAGGAGAAGGAGAAGGTGAAGTCAGGACGATGAAGCAGAAGAAGCAGAAGAAGGAGAAGGAGAAGGTGAAGCCTGGAGGGCGCAGCAGAAGAAGCAGAAGAAGGAGAAGGAGAAGGTGAAATCTGGAGTGTGAAGCAGAAGAAGCAGAAGAAGGAGAAGGTGAAGGTGAAGTCTGGAGGGCGCAGCAGAAGAAGCAGAAGAAGGAGAATGAGAAGGTGAAGTCTGGAGGGTGAATCAGAAGAAGCAGAAGAAGGAGAAGGAGAAGGTGAAGTCTGGAGGGTGAATCAGAAGAAGTAGAAGAAGGAGAAGGAGAAGGTGAAGTCTGGAGGGTGAAGCAGAAGAAGTAGAAGAAGGAGAAGGAGAAGGTGAAGTCAGGAGGGTGAATCAGAAGAAGTAGAAGAAGGAGAAGGAGAAGGTGAAGTCAGGAGGGTGAATCAGAAGAAGCAGAAGAAGGAGAAGGAGAAGGTGAAGTCTGGAGGGTGAATCAGAAGAATCAGAAGAAGGAGAAGGAGAAGGTGAAGTCTGGAGGGTGAATCAGAAGAAGCAGAAGAAAGAGAAGGAGAAGGTGAAGTCTGGAGGGTGAAGCAGAAGAAACAGAAGAAGGAGAAGGAGAAGGTGAAGACTGGAGGGTGAATCAGAAGAAGTAGAAGAAGGAGAAGGAGAAGGTGAAGTCTGGAGGGTGAATCAGAAGAAGTAGAAGAAGGAGAAGGAGAAGTTGAAGTCTGGAGGGTGAATCAGAAGAAGCAGAAGAAGGAGAAGGAGAAGGTGAAGTCTGGAGGGTGAATCAGAAGAAGCAGAAGAAGGAGAAGGAGAAGATGAAGTCTGGAGGGTGAATCAGAAGAAGCAGAAGAAGGAGAAGGAGAAGATGAAGTCTGGAGGGTGAAGCAGAAGAAGTAGAAGAAGGAGAAGGAGAAGGTGAAGTCAGGATGGTGAATCAGAAGAAGTAGAAGAAGAAGAAGGAGAAGGTGAAGTCAGGAGGGTGAATCAGAAGAAGCAGAAGAAGGAGAAGGAGAAGGTGAAGTCTGGAGGGTGAATCAGAAGAATCAGAAGAAGGAGAAGTAGAAGGTGAAGTCTGGAGGGTGAATCAGAAGAAGCAGAAGAAAGAGAAGGAGAAGGTGAAGTCTGGAGGGTGAAGCAGAAGAAACAGAAGAAGGAGAAGGAGAAGGTGAAGACTGGAGGGTGAATCAGAAGAAGTAGAAGAAGGAGAAGGAGAAGGTGAAGTCTGGAGGGTGAATCAGAAGAAGTAGAAGAAGGAGAAGGAGAAGGTGAAGTCTGGAGGGTGAATCAGAAGAAGCAGAAGAAGGAGAAGGAGAAGGAGAAGTCTGGAGGGTGAATCAGAAGAAGCAGAAGAAGGAGAAGGAGAAGGTGAAGTCTGGAGGGTGAAGCAGAAGAAGTAGAAGAAGGAGAAGGAGAAGGTGAAGTCAGGAGGGTGAATCAGAAGAAGTAGAAGAAGGAGAAGGAGAAGGTGAAGTCTGGAGGGTGAATCAGAAGAATCAGAAGAAGGAGAAGGAGAAGGTGAAGTCTGGAGGGTGAATCAGAAGAAGCCGAAGAAGGAGAAGGAGAAGGTGAAGTCTGGAGGGTGAATCGGAAGAAGCAGAAGAAGAAGAAGGAGAAGGTGAAGTCAGGAGGGTGAATCAGAAGAAGCAGAAGAAGGAGAAGGAGAAGGTGAAGTTAGGAGGGTGAATCAGAAGAAGCAGAAGAAGGAGAAGGAGCAGGTGATGTCAGCGGGATGAAGCAGAAGAAGTAGAAGAAGGAGAAGGAGAAGGTGAAGTCAGGCCGGTGAAGCAGAAGAAACAGAAGAAGGAGAAGGAGAATGTGAAGTCTGGAGGGTGAATCAGAATAAGTAGAAGAAGGAGAAGGAGAAGGTCAAGTCTGGAGGGTGAATCAGAAGAAGTAGAAGAAGGAGAAGGAGAAGGTGAAGTCTGGAGGGTGAAGCAGAAGAAGTAGAAGAAGGAGAAGGAGAAGGTGAAGTCAGGAGGGTGAACCAGAAGAAGTAGAAGAAGGAGAAGGAGAAGGTGAAGTCAGGAGGGTGAATCAGAAGAAGCAGAAGAAGGAGAAGGAGAAGGTGAAGTCTGGAGGGTGAATCAGAAGAAGTAGAAGAAGGAGAAGGAGAAGGTGTTGTCTGGAGGGTGAATCAGAAGAAGCAGAAGAAGGAGAAGGAGAAGGTGAAGTCTGGAGGGTGAATCAGAAGAAGCAGAATAAGGAGAAGGAGAAGGTGAAGTCTGGAGGGTGAATCAGAAGAAGCAGAAAAAGGAGAAGGAGAAGGTGAAGTCTGAAGGGTGAATCAGAAGAAGTAGAAGAAGGAGAAGGAGAAGGTGAAGTCTGGAGAGTGAAGCAGAAGAAGTAGAAGAAGGAGAAGGAGAAGGTGAAGTCAGGAGGGTGAATCAGAAGAAGTAGAAGAAGGAGAAGGAGAAGGTGAAGTCAGGAGGGTGAATCAGAAGAAGTAGAAGAAGGAGAAGGAGAAGGTGATGTCTGGAGGGTGAATCAGAAGAAGTAGAAGAAGGAGAAGGAGAAGGTGATGTCTGGAGGGTGAATCAGAAGAAGCAGAAGAAGGAGAAGGAGAAGGTGAAGTCTGGAGGGTGAATCAGAAGAAGCAGAAGAAGGAGAAGGAGAAGATGAAGTCTGGAGGGTGAATCAGAAGAAGTAGAAGAAGGAGAAGGAGAAGGTGAGGTCTGGAGGGTGAATCAGAAGAAGCAGAAGAAGGAGAAGGAGAAGGTGAAGTCTGGAGGGTGAATCAGAAGAAGCAGAAGAAGGAGAAGGAGAAGGTGAAGTCTGGAGGGTGAATCAGAAGAAGCAGAAGAAGGAGAAGGAGAAGGTGAAGTCAGGAGGGTGAATCAGAAGAAGGAGAAGGAGAAGGTGAAGTTAGGAGGGTGAATCAGAAGAAGCAGAAGAAGGAGAAGGAGCAGGTGATGTCAGGGGGATGAAGCAGAAGAAGTAGAAGAAGGAGAAGGAGAAGGTGAAGTCCGGACGGTGAAGCAGAAGAAGCAGAAGAAGGAGAAGGAGAAGGTGAAGTCTGGAGGGTGAATCAGAAGAAGTAGAAGAAGGAGAAGGAGAAGGTCAAGTCTGGAGGGTGAATCAGAAGAAGTAGAAGAAGGAGAAGGAGAAGGTGAAGTCTGGAGGGTGAAGCAGAAGAAATAGAAGAAGGAGAAGGAGAAGGTGAAGTCAGGAGGGTGAATCAGAAGAGGTAGAAGAAGGAGAAGGAGAAGGTGAAGTCAGGAGGGTGAATCAGAAGAAGCAGAAGAAGGAGAAGAAGAAGGTGAAGTCTGGAGGGTGAATCAGAAGAATCAGAAGAAGGAGAAGGAGAAGGTGAAGTCTGGAGGGTGAATCAGAAGAAGCAGAAGAAAGAGAAGGAGAAGGTGAAGTCTGGAGGGTGAATCAGAAGAAGTAGAAGAAGGAGAAGGAGAAGGTGAAGTCTGGAGTGTGAATCAGAAGAAGCAGAAGAAGGAGAAGGAGAAGGTGAAGTCTGGAGGGTGAATCAGAAGAAGCAGAATAAGGAGAAGGAGAAGGTGAAGTCTGGAGGGTGAATCAGAAGAAGCAGAAGAAGGAGAAGGTGAAGTCTGGAGGGTGAATCAGAAGAAGTAGAAGAAGGAGAAGGAGAAGGTGAAGTCTGGAGGGTGAAGCAGAAGAAGTAGAAGAAGGAGAAGGAGAAGGTGAAGTCAGGAGGGTGAATCAGAAGAAGTAGAAGAAGGAGAAGGAGAAGGTGAAGTCAGGAGGGTGAATCAGAAGAAGCAGAAGAAGGAGAAGGAGAAGGTGAAGTCTGGAGGGAGAATCAGAAGAATCAGAAGAAGGAGAAGGAGAAGGTGAAGTCTGGAGGGTGAATCAGAAGAAGCAGAGGAAGGAGAAGGAGAAGGTGAAGTCTGGAGGGTGAATCAGAAGAAGCAGAATAAGGAGAAGGAGAAGGTGAAGTCTGGAGGGTGAATCAGAAGAAGCAGAATAAGGAGAAGGAGAAGGTGAAGTCTGGAGGGTGAATCAGAAGAAGCAGAAGAAGGAGAAGGAGAAGATGAAGTCTGGAGGGTGAATCAGAAGAAGTAGAAGAAGGAGAAGGAGAAGGTGAAGTCTGGAGGGTGATGCAGAAGAAGTAGAAGAAGGAGAAGGAGAAGGTGAAGTCAGGAGGGTGAATCAGAAGAAGCAGAAGAAGGAGAAGGAGAAGGTGAAGTCTGGAGGGTGAATCAGAAGAATCAGAAGAAGGAGAAGGAGAAGGTGAAGTCTGGAGGGTGAATCAGAAGAAGCAGAAGAAAGAGAAGGAGAAGGTGAAGTCTGGAGGGTGAAGCAGAAGAAACAGAAGAAGGAGAAGGAGAAGGTGAAGACTGGAGGGTGAATCAGAAGAAGTAGAAGAAGGAGAAGGAGAAGGTGAAGTCTGGAGGGTGAATCAGAAGAAGTAGAAGAAGGAGAAGGAGAAGGTGAAGTCTGGAGGGTGAATCAGAAGAAGCAGAAGAAGGAGAAGGAGAAGGTGAAGTCTGGAGGGTGAATCAGAAGAAGCAGAAGAAGGAGAAGGAGAAGATGAAGTCTGGAGGGTGAATCAGAAGAAGTAGAAGAAGGAGAAGGAGAAGGTGAAGTCTGGAGGGTGAATCAGAAGTAGTAGAAGAAGGAGAAGTAGAAGGTGAAGTCTGGACGGTGAATCAGAAGAAACAGAAGAAGGAGAAGGAGAAGGTGAAGTCTGGAGGGTGAATCAGAAGAAGTAGAAGAAGGAGAAGGAGAAGGTGTAGTCTGGAGGGTGAATCAGAGGAAGTAGACGAAGGAGAAGGAGAAGGAGAAGTCTGGAGGGTGAATCAGAAGAAGCAGAAGAAGGAGAAGGAGAAGGTGAAGTCTGGAGGGTGAATCAGAAGAAGTAGAAGAAGGAGAAGGAGAAGGTGAAGTCTGGAGGGTGAATCAGAAGAAGCAGAAGAAGGAGAAGGAGAAGGTGAAGTCTGGAGGGTGAATCAGAAGAAGCAGAAGAAGGAGAAGGAGAAGGAGGAGTCTGGAGGGTGAATCAGAAGAAGCAGAAGAAGGAGAAGGAGAAGGTGAAGTCTGGAGGGTGAAGCAGAAGAAGTAGAAGAAGGAGAAGGAGAAGGTGAAGTCAGGAGGGTGAATCAGAAGAAGTAGAAGAAGGAGAAGGAGCAGGTGATGTCAGCGGGATGAAGCAGAAGAAGTAGAAGAAGGAGAAGGAGAAGGTGAAGTCAGGACGGTGAAGCAGAAGAAGCAGAAGAAGGAGAAGGAGAAGGTGAAGTCTGGAGGGTGAATCAGAATAAGTAGAAGAAGGAGAAGGAGAAGGTCAAGTCTGGAGGGTGAAGCAGAAGAAGTAGAAGAAGGAGAAGGAGAAGGTGAAGTCAGGAGGGTGAATCAGAAGAAGTAGAAGAAGAAGAAGGAGAAGGTGAAGTCAGGAGGGTGAATCAGAAGAAGCAGAAGAAGGAGAAGGAGAAGGTGAAGTCTGGAGGGTGAATCAGAAGAATCAGAAGAAGGAGAAGGAGAAGGTGAAGTCTGGAGGGTGAATCAGAAGAAGCAGAAGAAAGAGAAGGAGAAGGTGAAGTCTGGAGGGTGAATCTGAAGAAGCAGAAGAAGGAGAAGGAGAAGGTGAAGTCAGGAGGGTGAATCAGAAGAAGCAGAAGAAGGAGAAGGAGAAGGTGAAGTTAGGAGGGTGAATCAGAAGAAGCAGAAGAAGGAGAAGGAGCAGGTGATGTCAGGGGGATGAAGCAGAAGAAGTAGAAGAAGGAGAAGGAGAAGGTGAAGTCAGGATGGTGAAGCAGAAGAAGCAGAAGAAGGAGAAGGAGAAGGTGAAGTCTGGAGGGTGAATCAGAAGAAGTAGAAGAAGGAGAAGGAGAAGGTCAAGTCTGTAGGGTGAATCAGAAGAAGTAGAAGAAGGAGAAGGAGAAGGTGAAGTCTGGAGGGTGAAGCAGAAGAAGTAGAAGAAGGAGAAGGAGAAGGTGAAGTCAGGAGGGTGAATCAGAAGAAGTAGAAGAAGGAGAAGGAGAAGGTGAAGTCAGGAGGGTGAATCAGAAGAAGCAGAAGAAGGAGAAGGAGAAGGTGAAGTCTGGAGGGTGAATCAGAAGAAGCAGAAGAAGGAGAAGGAGAAGATGAAATCTGGAGGGTGAATCAGAAGAAGTAGAAGAAGGAGAAGGAGAAGGTGAGGTCTGGAGGGTGAATCAGAAGAAGTAGAAGAACGAGAAGGAGAAGGTGAAGTCTGGAGGGTGAAACAGAAGAAGCAGAAGAAGGAGAAGGAGAAGGTGAAGTCTGGAGTGTGAATCAGAAGAAGCAGAAGAAGGAGAAGGAGAAGGTGAAGTCTGGAGGGTGAATCAGAAGAAGCAGAAGAAGGAGAAGGAGAAGATGAAATCTGGAGGGTGAATCAGAAGAAGCAGAAGAAAGAGAAGGAGAAGGTGAAGTCTGGAGGGTGAATCAGAAGAAGTAGAAGAAGGGGAAGGAGAAGGTGAAGTCTGGAGGGTGAATCAGAAGAAGCAGAAGAAGGAGAAGGAGAAGGTGAAGTCTGGAGGGTGAATCAGAAGAAGCAGAAGAAGGAGAAGGAGAAGGTGAAGTCTGGAGGGTGAATCAGAAGAAGCAGAAGAAGGCGAAGGAGAAGTTGAAGTCTGGAGGGTGAATCAGAAGAAGCAGAATAAGGAGAAGTGAAGGTGAAGTATGGAGGGTGAATCAGAAGAAGCAGAAGAAGGAGAAGGAGAAGGTGAAGTCTGGAGGGTGAATCAGAAGAATTAGAAGAAGGAGAAGGAGAAGGTGAAGTCTGGAGGGTGAAGCAGAAGAAGTAGAAGAAGGAGAAGGAGAAGGTGAAGTCAGGAGGGTGAATCAGAAGAAGTAGAAGAAGGAGAAGGAGAAGGTGAAGTCAGGAGTGTGAATCAGAAGAAGCAGAAGAAGGAGAAGGAGAAGCTGAAGTCTGGAGGGTGAATCAGAAGAAGCAGAATAAGGAGAAGGAGAAGGTGATGTCTGGAGGGTGAATCAGAAGAAGCAGAATAAGGAGAAGGAGAAGGTGAAGTCTGGAGGTTGAATCAGAAGAAGCAGAAGAAGGAGAAGGAGAAGATGAAGTCTGGAGGGTGAATCAGAAGAAGTAGAAGAAGGAGAAGGAGAAGGTGAAGTCTGGAGGGTGAAGCAGAAGAAGTAGAAGAAGGAGAAGGAGAAGGTGAAGTCAGGAGGGTGCATCAGAAGAAGTAGAAGAAGGAGAAGGAGAAGGTGAAGTCAGGAGGGTGAATCAGAAGAAGCAGAAGAAGGAGAAGGAGAAGGTGAAGTCTGGAGGGTGAATCAGAAGAATCAGAAGAAGGAGAAGGAGAAGGTGAAGTCTGGAGGGTGAATCAGAAGAAGCAGAAGAAAGAGAAGGAGAAGGTGAAGTCAAAGGGTGAAGCAGAAGAAACAGAAGAAGGAGAAGGAGAAGATGAAGTCTGGAGGGTGAATCAGAAGAAGTAGAAGAAGGAGAAGGAGAAGGTGAGGTCTGGAGGGTGAATCAGAAGAAGCAGAAGAAGGAGAAGGAGAAGGTGAAGTCTGGAGGGTGAATCAGAAGAAGCAGAAGAAGGAGAAGGAGAAGGTGAAGTCTGGAGGGTGAATCAGAAGAAGCAGAAGAAGGAGAAGGAGAAGGTGAAGTCAGGAGGGTGAATCAGAAGAAGGAGAAGGAGAAGGTGAAGTTAGGAGGGTGAATCAGAAGAAGCAGAAGAAGGAGAAGGAGCAGGTGATGTCAGGGGGATGAAGCAGAAGAAGTAGAAGAAGGAGAAGGAGAAGGTGAAGTCCGGACGGTGAAGCAGAAGAAGCAGAAGAAGGAGAAGGAGAAGGTGAAGTCTGGAGGGTGAATCAGAAGAAGTAGAAGAAGGAGAAGGAGAAGGTCAAGTCTGGAGGGTGAATCAGAAGAAGTAGAAGAAGGAGAAGGAGAAGGTGAAGTCTGGAGGGTGAAGCAGAAGAAATAGAAGAAGGAGAAGGAGAAGGTGAAGTCAGGAGGGTGAATCAGAAGAGGTAGAAGAAGGAGAAGGAGAAGGTGAAGTCAGGAGGGTGAATCAGAAGAAGCAGAAGAAGGAGAAGAAGAAGGTGAAGTCTGGAGGGTGAATCAGAAGAATCAGAAGAAGGAGAAGGAGAAGGTGAAGTCTGGAGGGTGAATCAGAAGAAGCAGAAGAAAGAGAAGGAGAAGGTGAAGTCTGGAGGGTGAATCAGAAGAAGTAGAAGAAGGAGAAGGAGAAGGTGAAGTCTGGAGTGTGAATCAGAAGAAGCAGAAGAAGGAGAAGGAGAAGGTGAAGTCTGGAGGGTGAATCAGAAGAAGCAGAATAAGGAGAAGGAGAAGGTGAAGTCTGGAGGGTGAATCAGAAGAAGCAGAAGAAGGAGAAGGTGAAGTCTGGAGGGTGAATCAGAAGAAGTAGAAGAAGGAGAAGGAGAAGGTGAAGTCTGGAGGGTGAAGCAGAAGAAGTAGAAGAAGGAGAAGGAGAAGGTGAAGTCAGGAGGGTGAATCAGAAGAAGTAGAAGAAGGAGAAGGAGAAGGTGAAGTCAGGAGGGTGAATCAGAAGAAGCAGAAGAAGGAGAAGGAGAAGGTGAAGTCTGGAGGGAGAATCAGAAGAATCAGAAGAAGGAGAAGGAGAAGGTGAAGTCTGGAGGGTGAATCAGAAGAAGCAGAGGAAGGAGAAGGAGAAGGTGAAGTCTGGAGGGTGAATCAGAAGAAGCAGAATAAGGAGAAGGAGAAGGTGAAGTCTGGAGGGTGAATCAGAAGAAGCAGAATAAGGAGAAGGAGAAGGTGAAGTCTGGAGGGTGAATCAGAAGAAGCAGAAGAAGGAGAAGGAGAAGATGAAGTCTGGAGGGTGAATCAGAAGAAGTAGAAGAAGGAGAAGGAGAAGGTGAAGTCTGGAGGGTGATGCAGAAGAAGTAGAAGAAGGAGAAGGAGAAGGTGAAGTCAGGAGGGTGAATCAGAAGAAGCAGAAGAAGGAGAAGGAGAAGGTGAAGTCTGGAGGGTGAATCAGAAGAATCAGAAGAAGGAGAAGGAGAAGGTGAAGTCTGGAGGGTGAATCAGAAGAAGCAGAAGAAAGAGAAGGAGAAGGTGAAGTCTGGAGGGTGAAGCAGAAGAAACAGAAGAAGGAGAAGGAGAAGGTGAAGACTGGAGGGTGAATCAGAAGAAGTAGAAGAAGGAGAAGGAGAAGGTGAAGTCTGGAGGGTGAATCAGAAGAAGTAGAAGAAGGAGAAGGAGAAGGTGAAGTCTGGAGGGTGAATCAGAAGAAGCAGAAGAAGGAGAAGGAGAAGGTGAAGTCTGGAGGGTGAATCAGAAGAAGCAGAAGAAGGAGAAGGAGAAGATGAAGTCTGGAGGGTGAATCAGAAGAAGTAGAAGAAGGAGAAGGAGAAGGTGAAGTCTGGAGGGTGAATCAGAAGTAGTAGAAGAAGGAGAAGTAGAAGGTGAAGTCTGGACGGTGAATCAGAAGAAACAGAAGAAGGAGAAGGAGAAGGTGAAGTCTGGAGGGTGAATCAGAAGAAGTAGAAGAAGGAGAAGGAGAAGGTGTAGTCTGGAGGGTGAATCAGAGGAAGTAGACGAAGGAGAAGGAGAAGGAGAAGTCTGGAGGGTGAATCAGAAGAAGCAGAAGAAGGAGAAGGAGAAGGTGAAGTCTGGAGGGTGAATCAGAAGAAGTAGAAGAAGGAGAAGGAGAAGGTGAAGTCTGGAGGGTGAATCAGAAGAAGCAGAAGAAGGAGAAGGAGAAGGTGAAGTCTGGAGGGTGAATCAGAAGAAGCAGAAGAAGGAGAAGGAGAAGGAGGAGTCTGGAGGGTGAATCAGAAGAAGCAGAAGAAGGAGAAGGAGAAGGTGAAGTCTGGAGGGTGAAGCAGAAGAAGTAGAAGAAGGAGAAGGAGAAGGTGAAGTCAGGAGGGTGAATCAGAAGAAGTAGAAGAAGGAGAAGGAGCAGGTGATGTCAGCGGGATGAAGCAGAAGAAGTAGAAGAAGGAGAAGGAGAAGGTGAAGTCAGGACGGTGAAGCAGAAGAAGCAGAAGAAGGAGAAGGAGAAGGTGAAGTCTGGAGGGTGAATCAGAATAAGTAGAAGAAGGAGAAGGAGAAGGTCAAGTCTGGAGGGTGAAGCAGAAGAAGTAGAAGAAGGAGAAGGAGAAGGTGAAGTCAGGAGGGTGAATCAGAAGAAGTAGAAGAAGAAGAAGGAGAAGGTGAAGTCAGGAGGGTGAATCAGAAGAAGCAGAAGAAGGAGAAGGAGAAGGTGAAGTCTGGAGGGTGAATCAGAAGAATCAGAAGAAGGAGAAGGAGAAGGTGAAGTCTGGAGGGTGAATCAGAAGAAGCAGAAGAAAGAGAAGGAGAAGGTGAAGTCTGGAGAGTGAATCTGAAGAAGCAGAAGAAGGAGAAGGAGAAGGTGAAGTCAGGAGGGTGAATCAGAAGAAGCAGAAGAAGGAGAAGGAGAAGGTGAAGTTAGGAGGGTGAATCAGAAGAAGCAGAAGAAGGAGAAGGAGCAGGTGATGTCAGGGGGATGAAGCAGAAGAAGTAGAAGAAGGAGAAGGAGAAGGTGAAGTCAGGATGGTGAAGCAGAAGAAGCAGAAGAAGGAGAAGGAGAAGGTGAAGTCTGGAGGGTGAATCAGAAGAAGTAGAAGAAGGAGAAGGAGAAGGTCAAGTCTGTAGGGTGAATCAGAAGAAGTAGAAGAAGGAGAAGGAGAAGGTGAAGTCTGGAGGGTGAAGCAGAAGAAGTAGAAGAAGGAGAAGGAGAAGGTGAAGTCAGGAGGGTGAATCAGAAGAAGTAGAAGAAGGAGAAGGAGAAGGTGAAGTCAGGAGGGTGAATCAGAAGAAGCAGAAGAAGGAGAAGGAGAAGGTGAAGTCTGGAGGGTGAATCAGAAGAAGCAGAAGAAGGAGAAGGAGAAGATGAAATCTGGAGGGTGAATCAGAAGAAGTAGAAGAAGGAGAAGGAGAAGGTGAGGTCTGGAGGGTGAATCAGAAGAAGTAGAAGAACGAGAAGGAGAAGGTGAAGTCTGGAGGGTGAAACAGAAGAAGCAGAAGAAGGAGAAGGAGAAGGTGAAGTCTGGAGTGTGAATCAGAAGAAGCAGAAGAAGGAGAAGGAGAAGGTGAAGTCTGGAGGGTGAATCAGAAGAAGCAGAAGAAGGAGAAGGAGAAGATGAAATCTGGAGGGTGAATCAGAAGAAGCAGAAGAAAGAGAAGGAGAAGGTGAAGTCTGGAGGGTGAATCAGAAGAAGTAGAAGAAGGGGAAGGAGAAGGTGAAGTCTGGAGGGTGAATCAGAAGAAGCAGAAGAAGGAGAAGGAGAAGGTGAAGTCTGGAGGGTGAATCAGAAGAAGCAGAAGAAGGAGAAGGAGAAGGTGAAGTCTGGAGGGTGAATCAGAAGAAGCAGAAGAAGGCGAAGGAGAAGTTGAAGTCTGGAGGGTGAATCAGAAGAAGCAGAATAAGGAGAAGTGAAGGTGAAGTATGGAGGGTGAATCAGAAGAAGCAGAAGAAGGAGAAGGAGAAGGTGAAGTCTGGAGGGTGAATCAGAAGAATTAGAAGAAGGAGAAGGAGAAGGTGAAGTCTGGAGGGTGAAGCAGAAGAAGTAGAAGAAGGAGAAGGAGAAGGTGAAGTCAGGAGGGTGAATCAGAAGAAGTAGAAGAAGGAGAAGGAGAAGGTGAAGTCAGGAGTGTGAATCAGAAGAAGCAGAAGAAGGAGAAGGAGAAGCTGAAGTCTGGAGGGTGAATCAGAAGAAGCAGAATAAGGAGAAGGAGAAGGTGATGTCTGGAGGGTGAATCAGAAGAAGCAGAATAAGGAGAAGGAGAAGGTGAAGTCTGGAGGTTGAATCAGAAGAAGCAGAAGAAGGAGAAGGAGAAGATGAAGTCTGGAGGGTGAATCAGAAGAAGTAGAAGAAGGAGAAGGAGAAGGTGAAGTCTGGAGGGTGAAGCAGAAGAAGTAGAAGAAGGAGAAGGAGAAGGTGAAGTCAGGAGGGTGCATCAGAAGAAGTAGAAGAAGGAGAAGGAGAAGGTGAAGTCAGGAGGGTGAATCAGAAGAAGCAGAAGAAGGAGAAGGAGAAGGTGAAGTCTGGAGGGTGAATCAGAAGAATCAGAAGAAGGAGAAGGAGAAGGTGAAGTCTGGAGGGTGAATCAGAAGAAGCAGAAGAAAGAGAAGGAGAAGGTGAAGTCAAAGGGTGAAGCAGAAGAAACAGAAGAAGGAGAAGGAGAAGGTGAAGACTGGAGGGTGAATCAGAAGAAGTGGAAGAAGGAGAAGGAGAAGGTGAAGTTTGGAGGGTGAATCAGAAGAAGTAGAAGAAGGAGAAGGAGAAGGTGAAGTCTGGAGGGTGAATCAGAAGAAGCAGAAGAAGGAGAAGGAGAAGGTGAAGTCTGGAGGGTGAATCAGAAGAAGCAGAAGAAGGAGAAGGAGAAGATGAAGTCTGGAGGGTGAATCAGAAGAAGTAGAAGAAGGAGAAGGAGAAGGTGAAGTCTGGAGGGTGAATCAGAAGAAGCAGAAGAAAGAGAAGGAGAAGGTGAAGTCTGGAGGGTGAATCAGAAGAAGTAGAAGAGGGAGAAGGAGAAGGTGAAGTCTGGAGGGTGAATCAGAAGAAGCAGAAGAAGGAGAAGGAGAAGGTGAAGTCTGGAGGGTGAATCAGAAGAAGCAGAAGAAGGAGAAGGAGAAGGTGAAGTCTGGAGGGTGAATCAGAAGAAGCAGAAGAAGGAGAAGGAGAAGTTGAAGTCTGGAGGGTGAATCAGAAGAAGCAGAATAAGGAGAAGTGAAGGTGAAGTATGGAGGGTGAATCAGAAGAAGCAGAAGAAGGAGAAGGAGAAGGTGAAGTCTGGAGGGTGAATCAGAAGAAGTAGAAGAAGGAGAAGGAGAAGGTGAAGTCTGGAGGGTGAAGCAGAAGAAGTAGAAGAAGGAGAAGGAGAAGGTGAAGTCAGGAGGGTGAATCAGAAGAAGTAGAAGAAGGAGAAGGAGAAGGTGAAGTCAGGAGGGTGAATCAGAAGAAGCAGAAGAAGGAGAAGGAGAAGGTGAAGTCTGGAGGGTGAATCAGAAGAAGCAGAATAAGGAGAAGAAGAAGGTGAAGTCTGGAGGGTGAATCAGAAGAAGCAGAATAAGGAGAAGGAGAAGGTGAAGTCTGGAGGGTGAAGCAGAAGAAGTAGAAGAAGGAGAAGGAGAAGGTGAAGTCAGGAGGGTGAATCAGAAGAAGTAGAAGAAGGAGAAGGAGAAGGTGAAGTCAGGAGGGTGAATCAGAAGAAGCAGAAGAAGGAGAAGGAGAAGGTGAAGTCTGGAGGGTGAAGCAGAAGAAACAGAAGAAGGAGAAGGAGAAGGTGAAGACTGGAGGGTGAATCAGAAGAAGTGGAAGAAGGAGAAGGAGAAGGTGAAGTCTGGAGGGTGAATCAGAAGAAGTTGAAGAAGGAGAAGGAGAAGGTGATGTCTGGAGGGTGAATCAGAAGAAGCAGAAGAAGGAGAAGGAGAAGGTGAAGTCTGGAGGGTGAATCAGAAGAAGCAGAAGAAGGAGAAGGAGAAGATGAAGTCTGGAGGGTGATTCAGAAGAAGTAGAAGAAGGAGAAGGAGAAGGTGAAGTCTGGAGGGTGAATCAGAAGTAGTAGAAGAAGGAGAAGGAGAAGGTGAAGTCTGGACGGTGTATCAGAAGAAACAGAAGAAGGAGAAGGAGAAGGTGAAGTCTGGAGGGTGAATCAGAAGAAGTAGAAGAAGGAGAAGGAGAAGGTGTAGTCTGGAGGGTGAATCAGAAGAAGTAGACGAAGGAGAAGGA
Organism: Somniosus microcephalus; assembly: GCF_052327205.1. Classification (NCBI taxonomy): domain Eukaryota; kingdom Metazoa; phylum Chordata; class Chondrichthyes; order Squaliformes; family Somniosidae; genus Somniosus; species Somniosus microcephalus. The sequence continues at coordinate 928,294 of NW_028225249.1, forward strand.
GAAGGTGAAGTCTGGAGGGTGAATCAGAAGAAGGAGATGGAGAAGGTGAAGTCTGGAGGGTGAATCAGAAGAAGTAGAAGAAGGAGAAGGAGAAGGTGAAGTCTGGAGGGTGAATCAGAAGAAGCAGGAGAAGGAGAAGGAGAAGGTGAAGTCTGGAGGGTGAATCAGAAGAAGCAGAAGAAGGAGAAGGAGAAGGTGAAGTCTGGAGGGTGAATCAGAAGAAGTAGAAGAAGGAGAAGGAGAAGGTGAAGTCTGGAGGGAGAATCAGAAGAAGTAGAAGAAGGAGAAGGAGAAGGTGAAGTCTGGAGGTTGAATCAGAAGAAGTAGAAGAAGGAGAAGGAGAAGGTGAAGTCTGGAGGGTGAAGCAGAAGAAGTAGAAGAAGGAGAAGGAGAAGGTGAAGTCAGGAGGGTGAATCAGAAGAAGTAGAAGAAGGAGAAGGAGAAGGTGAAGTCAGGAGGGTGAATCAGAAGAAGCAGAAGAAGGAGAAGGAGAAGGTGAAGTCTGGAGGGTGAATCAGAAGAATCAGAAGAAGGAGAAGGAGAAGGTGAAGTCTGGAGGGTGAATCAGAAGAAGCAGAAGAAAGAGAAGGAGATGGTGAAGTCTGGAGGGTGAATCAGAAGAAGTAGAAGAAGGAGAAGGAGAAGGTGAAGTCTGGATGGTGAATCAGAAGAAGCAGAAGAAGTAGAAGGAGAAGGTGAAGTCTGGAGGGTGAATCAGAAGAAGCAGAAGAAGGAGAAGGAGAAGGTGAAGTCTGGAGGGTGAATGAGAAGAAGCAGAATAAGGAGAAGGAGAAGGTGAAGTCTGGAGGGTGAATCAGAAGAAGCAGAAGAAGGAGAAGGAGAAGGTGAAGTCTGGAGGGTGAATCAGAAGACGTAGAAGAAGGAGAAGGAGAAGGTGAAGTCTGGAGGGTGAATCAGAAGAAGCAGGAGAAGGAGAAGGAGAAGGTGAAGTCTGGAGGGTGAATCAGAAGAAGCAAAAGAAGGAGAAGGAGAAGGAGAAGGTGAAGTCTGGAGGGTGAAGCAGAAGAAGGAGAAGGAGAAGGTGAAGTCAGGAGGGTGAATCAGAAGAAGTAGAAGAAGGAGAAGGAGAAGGTGAAATCAGGAGGGTGAATCAGAAGAAGCAGAAGAAGGAGAAGGAGAAGGTGAAGTCTGTAGGGTGAATCAGAAGAATCAGAAGAAGGAGAAGGAGAAGGTGAAGTCTGGAGGGTGAATCAGAAGAAGCAGAAGAAAGAGAAGGAGAGGTGAAGTCTGGAGGGTGAAGCAGAAGAAACAGAAGAAGGAGAAGGAGAAGGTGAAGACTGGAGGGTGAATCAGATGAAGTAGAAGAAGGAGAAGGAGAAGGTGAAGTCTGGAGGGTGAATCAGAAGAAGTAGAAGAAGGAGAAGGAGAAGGTGAAGTCTGGAGGGTGAATCAGAAGAAGCAGAAGAAGGAGAAGGAGAAGGTGAAGTCTGGAGGGTGAATCAGAAGAAGCAGAAGAAGGAGAAGGAGAAGATGAAGTCTGGAGGGTGAATCAGAAGAAGTAGAAGAAGGAGAAGGAGAAGGTGAGGTCTGGAGGGTGATCAGAAGAAGCAGAAGAAGGAGAAGGAGAAGGTGAAGTCTGGAGGGTGAATCAGAAGAAGCAGAAGAAGGAGAAGGAGAAGGTGAAGTCTGGAGGGTGAATCAGAAGAAACAGAAGAAGGAGAAGGAGAAGGTGAAGTCTGGAGGGTGAATCAGAAGAAGTAGAAGAAGGAGAAGGAGAAGGTGTAGTCTGGAGGGTGAATCAGAAGAAGCAGAAGAAGGAGAAGGAGAAGGTGAAGTCTGGAGGGTGAATCAGAAGAAGCAGAAGAAGGAGAAGGAGAAGGTGAAGTCTGGAGGGTGAATCAGAAGAAGCAGAAGAAGGAGAAGGAGAAGGTGAGGTCTGGAGGGTGAATCAGAAGAAGCAGAAGAAGGAGAAGGAGAAGGTGAAGTCTGGAGGGTGAATCAGAAGAAGCAGAAGAAGGAGAAGGAGAAGGTGAAGTCTGGAGGGTGAATCAGAAGAAACAGAAAAAGGAGAAGGAGAAGGTGAAGGCTGGAGGGTGAATCAGAAGAAGTAGAAGAAGGAGAAGGAGAAAGTGTAGTCTGGAGGGTGAATCAGAAGAAGCAGAAGAAGGAGAAGGAGAAGGTGAAGTCTGGAGGGTGAATCAGAAGAAGCAGAAGAAGGAGAAGGAGAAGGAGAAGTCTGGAGGGTGAATCAGAAGAAGCAGAAGAAGGAGAAGGAGAAGGTGAAGTCAGGAGGGTGAATCAGAAGAAGCAGAAGAAGGAGAAGGAGAAGGTGAAGTTAGGAGGGTGAATCAGAAGAAGCAGAAGAAGGAGAAGGAGCAGGTGATGTCAGGGGGATGAAGCAGAATAAGTAGAAGAAGGAGAAGGAGAAGGTGAAGTCAGGACGGTGAAGCAGAAGAAGCAGAAGAAGGAGAAGGTGAAGTCTGGAGGGTGAATCAGAAGAAGTAGAAGAAGGAAAAGGAGAAGGTCAAGTCTTGAGGGTGAATCAGAAGAAGATGAAGAAGGAGAAGGAGAAGGTGAAGTCTGGAGGGTGAAGCAGAAGAAGTAGAAGAAGGAGAAGGAGAAGGTGAAGTCAGGATGGTGAATCAGAAGAAGTAGAAGAAGGAGAAGGAGAAGGTGAAGTCAGGAGGGTGAATCAGAAGAAGCAGAAGAAGGAGAAGGAGAAGGTGAAGTCTGGAGGGTGAATCAGAAGAATCAGAAGAAGGAGAAGGAGAAGGTGAAGTCTGGAGGGTGAATCAGAAGAAGCAGAAGAAAGAGAAGGAGAAGGTGAAGTCTGGAGGGTGAATCAGAAGAAGTAGAAGAAGGAGAAGGAGAAGGTGAAGTCTGGAGGGTGAATCAGAAGAAGCAGAAGAAGGAGAAGGAGAAGGTGAAGTCTGGAGGGTGAATCAGAAGAAGCAGAAGAAGGAGAAGGAGAAGGTGAAGTCTGCAGGGTGAATCAGAAGAAGCAGAAGAAGGAGAAGGAGAAGGTGAAGTCTGGAGGGTGAATCAGAAGAAACAGAAGAAGGAGAAGGAGAAGGTGAAGTCTGGAGGGTGAATCAGAAGAAGTAGAAAAAGGAGAAGGAGAAGGTGTAGTCTGGAGGGTGAATCAGAAGAAGCAGAAGAAGGAGAAGGAGAAGGTGAAGTCTGGAGGGTGAATCAGAAGAAGCAGAAGAAGGAGAAGGAGAAGGTGAAGTCTGGAGGGTGAATCATAAGAAGCAGAAGAAGGAGAAGGAGAAGGTGAAGTCAGGAGGGTGAATCAGAAGAAGCAGAAGAAGGAGAAGGAGAAGGTGAAGTTAGGAGGGTGAATCAGAAGAAGCAGAAGAAGGAGAAGGAGCAGGTGATGTCAGGGGGATGAAGCAGAATAAGTAGAAGAAGGAGAAGGAGAAGGTGAAGTCAGGACGCTGAAGCAGAAGAAGCAGAAGAAGGAGAAGGAGAAGGTGAAGTCTGGAGGGTGAATCAGAAGAAGTAGAAGAAGGAAAAGGAGAGGGTCAAGTCTGGAGGGTGAATCAGAAGAAGTAGAAGAAGGAGAAGGAGAATGTGAAGTCTGGAGGGTGAAGCAAAAGAAGTAGAAGAAGGAGAAGGAGAAGGTGAAGTCAGGATGGTGAATCAGAAGAAGTAGAAGAAGGAGAAGGAGAAGGTGAAGTCAGGAGGGTGAATCAGAAGAAGCAGAAGAAGGAGAAGGAGAAGGTGAAGTCTGGAGGGTGAATCAGAAGAATCAGAAGAAGGAGAAGGAGAAGGTGAAGTCTGGAGGGTGAATCAGAAGAAGCAGAAGAAAGAGAAGGAGAAGGTGAAGTCTGGAGGGTGAATCAGAAGAAGTAGAAGAAGGAGAAGGAGAAGGTGAAGTCTGGAGGGTGAATCAGAAGAAGCAGAAGAAGGAGAAGGAGAAGGTGAAGTCTGGAGGGTGAATCAGAAGAAGCAGAAGAAGGAGAAGGAGAAGGTGAAGTCTGCAGGGTGAATCAGAAGAAGCAGAAGAAGGAGAAGGAGAAGGTGAAGTCTGGAGGGTGAATCAGAAGAAGCAGAATAAGGAGAAGGAGAAGGTGAAGTCTGGAGGGTGAATCAGAAGAAGCAGAAGAAGGAGAAGGAGAAGGTGAAGTCTGGAGGGTGAATCAGAAGAAGCAGAGGAAGGAGAAGGAGAAGGTGAAGTCTGGAGCGTGAATCAGAAGAAGCAGAAGAAGTAGAAGGAGAAGGTGAAGTCTGGAGGGTGAATCAGAAGAAGCAGAAGAAGGAGAAGGAGAAGGTGAAGTCTGGAGGGTGAATGAGAAGAAGCAGAATAAGGAGAAGGAGAAGGTGAAGTCTGGAGGGTGAATCAGAAGAAGCAGAAGAAGGAGAAGGAGAAGGTGAAGTCTGGAGGGTGAATCAGAAGAAGTAGAAGAAGGAGAAGGAGAAGGTGAAGTCTGGAGGGTGAAGCAGAAGAAGGAGAAGGAGAAGGTGAAGTCAGGAGGGTGAATCAGAAGAAGTAGAAGAAGGAGAAGGAGAAGGTGAAATCAGGAGAGTGAATCAGAAGAAGCAGAAGAAGGAGAAGGAGAAGGTGAAGTCTGTAGGGTGAATCAGAAGAATCAGAAGAAGGAGAAGGAGAAGGTGAAGTCCGGAGGGTGAATCAGAAGAAGCAGAAGAAAGAGAAGGAGAAGGTGAAGTCTGGAGGGTGAAGCAGAAGAAACAGAAGAAGGAGAAGGAGAAGGTGAAGACTGGAGGGTGAATCAGAAGAAGTAGAAGAAGGAGAAGGAGAAGGTGAAGTCTGGAGGGTGAATCAGAAGAAGTAGAAGAAGGAGAAGGAGAAGGTGAAGTCTGGAGGGTGAATCAGAAGAAGCAGAAGAAGGAGAAGGAGAAGGTGAAGTCTGGAGGGTGAATCAGAAGAAGCAGAAGAAGGAGAAGGAGAAGATGAAGTCTGGAGGGTGAATCAGAAGAAGTAGAAGAAGGAGAAGGAGAAGGTGAGGTCTGGAGGGTGAATCAGAAGAAGCAGAAGAAGGAGAAGGAGAAGGTGAAGTCTGGAGGGTGAATCAGAAGAAGCAGAAGAAGGAGAAGGAGAAGGTGAAGTCTGGAGGGTGAATCAGAAGAAACAGAAGAAGGAGAAGGAGAAGGTGAAGTCTGGAGGGTGAATCAGAAGAAGTAGAAGAAGGAGAAGGAGAAGGTGTAGTCTGGAGGGTGAATCAGAAGAAGCAGAAGAAGGAGAAGGAGAAGGTGAAGTCTGGAGGGTGAATCAGAAGAAGCAGAAGAAGGAGAAGGAGAAGGTGAAGTCTGGAGGGTGAATCAGAAGAAGCAGAAGAAGGAGAAGGAGAAGGTGAAGTCAGGAGGGTGAATCAGAAGAAGCAGAAGAAGGAGAAGGAGAAGGTGAAGTTAGGAGGGTGAATCAGAAGAAGCAGAAGAAGGAGAAGGAGCAGGTGATGTCAGGGGGATGAAGCAGAATAAGTAGAAGAAGGAGAAGGAGAAGGTGCAGTCAGGACGGTGAAGCAGAAGAAGCAGAAGAAGGAGAAGGAGAAGGTGAAGTCTGGAGGGTGAATCAGAAGAAGTAGAAGGAAAAGGAGATGGTCAAGTCTGGAGGGTGAATCAGAAGAAGTAGAAGAAGGAGAAGGAGAAGGTGAAGTCTGGAGGGTGAAGCAGAAGAAGTAGAAGAAGGAGAAGGAGAAGGTGAAGTCAGGAGGGTGAATCAGAAGAAGCAGAAGAAGGAGAAGGAGAAGGTGAAGTCTGGAGGGTGAATCAGAAGAATCAGAAGAAGGAGAAGGAGAAGGTGAAGTCTGGAGGGTGAATCAGAAGAAGCAGAAGAAAGAGAAGGAGAAGGTGAAGTCTGGAGGGTGAATCAGAAGAAGTAGAAGAAGGAGAAGGAGAAGGTGAAGTCTGGAGGGTGAATCAGAAGAAGCAGAAGAAGGAGAAGGAGAAGGTGAAGTCTGGAGGGTGAATCAGAAGAAGCAGAAGAAGGAGAAGGAGAAGGTGAAGTCTGCAGTGTGAATCAGAAGAAGCAGAAGAAGGAGAAGGAGAAGGTGAAGTCTGGAGGGTGAATCAGAAGAAGCAGAATAAGGAGAAGGAGAAGGTGAAGTCTGGAGGGTGAATCAGAAGAAGCAGAAGAAGGAGAAGGAGAAGGTGAAGTCTGGAGGGTGAATCAGAAGAAGTAGAAGAAGGAGAAGGAGAAGTTGAAGTCTGGAGGGTGAAGCAGAAGAATTAGAAGATGGAGAAGGAGAAGGTGAAGTCAGGAGGGTGAATCAGAAGAAGTAGAAGAAGGAGAAGGAGAAGGTGAAGTCTGGAGGGTGAATCAGAAGAAGCAGAATAAGGAGAAGGAGAAGGTGAAGTCTGGAGGGTGAATCAGAAGAAGCAGAAGAAGGAGAAGGAGAAGGTGAAGTCTGGAGGGTGAATCAGAAGAAGTAGAAGAAGGAGAAGGAGAAGGTGAAGTCTGGAGGGTGAAGCAGAAGAAGTAGAAGAAGGAGAAGGAGAAGGTGAAGTCAGGTGGGTAAATCAGAAGAAGTAGAAGAAGGAGAAGGAGAAGGTGAAGTCAGGAGGGTGAATCAGAAGAAGCAGAAGAAGGAGAAGGAGAAGGTGAAGTCTGGAGGGTGAATCAGAAGAATCAGAAGAAGGAGAAGGAGAAGGTGAAGTCTGGAGGGTGAATCAGAAGAAGCAGAAGAAAGAGAAGGAGAAGGTGAAGTCTGGAGGGTGAAGCAGAAGAAACAGAAGAAGGAGAAGGAGAAGGTGAAGACTGGAGGGTGAATCAGAAGAAGTAGAAGAAGGAGAAGGAGAAGGTGAAGTCTGGAGGGTGAATCAGAAGAAGTAGAAGAAGGAGAAGGAGAAGGTGAAGTCTGGAGGGTGAATCAGAAGAAGCAGAAGAAGGAGAAGGAGAAGGTGAAGTCTGGAGGGTGAATCAGAAGAAGCAGAAGAAGGAGAAGGAGAAGATGAAGTCTGGAGGGTGAATCAGAAGAAGTAGAAGAAGGAGAAGGAGAAGGTGAAGTCTGGAGGGTGAATCAGAAGTAGTAGAAGAAGGAGAAGGAGAAGGTGAAGTCTGGAGGGTGAATCAGAAGAAACAGAAGAAGGAGAAGGAGAAGGTGAAGTCTGGAGGGTGAATCAGAAGAAGTAGAAGAAGGAGAAGGAGAAGGTGTAGTCTGGAGGGTGAATCAGAAGAAGTAGACGAAGGAGAAGGAGAAGGTGAAGTCTGGAGGGTGAATCAGATGAAGCAGAAGAAGGAGATGGAGAAGGTGAAGTCTGGAGGTTGAATCAGAAGAAGTAGAAGAAGGAGAAGGAGAAGGTGAAGTCTGGAGGGTGAATCAGAAGAAGCAGAAGAAGGAGAAGGAGAAGGTGAAGTCTGGAGGGTGAATCAGAAGAAGCAGAAGAAGGAGAAGGAGAAGGTGAAGTCTGGAGGGTGATTCAGAAGAAGCAGGATAAGGAGAAGGAGAAGGTGAAGTCTGGAGGTTGAATCAGAAGAAGCAGAAGAAGGAGAAGGAGAAGCTGAAGTCTGGAGGGTGAATCAGAAGAAGTAGAAGAAGGAGAAGGAGAAGATGAAGTCTGGAGGGTGAATCAGAAGAAGTAGAAGAAGGAGAAGGAGAAGGTGAAGTCTGGAGGGTGAAGCAGAAGAAGTAGAAGAAGGAGAAGGAGAAGGTGAAGTCAGGAGGGTGAATCAGAAGATGTAGAAGAAGGAGAAGGAGAAGGTGAAGTCAGGAGGGTGAATCAGAAGAAGCAGAAGAAGGAGAAGGAGAAGGTGAAGTCTGGAGGGTGAATCAGAAGAATCAGAAGAAGGAGAAGGAGAAGGTGAAGTCTGGAGGGTGAATCAGAAGAAGCAGAAGAAAGAGAAGGAGAAGGTGAAGTCTGGAGGGTGAATCAGATGAAGTAGAAGAAGGAGAAGGAGAAGGTGAAGTCTGGAGGGTGAATCAGAAGAAGCAGAAGAAGGAGAAGGAGAAGGTGAAGTCTGGAGGGTGAATCAGAAGAAGTAGACGAAGGAGAAGGAGAAGGTGAAGTCTGGAGGGTGAAGCAGAAGAAGTAGAAGAAGGAGAAGGAGAAGGTGAAGTCAGGAGGGCGAATCAGAAGATGTAGAAGAAGGAGAAGGAGAAGGTGAAGTCAGGAGGGTGAATCAGAAGAAGCAGAAGAAGGAGAAGGAGAAGGTGAAGTCTGGAGGGTGAATCAGAAGAAGTAGAAGAAGGAGAAGGAGAAGGTGAAGTCTGGAGGGTGAATCAGAAGAAGCAGAAGAAGGAGAAGGAGAAGGTGAAGTCTGGAGGGTGAATCAGAAGAAGCAGAAGAAGGAGAAGGAGAAGGTGAAGTCAGGAGGGTGAATCAGAAGAAGCAGAAGAAGGAGAAGGAGAAGGTGAAGTTAGGAGGGTGAATCAGAAGAAGCAGAAGAAGGAGAAGGAGCAGGTGATGTCAGGGGGATGAAGCAGAATAAGTAGAAGAAGGAGAAGGAGAAGGTGCAGTCAGGACGGTGAAGCAGAAGAAGCAGAAGAAGGAGAAGGAGAAGGTGAAGTCTGGAGGGTGAATCAGAAGAAGTAGAAGAAGGAAAAGGAGAAGGTCAAGTCTGGAGGGTGAATCAGAAGAAGTAGAAGAAGGAGAAGGAGAAGGTGAAGTCTGGAGGGTGAAGCAGAAGAAGTAGAAGAAGGAGAAGGAGAAGGTGAAGTCAGGATGGTGAATCAGAAGAAGTAGAAGAAGGAGAAGGAGAAGGTGAAGTCAGGAGGGTGAATCAGAAGAAGCAGAAGAAGGAGAAGGAGAAGGTGAAGTCTGGAGGGTGAATCAGAAGAATCAGAAGAAGGAGAAGGAGAAGGTGAAGTCTGGAGGGTGAATCAGAAGAAGCAGAAGAAAGAGAAGGAGAAGGTGAAGTCTGGAGGGTGAATCAGAAGAAGTAGAAGAAGGAGAAGGAGAAGGTGAAGTCTGGAGGGTGAATCAGAAGAAGCAGAAGAAGGAGAAGGAGAAGGTGAAGTCTGGAGGGTGAATCAGAAGAAGCAGAAGAAGGAGAAGGAGAAGGTGAAGTCTGCAGGGTGAATCAGAAGAAGCAGAAGAAGGAGAAGGAGAAGGTGAAGTCTGGAGGGTGAATCAGAAGAAGCAGAATAAGGAGAAGGAGAAGGTGAAGTCTGGAGGGTGAATCAGAAGAAGCAGAAGAAGGAGAAGGAGAAGGTGAAGTCTGGAGGGTGAATCAGAAGAAGTAGAAGAAGGAGAAGGAGAAGTTGAAGTCTGGAGGGTGAAGCAGAAGAATTAGAAGATGGAGAAGGAGAAGGTGAAGTCAGGAGGGTGAATCAGAAGAAGTAGAAGAAGGAGAAGGAGAAGGTGAAGTCTGGAGGGTGAATCAGAAGAAGCAGAATAAGGAGAAGGAGAAGGTGAAGTCTGGAGGGTGAATCAGAAGAAGCAGAAGAAGGAGAAGGAGAAGGTGAAGTCTGGAGGGTGAATCAGAAGAAGTAGAAGAAGGAGAAGGAGAAGGTGAAGTCTGGAGGGTGAAGCAGAAGAAGTAGAAGAAGGAGAAGGAGAAGGTGAAGTCAGGTGGGTGAATCAGAAGAAGTAGAAGAAGGAGAAGGAGAAGGTGAAGTCAGGAGGGTGAATCAGAAGAAGCAGAAGAAGGAGAAGGAGAAGGTGAAGTCTGGAGGGTGAATCAGAAGAATCAGAAGAAGGAGAAGGAGAAGGTGAAGTCTGGAGGGTGAATCAGAAGAAGCAGAAGAAAGAGAAGGAGAAGGTGAAGTCTGGAGGGTGAAGCAGAAGAAACAGAAGAAGGAGAAGGAGAAGGTGAAGACTGGAGGGTGAATCAGAAGAAGTAGAAGAAGGAGAAGGAGAAGGTGAAGTCTGGAGGGTGAATCAGAAGAAGTAGAAGAAGGAGAAGGAGAAGGTGAAGTCTGGAGGGTGAATCAGAAGAAGCAGAAGAAGGAGAAGGAGAAGGTGAAGTCTGGAGGGTGAATCAGAAGAAGCAGAAGAAGGAGAAGGAGAAGATGAAGTCTGGAGGGTGAATCAGAAGAAGTAGAAGAAGGAGAAGGAGAAGGTGAAGTCTGGAGGGTGAATCAGAAGTAGTAGAAGAAGGAGAAGGAGAAGGTGAAGTCTGGAGGGTGAATCAGAAGAAACAGAAGAAGGAGAAGGAGAAGGTGAAGTCTGGAGGGTGAATCAGAAGAAGTAGAAGAAGGAGAAGGAGAAGGTGTAGTCTGGAGGGTGAATCAGAAGAAGTAGACGAAGGAGAAGGAGAAGGTGAAGTCTGGAGGGTGAATCAGATGAAGCAGAAGAAGGAGATGGAGAAGGTGAAGTCTGGAGGTTGAATCAGAAGAAGTAGAAGAAGGAGAAGGAGAAGGTGAAGTCTGGAGGGTGAATCAGAAGAAGCAGAAGAAGGAGAAGGAGAAGGTGAAGTCTGGAGGGTGAATCAGAAGAAGCAGAAGAAGGAGAAGGAGAAGGTGAAGTCTGGAGGGTGATTCAGAAGAAGCAGGATAAGGAGAAGGAGAAGGTGAAGTCTGGAGGTTGAATCAGAAGAAGCAGAAGAAGGAGAAGGAGAAGCTGAAGTCTGGAGGGTGAATCAGAAGAAGTAGAAGAAGGAGAAGGAGAAGATGAAGCCTGGAGGGTGAATCAGAAGAAGTAGAAGAAGGAGAAGGAGAAGGTGAAGTCTGGAGGGTGAATCAGAAGACGTAGAAGAAGGAGAAGGAGAAGGTGAAGTCTGGAGGGTGAATCAGAAGAAGTAGAAGAAGGAGAAGGAGAAGGTGAAGTCAGGAGGGTGAATCAGAAGAAGCAGAAGAAGGAGAAGGAAAAGGTGAAGTCTGGAGGGTGAATCAGAAGAATCAGAAGAAGGAGAAGGAGAAGGTGAAGTCTGGAGGGTGAATCAGAAGAAGCAGAAGAAAGAGAAGGAGAAGGTGAAGTCTGGAGGGTGAATCAGAAGAAGTAGAAGAAGGAGAAGGAGAAGGTGAAGTCTGGAGGGTGAATCAGAAGAAGCAGAAGAAAGAGAAGGAGAAGGTGAAGTCTGGAGGGTGAATCAGAAGAAGTAGAAGAAGGAGAAGGAGAAGGTGAAGTTTGGAGGGTGAATCAGAAGAAGCAGAAGAAGGAGAAGGAGAAGGTGAAGTCTGGAGGGTGAATCAGAAGAAGTAGACGAAGGAGAAGGAGAAGGTGAAGTCTGGAGGGTGAATCAGAAGAAGCAGAAGAAGGAGATGGAGAAGGTGAAGTCTGGAGGGTGAATCAGAAGAAGTAGAAGAAGGAGAAGGAGAAGGTGAAGTCTGGAGGGTGAATCAGAAGAAGCAGAAGAAGGAGAAGGAACAGGTGAAGTCTGGAGGGTGAATCAGAAGAAGCAGAAGAAGGAGAAGGAGAAGGTGAAGTCTGGAGGGTGATTCAGAAGAAGCAGAATAAGGAGAAGGAGAAGGTGAAGTCTGGAGGGTGAATCAGAAGAAGCAGAAGAAGAAGAAGGAGAAGGTGAAGTCTGGAGGGTGAATCAGAAGAAGTAGAAGAAGGAGAAGGAGAAGGTGAAGTCTGGAGGGTGAATCAGAAGAAGTAGAAGAAGGAGAAGGAGAAGGTGAAGTCTGGAGGGTGAATCAGAAGAAGTAGAAGAAGGAGAAGGAGAAGGTGAAGTCTGGAGGGTGAAGCAGAAGAAGTAGAAGAAGGAGAAGGAGAAGGTGAAGTCAGGAGGGCGAATCAGAAGATGTAGAAGAAGGAGAAGGAGAAGGTGAAGTCAGGAGGGTGAATCAGAAGAAGCAGAAGAAGGAGAAGGAGAATGTGAAGTCTGGATGGTGAATCAGAAGAAGTAGAAGAAGGAGAAGGAGAAGGTGAAGTCTGGAGGGTGAATCAGAAGAAGCAGAAGAAGGAGAAGGAGAAGGTGAAGTCTGGAGGGTGAATCAGAAGAAGCAGAAGAAGGAGAAGGAGAAGGTGAAGTCTGGAGGGTGAATCAGAAGAAGCAGAATAAGGAGAAGGAGAAGGTGAAGTCTGGAGGGTGAATCAGAAGAAGCAGAAGAAGGAGAAGGAGAAGGTGAAGTCGGGAGGGGGAATCAGAAGAAGTAGAAGAAGGAGAAGGAGAAGGTGAAGTCTGGAGGGTGAAGCAGAAGAAGTAGAAGAAGGAGAAGGAGAATGTGAAGACAGGAGGGTGAATCAGAAGAAGTAGAAGAAGGAGAAGGAGAAGGTGAAGTCAGGAGGGTGAATCAGAAGAAGCAGAAGAAGGAGATATAGAAGGTGAAGTTTTGAGGGTGAATCAGAAGAATCAGAAGAAGGAGAAGGAGAAGGTGAAGTCTGGAGGGTGAAGCAGAAGAAGCAGAAGAAAGAGAAGGAGAAGGTGAAGTCTGGAGGGTGAAGCAGAAGAAACAGAAGAAGGAGAAGGAGAAGGTGAAGACTGGAGGGTGAATCAGAAGAAGTAGAAGAAGGAGAAGGAGAAGGTGAAGTCTGGAGGGTGAATCAGAAGAAGTAGAAGAAGGAGAAGGAGAAGGTGAAGTCTGGAGGGTGAATCAGAAGAAGCAGAAGAAGGAGAAGGAGAAGGTGAAGTCTGGAGGGTGAATCAGAAGAAGCAGAAGAAGGAGAAGGAGAAGATGAAGTCTGGAGGGTGAATCAGAAGAAGTAGAAGAAGGAGAAGGAGAGGGTGAGGTCTGGAGGGTGAATCAGAAGAAGCAGAAGAAGGAGAAGGAGAAGGTGAAGTCTGGAGGGTGAATCAGAAGAAGCAGAAGAAGGAGAAGGAGAAGGTGAAGTCTGGAGGGTGAATCAGAAGAAGCAGAAGAAGGAGAAGGAGAAGGTGAAGTCAGGAGGGTGAATCAGAAGAAGCAGAAGAAGGAGAAGGAGAAGGTGAAGTTAGGAGGGTGAATCAGAAGAAGCAGAAAAAGGAGAAGGAGCAGGTGAAGTCAGGGGGGTGTAGCAGAAGAAGTAGAAGAAGGAGAAGGAGAAGGTGAAGTCAGGACGATGAAGCAGAAGAAGCAGAAGAAGGAGAAGGAGAAGGTGAAGCCTGGAGGGCGCAGCAGAAGAAGCAGAAGAAGGAGAAGGAGAAGGTGAAGTCTGGAGTGTGAAGCAGAAGAAGCAGAAGAAGGAGAAGGAGAAGGTAAAGTCTGGAGGGCGCAGCAGAAGAAGCAGAAGAAGGAGAATGAGAAGGTGAAGTCTGGAGGGTGAATCAGAAGAAGCAGAAGAAGGAGAAGGAGAAGGTGACGTCTGGAGGGTGAATCAGAAGAAGTAGAAGAAGGAGAAGGAGAAGGTGAAGTCTGGAGGGTGAAGCAGAAGAAGTAGAAGAAGGAGAAGGAGAAGGTGAAGTCAGGAGGGTGAATCAGAAGAAGTAGAAGAAGGAGAAGGAGAAGGTGAAGTCAGGAGGGTGAATCAGAAGAAGCAGAAGAAGGAGAAGGAGAAGGTGAAGTCTGGAGGGTGAATCAGAAGAATCAGAAGAAGGAGAAGGAGAAGGTGAAGTCTGGAGGGTGAATCAGAAGAAGCAGAAGAAAGAGAAGGAGAAGGTGAAGTCTGGAGGGTGAAGCAGAAGAAACAGAAGAAGGAGAAGGAGAAGGTGAAGACTGGAGGGTGTATCAGAAGAAGTAGAAGAAGGAGAAGGAGAAGGTGAAGTCTGGAGGGTGAATCAGAAGAAGTAGAAGAAGGAGAAGGAGAAGTTGAAGTCTGGAGGGTGAATCAGAAGAAGCAGAAGAAGGAGAAGGAGAAGGTGAAGTCTGGAGGGTGAATCAGAAGAAGCAGAAGAAGGAGAAGGAGAAGATGAAGTCTGGAGGGTGCATCAGAAGAAGTAGACGAAGGAGAAGGAGAAGGTGAAGTCTGGAGGGTGAATCAGAAGAAGCAGAAGAAGGAGAAGGAGAAGGTGAAGTCTGGAGGGTGAATCAGAAGAAGTAGAAGAAGGAGAAGGAGAAGGTGAAGTCTGGAGGGTGAATCAGAAGAAGCAGTTAAAGGAGAAGGAGAAGGTGAAGTCTGGAGGGTGAATCAGAAGAAGCAGAAGAAGGAGAAGGAGAAGGTGAAGTCTGGAGGGTGAATCAGAAGAAGTAGAAGAAGGAGAAGGAGAAGTTGAAGTCTGGAGGGTGAAGCAGAAGAAGTAGAAGATGGAGAAGGAGAAGGTGAAGTCAGGAGGGTGAATCAGAAGAAGTAGAAGAAGGAGAAGGAGAAGGTGAAGTCAGGAGGGTGAATCAGAAGAAGCAGAAGATGGAGAAGGAGAAGGTGAAGTCTGGAGGGTGAATCAGAAGAATCAGAAGAAGGAGAAGGAGAAGGTGAAGTCTGGAGGGTGAATCAGAAGAAGCAGAGGAAGGAGAAGGAGAAGGTGAAGTCTGGAGGGTGAATCAAAAGAAGCAGAATAAGGAGAAGGAGAAGGTGAAGTCTGGAGGGTGAATCAGAAGAAGCAGTATAAGGAGAAGGAGAAGGTGAAGTCTGGAGGGTGAATCAGAAGAAGCAGAAGAAGGAGAAGGAGAAGGTGAAGTCTGGAGGGTGATTCAGAAGAAGCAGGATAAGGAGAAGGAGAAGGTGAAGTCTGGAGGTTGAATCAGAAGAAGCAGAAGAAGGAGAAGGAGAAGCTGAAGTCTGGAGGGTGAATCAGAAGAAGTAGAAGAAGGAGAAGGAGAAGATGAAGTCTGGAGGGTGAATCAGAAGAAGTAGAAGAAGGAGAAGGAGTAGGTGAAGTCTGGAGGGTGAATCAGAAGACGTAGAAGAAGGAGAAGGAGAAGGTGAAGTCTGGAGGGTGAAGCAGAAGAAGTAGAAGAAGGAGAAGGAGAAGGTGAAGTCAGGAGGGTGAATCAGAAGATGTAGAAGAAGGAGAAGGAGAAGGTGAAGTCAGGAAGGTGAATCAGAAGAAGCAGAAGAAGGAGAAGGAGAAGGTGAAGTCAGGAGGGTGAAGCAGAAGAAGTAGAAGAAGGAGAAGGAGAAGGTGAAGTCAGGAGGGTGAATCAGAAGAAGTAGAAGAAGGAGAAGGAGAAGGTGAAGTCAGGAGGGTGAATCAGAAGAAGCAGAAGAAGGAGATATAGAAGGTGAAGTCTTGAGGGTGAATCAGAAGAATCAGAAGAAGGAGAAGGAGAAGGTGAAGTCTGGAGGGTGAAGCAGAAGAAGCAGAAGAAAGAGAAGGAGAAGGTGAAGTCTGGAGGGTGAAGCAGAAGAAACAGAAGAAGGAGAAGGAGAAGGTGAAGACTGGAGGGTGAATCAGAAGAAGTAGAAGAAGGAGAAGGAGAAGGTGAAGTCTATAGGGTGAATCAGAAGAAGTAGAAGAAGGAGAAGGAGAAGGTGAAGTCTGGAGGGTGAATCAGAAGAAGCAGAAGAAGGAGAAGGAGAAGGTGAAGTCTGGAGGGTGAATCAGAAGAAGCAGAAGAAGGAGAAGGAGAAGATGAAGTCTGGAGGGTGAATCAGAAGAAGTAGAAGAAGGAGAAGGAGAAGGTGAGGTCTGGAGGGTGAATCAGAAGAAGCAGAAGAAGGAGAATGAGAAGGTGAAGTCTGGAGGGTGAATCAGAAGAAGCAGAAGAAGGAGAAGGAGAAGGTGAAGTCTGGAGGGTGAATCAGAAGAAGTAGAAGAAGGAGAAGGAGAAGGTGAAGTCTGGAGGGTGAAGCAGAAGAAGTAGAAGAAGCAGACGGAGAAGGTGAAGTCAGGAGGGTGAATCAGAAGAAGTAGAAGAAGGAGAAGGAGAAGGTGAAGTCAGGAGGGTGAATCAGAAGAAGCAGAAGAAGGAGAAGGAGAAGGTGAAGTCTGGAGGGTGAATCAGAAGAATCAGAAGAAGGAGAAGGAGAAGGTGAAGTCTGGAGGGTGAATCAGAAGAAGCAGAAGAAAGAGAAGGAGAAGGTGAAGTCTGGAGGGTGAAGCAGAAGAAACAGAAGAAGGAGAAGGAGAAGGTGAAGACTGGAGGGTGAATCAGAAGAAGTAGAAGAAGGAGAAGGAGAAGGTGAAGTCTGGAGGCTGAATCAGAAGAAGTAGAAGAAGGAGAAGGAGAAGTTGAAGTCTGGAGGGTGAATCAGAAGAAGCAGAAGAAGGAGAAGGAGAAGGTGAAGTCTGGAGGGTGAATCAGAAGAAGCAGAAGAAGGAGAAGGAGAAGATGAAGTCTGGAGGGTGAATCAGAAGAAGTAGACGAAGGAGAAGGAGAAGGTGAAGTCTGGAGGGTGAATCAGAAGAACCAGAAGAAGGAGAAGGAGAAGGTGAAGTCTGGAGGGTGAATCAGAAGAAGTAGAAGAAGGAGAAGGAGAAGGTGAAGTCTGGAGGGTGAATCAGAAGAAGCAGAAGAAGGAGAAGGAGAAGGTGAAGTCTGGAGGGTGAATCAGAAGAAGCAGAAGAAGGAGAAGGAGAAGGTGAAGTCTGGAGGGTGAATCAGAAGAAGTAGAAGAAGGAGAAGGAGAAGTTGAAGTCTGGAGGGTGAAGCAGGAGAAGTAGAAGATGGAGAAGGAGAAGGTGAAGTCAGGAGGGTGAATCAGAAGAAGTAGAAGAAGGAGAAGGAGAAGGTGAATTCAGGAGGGTGAATCAGAAGAAGCAGAAGATGGAGAAGGAGAAGGTGAAGTCTGGAGGGTGAATCAGAAGAATCAGAAGAAGGAGAAGGAGAAGGTGAAGTCTGGAGGGTGAATCAGAAGAAGCAGAGGAAGGAGAAGGAGAAGGTGAAGTCTGGAGGGTGAATCAAAAGAAGCAGAATAAGGAGAAGGAGAAGGTGAAGTCTGGAGGGTGAATCAGAAGAAGCAGAATAAGGAGAAGGAGAAGGTGAAGTCTGGAGGGTGAATCAGAAGAAGCAGAAGAAGGAGAAGGAGAAGGTGAAGTCTGGAGGGTGAATCAGAAGAAGTGGAAGAAGGAGAAGGAGAAGGTGAAGTCTGGAGGGTGAAGCAGAAGAAGTAGAAGAAGGAGAAGGAGAAGGTGAAGTCAGGAGGGTGAATCAGAAGAAGTAGAAGAAGCAGAAGGAGAAGGTGAAGTCAGGAGGGTGAATCAGAAGAAGCAGAAGAAGGAGAAGGAGAAGGTGAAGTCTGGAGGGTGAATCAGAAGAATCAGAAGAAGGAGAAGCAGAAGGTGAAGTCTGGAGGGTGAATCAGAAGAAGCAGAAGAAAGAGAAGGAGAAGGTGAAGTCTGGAGGGTGAAGCAGAAGAAACAGAAGAAGGAGAAGGAGAAGGTGAAGACTGGAGGGTGAATCAGAAGAAGTAGAAGAAGGAGAAGGAGAAGGTGAAGTCTGGAGGGTGAATCAGAAGAAGTAGAAGAAGGAGAAGGAGAAGGTGAAGTCTGGAGGGTGAATCAGAAGAAGCAGAAGAAGGAGAAGGAGAAGGTGAAGTCTGGAGGGTGAATCAGAAGAAGCAGAAGAAGGAGAAGGAGAAGATGAAGTCTGGAGGGTGAATCGGAAGAAGTAGAAGAAGGAGAAGGAGAAGGTGAAGTCTGGAGGGTGAATCAGAAGAAGTAGAAGAAGGAGAAGGAGAAGTTGAAGTCTGGAGGGTGAATCAGAAGAAGCAGAAGAAGGAGAAGGAGAAGGTGAAGTCTGGAGGGTGAATCAGAAGAAGCAGAAGAAGGAGAAGGAGAAGATGAAGTCTGGAGGGTGAATCAGAAGAAGTAGAAGAAGGAGAAGCAGAAGGTGAAGTCTGGAGGGTGAATCAGAAGAAGCAGAAGAAAGAGAAGGAGAAGGTGAAGTCTGGAGGGTGAAGCAGAAGAAACAGAAGAAGGAGAAGGAGAAGGTGAAGACTGGAGGGTGAATCAGAAGATGTAGAAGAAGGAGAAGGAGAAGGTGAAGTCTGGAGGGTGAATCAGAAGAAGTAGAAGAAGGAGAAGGAGAAGGTGAAGTCTGGAGGGTGAATCAGAAGAAGCAGAAGAAGGAGAAGGAGAAGGTGAAGTCTGGAGGGTGAATCAGAAGAAGCAGAAGAAGGAGAAGGAGAAGATGAAGTCTGGAGGGTGAATCGGAAGAAGTAGAAGAAGGAGAAGGAGAAGGTGAAGTCTGGAGGGTGAATCAGAAGAAGTAGAAGAAGGAGAAGGAGAAGTTGAAGTCTGGAGGGTGAATCAGAAGAAGCAGAAGAAGGAGAAGGAGAAGGTGAAGTCTGGAGGGTGAATCAGAAGAAGCAGAAGAAGGAGAAGGAGAAGATGAAGTCTGGAGGGTGAATCAGAAGAAGTAGAAGAAGGAGAAGGAGAAGGTGAATTCTGGAGGGTGAATCAGAAGAAGTAGAAGAAGGAGAAGGAGAAGATGAAGTCTGGAGGGTGAATCAGAAGAAACAGAAGAAGGAGCAGGAGAAGGTGAAGTCTGGAGGGTGAATCAGAAGAAGTAGAAGAAGGAGAAGGAGAAGGTGTAGTCTGGAGGGTGAATCAGAAGAAGTAGACGAAGGAGAAGGAGAAGGTGAAGTCTGGAGGGTGAATCAGAAGAAGCAGAAGAAGGAGAAGGTGAAGTCTGGAGGGTGAATCAGAAGAAGTAGAAGAAGGAGAAGGAGAAGGTGAAGTCTGGAGGGTGAATCAGAAGAAGCAGAAGAAGGAGAAGGAGAAGGTGAAGTCTGGAGGGTGAATCAGAAGAAGCAGAAGAAGGAGAAGGAGAAGGTGAAGTCTGGAGGGTGAATCAGAAGAAGTAGATGAAGGAGAAGGAGAAGGTGAAGTCTGGAGGGTGAATCAGAAGAAGCAGAAGAAGGAGATGGAGAAGGTGAAGTCTGGAGGGTGAATCAGAAGACGTAGAAGAAGGAGAAGGAGAAGGTGAAGTCTGGAGGGTGAATCAGAAGAAGCAGAAGAAGGAGAAGGAGAAGGTGAAGTCTGGAGGGTGAATCAGAAGAAGCAGAAGAAGGAGAAGGAGAAGGTGAAGTCTGGAGGGTGATTCAGAAGAAGCAGAATAAGGAGAAGGAGAAGGTGAAGTCTGGAGGGTGAATCAGAAGAAGCAGAAGAAGGAGAAGGAGAAGGTGAAGTCTGGAGGGTGAATCAGAAGAAGTAGAAGAAGGAGAAGGAGAAGGTGAAGTCTGGAGGGTGAATCAGAAGAAGTAGAAGAAGGAGAAGGAGAAGGTGAAGTCTGGAGGGTGAATCAGAAGAAGTAGAAGAAGGAGAAGGAGAAGGTGAAGTCTGGAGGGTGAAGCAGAAGAAGTAGAAGAAGGAGAAGGAGAAGGTGAAGTCAGGAGGGTGAATCAGAAGATGTAGAAGAAGGACAAGGAGAAGGTGAAGTCAGGAGGGTGAATCAGAAGAAGCAGAAGAAGGAGAAGGAGAAGGTGAAGTCTGGAGGGTGAATCAGAAGAAGTAGAAGAAGGAGAAGGAGAAGGTGAAGTCTGGAGGGTGAATCAGAAGAAGCAGAAGAAGGAGAAGGAGAAGGTGAAGTCTGGAGGGTGAATCAGAAGAAGCAGAAGAAGGAGAAGGAGAAGGTGAAGTCTGGAGGGTGAATCAGAAGAAGCAGGATAAGGAGAAGGAGAAGGTTAAGTCTGGAGGGTGAATCAGAAGAAGCAGAAGAAGGAGAAGGAGAAGGTGAAGTCTGGAGGGTGAATCAGAAGAAGTAGAAGAAGGAGAAGGAGAAGGTGAAGTCTGGAGGGTGAAGCAGAAGAAGTAGAAGAAGGAGAAGGAGAAGGTGAAGTCAGGAGGGTGAATCAGAAGAAGTAGAAGAAGGAGAAGGAGAAGGTGAAGTCAGGAGGGTGAATCAGAAGAAGCAGAAGAAGGAGATAGAGAAGGTGAAGTCTGGAGGTTGAATCAGAAGAATCAGAAGAAGGAGAAGGAGAAGGTGAAGTCTGGAGGGTGAAGCAGAAGAAGCAGAAGAAAGAGAAGGAGAAGGTGAAGTCTGGAGGGTGAAGCAGAAGAAACAGAAGAAGGAGAAGGAGAAGGTGAAGACTGGAGGGTGAATCAGAAGAAGTAGAAGAAGGAGAAGGAGAAGGTGAAGTCTGGAGGGTGAATCAGAAGAAGTAGAAGAAGGAGTAGGAGAAGGTGAAGTCTGGAGGGTGAATCAGAAGAAGCAGAAGAAGGAGAAGGAGAAGGTGAAGTCTGGAGGGTGAATCAGAAGAAGCAGAAGAAGGAGAAGGAGAAGATGAAGTCTGGAGGGTGAATCAGAAGAAGTAGAAGAAGGAGAAGGAGAAGGTGAGGTCTGGAGGGTGAATCAGAAGAAGCAGAAGAAGGAGAAGGAGAAGGTGAAGTCTGGAGGGTGAATCAGAAGAAGCAGAAGAAGGAGAAGCAGAAGGTGAAGTCTGGAGGGTGAATCAGAAGAAGCAGAAGAAAGAGAAGGAGAAGGTGAAGTTTGGAGGGTGAAGCAGAAGAAACAGAAGAAGGAGAAGGAGAAGGTGAAGTCTGGAGGTTGAAGCAGAAGAAGTAGAAGAAGGAGAAGGAGAAGGTGAAGTCAGGAGGGTGAATCAGAAGAAGTAGAAGAAGCAGAAGGAGAAGGTGAAGTCAGGAGGGTGAATCAGAAGAAGCAGAAGAAGGAGAAGGAGAAGGTGAAGTCTGGAGGGTGAATCAGAAGAATCAGAAGAAGGAGAAGCAGAAGGTGAAGTCTGGAGGGTGAATCAGAAGAAGCAGAAGAAAGAGAAGGAGAAGGTGAAGTCTGGAGGGTGAAGCAGAAGAAACAGAAGAAGGAGAAGGAGAAGGTGAAGACTGGAGGGTGAATCAGAAGAAGTAGAAGAAGGAGAAGGAGAAGGTGAAGTCTGGAGGGTGAATCAGAAGAAGTAGAAGAAGGAGAAGGAGAAGGTGAAGTCTGGAGGGTGAATCAGAAGAAGCAGAAGAAGGAGAAGGAGAAGGTGAAGTCTGGAGGGTGAATCAGAAGAAGCAGAAGAAGGAGAAGGAGAAGATGACGTCTGGAGGGTGTATCGGAAGAAGTAGAAGAAGGAGAAGGAGAAGGTGAAGTCTGGAGGGTGAATCAGAAGAAGTAGAAGAAGGAGAAGGAGAAGGTGAAGTCTGGAGGGTGAATCAGAAGAAGTAGAAGAAGGAGAAGGAGAAGGTGAAGTCTGGAGGGTGAATCAGAAGAAGTAGAAGAAGGAGAAGGAGAAGGTGAAGTCTGGAGGGTGAAGCAGAAGAAGTAGAAGAAGGAGAAGGAGAAGGTGAAGTCAGGAGGGTGAATCAGAAGAAGTAGAAGAAGGAGAAGGAGAAGGTGAAGTCAGGAGGGTGAATCAGAAGAAGCAGAAGAAGGAGATAGAGAAGGTGAAGTCTGGAGGTTGAATCAGAAGAATCAGAAGAAGGAGAACGAGAAGGTGAAGTCTGGAGGGTGAAGCAGAAGAAGCAGAAGAAAGAGAAGGAGAAGGTGAAGTCTGGAGGGTGAAGCAGAAGAAACAGAAGAAGGAGAAGGAGAAGGTGAAGACTGGAGGGTGAATCAGAAGAAGTAGAAGAAGGAGAAGGAGAAGGTGAAGTCTGGAGGGTGAATCAGAAGAAGTAGAAGAAGGAGTAGGAGAAGGTGAATTCTGGAGGGTGAATCAGAAGAAGCAGAAGAAGGAGAAGGAGAAGGTGAAGTCTGGAGGGTGAAGCAGAAGAAACAGAAGAAGGAGAAGGAGAAGGTGAAGTCTGGAGTGTGAAGCAGAAGAAGTAGAAGAAGGAGAAGGAGAAGGTGAAGTCAGGAGGGTGAATCAGAAGAAGCAGAAGAAGGAGATAGAGAAGGTGAAGTCTGGAGGGTGTATCAGAAGAATCAGAAGAAGGAGAAGGAGAAGGTGAAGTCTGGAGGGTGAAGCAGAAGAAGCAGAAGAAAGAGAAGGAGAAGGTGAAGTCTGGAGGGTGAAGCAGAAGAAACAGAAGAAGGAGAAGGAGCAGGTGAAGACTGGAGGGTGAATCAGAAGAAGTAGAAGAAGGAGAAGGAGAAGGTGAAGTCTGGAGGGTGAATCAGAAGAAGTAGAAGAAGGAGAAGGAGAAGGTGAAGTCTGGAGGGTGAATCAGAAGAAGCAGAAGAAGGAGAAGGAGAAGGTGAAGTCTGGAGGGTGAATCAGAAGAAGCAGAAGAAGGAGAAGGAGAAGATGAAGTCTGGAGGGAGAATCAGAAGAAGTAGAAGAAGGAGAAGGAGAAGGTGAGGTCTGGAGGGTGAATCAGAAGAAGCAGAAGAAGGAGAAGGAGAAGGTGAAGTCTGGAGGGTGAATCAGAAGAAGCAGAAGAAGGAGAAGGAGAAGGTGAAGTCTGGAGGGCGCAGCAGAAGAAGCAGAAGAAGGAGAATGAGAATGTGAAGTCTGGAGGGTGAATCAGAAGAAGCAGAAGAAGGAGAAGGAGAAGGTGAAGTCTGGAGGTTGAATCAGAAGAAGTAGAAGAAGGAGAAGGAGAAGGTGAAGTCTGGAGGGTGAATCAGAAGAAGCAGAAGAAGGAGAAGGAGAAGGTGAAGTCTGGAGGGTGAATCAGAAGAAGTAGAAGAAGGAGAAGGAGAAGGTGAAATCTGGAGGGTGAATCAGAAGAAGCAGAAGAAGGAGAAGGAGAAGGTGAAGTATGCAGGGTGAATCAGAAGAAGCAGAAGAAGGAGAAGGAGAAGGTGAAGTCTGGAGGGTGAATCAGAAGAAGCAGAATAAGGAGAAGGAGAAGGTGAAGTCTGGAGGGTGAATCAGAAGCAGCAGAAGAAGGAGAAGGAGAAGGTGAAGTCTGGAGGGTGAATCAGAAGGAGTAGAAGAAGGAGAAGGAGAAGGTGAAGTCTGGAGGGTGAATCAGAAGAAGCAGAAGAAGGAGAAGGAGAAGATGAAGTCTGGAGGGTGAATCAGAAGAAGTAGAAGAAGGAGAAGGTGAAGTCTGGAGGGTGAATCAGAAGCAGCAGAAGAAGGAGAAGGAGAAGGTGAAGTCTGGAGGGTGAATCAGAAGGAGTAGAAGAAGGAGAAGGAGAAGGTGAAGTCTGGAGGGTGAATCAGAAGAAGCAGAAGAAGGAGAAGGAGAAGGTGAAGTCTGGAGGGTGAATCAGAAGAAGTAGAAGAAGGAGAAGGAGAAGGTGAAGTCTGGAGGGTGAATCAGAAGAAGTAGAAGAAGGAGAAGGAGAAGGTGAAGTCTGGAGGGTGAATCAGAAGAAGTAGAAGAAGGAGAAGGAGAAGGTGAAGTCTGGAGGGTGAATCAGAAGAAGCAGAAGAAGGAGAAGGAGAAGGTGAAGTCTGGAGGGTGAATCGGAAGAAGCAGAAGAAGGAGAAGGAGAAGATGAAGTCTGGAGGGTGAATCAGAAGAAGTAGAAGAAGGAGAAGGAGAAGGTGAAGTCTGGAGGGTGAATCAGAAGATGCAGAAGAAGGAGAAGGAGAAGGTGAAGTCTGGAGGGTGAATCAGAAGAAGCAGAAGAAGGAGGAGGAGAAGGTGAAGTCTGGAGGGTGAATCAGAAGAAGCATTATAAGGAGAAGGAGAAGGTGAAGTCTGGAGGGTGAATCAGAAGAAGCAGAAGAAGGAGAAGGAGAAGGTGAAGTCTGGAGGGTGAATCAGAAGAAGTAGAAGAAGGAGAAGGTGAAGTCTGGAGGGTGAAGCTGAAGAAGTAGAAGAAGGAGAAGGAGAAGGTGAAGTCAGGAGGGTGAATCAGAAGAAGTAGAAGAAGGAGAAGGAGAAGGTGAAGTCAGGAGGGTGAATCAGAAGAAGCAGAAGAAGGAGAAGGAGAAGGTGAAGTCTGGTGGGTGAATCAGAAGAATCAGAAGAAGGAGAAGGAGAAGGTGAAGTCTGGAGGGTGAATCAGAAGAAGCAGAAGAAAGAGAAGGAGAGGGTGAAGTCTGGAGGGTGAAGCAGAAGAAGCAGAAGAAGGAGAAGCAGAAGGTGAAGACTGGAGGGTGAATCAGAAGAAGTAGAAGAAGGAGAAGGAGAAGGTGAAGTCTGGAGGATGAATCAGAAGAAGTAGAAGAAGGAGAAGGAGAAGGTGAAGTCTGGAGGGTGAATCAGAAAAACAGAAGAAGGAGAAGGAGAAGGTGAGGTCTGGAGGGTGAATCAGAAGAAGCAGAAGAAGGCGAAGGAGAAGATGAAGTCTGAAGGGTGAATCAGAAGAAGTAGAAGAAAGAGAAGGAGAAGGTGAGGTCTGGAGGGTGAATCAGAAGAAGCAGAAGAAGGAGAAGGAGAAGGTGAAGTCTGGAAGGTGAATCAGAAGAAGCAGAAGAAGGAGAAGGAGAAGGTGAAGTCTGGAGGGTGAATCAGAAGAAGCAGAAGAAGGAGAAGGAGAAGATGAAGTCAGGAGGGTGAATCAGAAGAAGCAGAAGAAGGAGAAGGAGAAGGTGAAGTTAGGAGGGTGAATCAGAAGAAGCAGAAGAAGGAGAAGGAGAAGGTGAAGTCACGGGGGTGAAGCAGAAGAAGTAGAAGAAGGAGAAGGAGAAGGTGAAGTCAGGAGGGTGAAGCAGAAGAAGCAGAAGAAGGAGAAGGAGAAGGTGAAGTCTGGAGGGCGCAGCAGGAGAAGCAGAAGAAGGAGAAGGAGAAGGTGAAGTCTGGAGGGTGAAGCAGAAGAAGCAGAAGAAGGAGAAGGAGAAGGTGAAGTCTGGAGGGTGAATCAGAAGAAGTAGAAGAAGGAGAAGGAGAAGGTGAAGTCAGGAGGGTGAAGCAGAAGAAGCAGAAGAAGGAGAAGGAGAAGGTGATGTCTGGAGGGTGAAGCAGAAGAAGCAGAAGAAGGAGAAGGAGAATGTGAAGTCTGGAGGGCGAAGCAGAAGAAGGAGAAGGAGAAGGTGAAGGTGAAGTCTGGAGGGTGAAGCAGAAGAAGCAGAAGAAGGAGAAGGAGAAGGTGAAGTCTGGAGGGTGAAGCAGAAGAAGCAGAAGAAGGAGAAAGAGAAGGTGAAGTCAGGAGGGTGAATCAAAAGAAGTAGAAGAAGGAGAAGGAGATTGTGAAGTCTGGAGGGTGAATCAGAAGAAGTAGAAGAAGGAGAAGGAGAAGGTGAAGTCTGGAGGGTGAATCAGAAGAAGTAGAAGAAGGAGAAGGAGAAGGTGAAGTCTGGAGGGTGAATCAGAAGAAGCAGAAGAAGGAGAAGGAGAAGGTGAAGTCTGGAGGGTGAATCAGAAGAAGTAGAAGAAGGAGAAGGAGAAGGTGTAGTCTGGAGGGTGAATCAGAAGAAGTAGACGAAGGAGAAGGAGAAGGTGAAGTCTGGAGGGCGAATCAGAAGAAGCAGAAGAAGGAGAACGAGAAGGTGAAGTCTGGAGGGTGAATCAGAAGAAGTAGAAGAAGGAGAAGGAGAAGGTGAAGTCTGGAGGGTGAATCAGAAGAAGCAGAAGAAGGAGAATGAGAAGGTGAAGTCAGGAGGGTGAATCAGAAGAAGCAGAAGAAGGAGAAGGAGAAGGTGAAGTCTGGAGGGTGAATCAGAAGAAGCAGAAGAAGGAGAAGGAGGAGGTGAAGACTGGAGGGTGAATCAGAAAAAGTAGAAGAAGGAGAAGGAGATGGTGAAGTCTGGAGGGTGAATCAGAAGAAGCAGAAGAAGGAGGAGGAGAAGATGAAGTCTGGAGGGTGAATCAGAAGAAGTAGAAGAAGGAGAAGGAGAAGGTGAGGTCTGGAGGGTGAATCAGAAGAAGCAGAAGAAGGAGAAGGAGAAGGTGAAGTCTGGAGGGTGAATCAGAAGAAGCAGAAGAAGGAGAAGGAGAAGGTGAAGTCTGGAGGGTGAATCAGAAGAAGTAGAAGAAGGAGAAGGAGAAGGTGAAGTCTGGAGGGTGAATCAGAAGAAGTAGAAGAAGGAGAAGGAGAAGGTGAAGTCTGGAGGGTGAATCAGAAGAAGCAGAAGAAGGAGAAGGAGAAGGTGAAGTCTGGAGGGTGAAGCAGAAGAAGCAGAAGAAGGAGAAGGAGAAGATGAAGTCTGGAGGGTGAATCAGAAGAAGTGGAAGAAGGAGTAGGAGAAGGAGAAGTCTGGAGGGTGAATCAGAAGAAGCAGAAGAAGGAGAAGGAGATGGTGAAATCTGGAGGGTGAATCAGAAGAAGCAGAAGTAGGAGAAGGAGAAGGTGAAGTCTGGAGGGTGAATCAGAAGAAGCAGAAGAAGGAGAAGGAGAAGGTGAAGTCTGGAGGGTGAATCAGAAGAAGTAGAAGACGGAGAAGGAGAAGGTGAATTCTGGAGGCTGGAGGGTGAATCAGAAGAAGCAGAAGAAGGAGAAGGAGAAGGTGAAGTCTGGAGGGTGAATCAGAAGAAGTAGAAGAAGGAGTAGGCGATGGTGAAGTCTGGAGGGTGAATCAGAAGAATGAGAAGAAGGAGAAGGAGAAGGTGAAGTCTGGAGGGTGAATCAGAAGAAGCAGAAGAAGGAGAACGAGAAGGTGAAGTCAGGAGGGTGAATCAGAAGAAGCAGAAGAAGGAGAAGGAGAAAGTGAAGTTAGGAGGGTGAATCAGAAGAAGCAGAAGAAGGAGAAGGAGAAGGTGAAGTCAGGGGGGTGAAGCAGAAGAAGTAGAAGAAGGAGAAGGAGAAGGTGAAGTCTGGAGGGTGAATCAGAAGAAGCAGAAGAAGGAGAAGGAGAAGGTGAAGTCTGGAGGGTGAATCAGAAGAAGCAGAAGAAGGAGAAGGAGAAGATGAAGTCTGGAGGGTGAATCAGAAGAAGTAGATGAAGGAGAAGGAGAAGGTGAGGTCTGGAGGGTGAATCAGAAGAAGCAGAAGAAGGAGAAGGAGAAGGTGAAATCTGAAGGGTGAATCAGAAGAAGCAGAAGAAGGAGAAGGAGAAGGTGAAGTCTGGAGGGTGAATCAGAAGAAGCAGAAGAAGGAGAAGGAGAAGGTGAAGTCTGGAGGGTGAATCAGAAGAAGCAGAAGAAGGAGAAGGAGAAGGTGAAGTCTGGAGGGTGAATCAGAAGAAGTAGAAGAAGGAGAAGGAGAAGGTGAAGTCTGGAGGGTGAATCAGAAGAAGCAGAAGAAGGAGAAGGAGAAGGTGAAGTCTGGAGGGTGAATCAGAAGAAGCAGAAGAAGGAGAAGGAGAAGGTGAAGTCTGGAGGGTGAATCAGAAGAAGCATTATAAGGAGAAGGAGAAGGTGAAGTCTGGAGGGTGAATCAGAAGAAGCAGAAGAAGGAGAAGGAGAAGGTGAAGTCTGGAGGGTGAATCAGAAGAAGTAGAAGAAGGAGAAGGTGAAGTCTGGAGGGTGAAGCTGAAGAAGTAGAAGAAGGAGAAGGAGAAGGTGAAGTCAGGAGGGTGAATCAGAAGAAGTAGAAGAAGGAGAAGGAGAAGGTGAAGTCAGGAGGGTGAATCAGAAGAAGCAGAAGAAGGAGAAGGAGAAGGTGAAGTCTGGTGGGTGAATCAGAAGAATCAGAAGAAGGAGAAGGAGAAGGTGAAGTCTGGAGGGTGAATCAGAAGAAGCAGAAGAAAGAGAAGGAGAGGGTGAAGTCTGGAGGGTGAAGCAGAAGAAGCAGAAGAAGGAGAAGCAGAAGGTGAAGACTGGAGGGTGAATCAGAAGAAGTAGAAGAAGGAGAAGGAGAAGGTGAAGTCTGGAGGATGAATCAGAAGAAGTAGAAGAAGGAGAAGGAGAAGGTGAAGTCTGGAGGGTGAATCAGAAAAACAGAAGAAGGAGAAGGAGAAGGTGAGGTCTGGAGGGTGAATCAGAAGAAGCAGAAGAAGGCGAAGGAGAAGATGAAGTCTGAAGGGTGAATCAGAAGAAGTAGAAGAAAGAGAAGGAGAAGGTGAGGTCTGGAGGGTGAATCAGAAGAAGCAGAAGAAGGAGAAGGAGAAGGTGAAGTCTGGAAGGTGAATCAGAAGAAGCAGAAGAAGGAGAAGGAGAAGGTGAAGTCTGGAGGGTGAATCAGAAGAAGCAGAAGAAGGAGAAGGAGAAGATGAAGTCAGGAGGGTGAATCAGAAGAAGCAGAAGAAGGAGAAGGAGAAGGTGAAGTTAGGAGGGTGAATCAGAAGAAGCAGAAGAAGGAGAAGGAGAAGGTGAAGTCACGGGGGTGAAGCAGAAGAAGTAGAAGAAGGAGAAGGAGAAGGTGAAGTCAGGAGGGTGAAGCAGAAGAAGCAGAAGAAGGAGAAGGAGAAGGTGAAGTCTGGAGGGCGCAGCAGGAGAAGCAGAAGAAGGAGAAGGAGAAGGTGAAGTCTGGAGGGTGAAGCAGAAGAAGCAGAAGAAGGAGAAGGAGAAGGTGAAGTCTGGAGGGTGAATCAGAAGAAGTAGAAGAAGGAGAAGGAGAAGGTGAAGTCAGGAGGGTGAAGCAGAAGAAGCAGAAGAAGGAGAAGGAGAAGGTGATGTCTGGAGGGTGAAGCAGAAGAAGCAGAAGAAGGAGAAGGAGAATGTGAAGTCTGGAGGGCGAAGCAGAAGAAGGAGAAGGAGAAGGTGAAGGTGAAGTCTGGAGGGTGAAGCAGAAGAAGCAGAAGAAGGAGAAGGAGAAGGTGAAGTCTGGAGGGTGAAGCAGAAGAAGCAGAAGAAGGAGAAAGAGAAGGTGAAGTCAGGAGGGTGAATCAAAAGAAGTAGAAGAAGGAGAAGGAGATTGTGAAGTCTGGAGGGTGAATCAGAAGAAGTAGAAGAAGGAGAAGGAGAAGGTGAAGTCTGGAGGGTGAATCAGAAGAAGTAGAAGAAGGAGAAGGAGAAGGTGAAGTCTGGAGGGTGAATCAGAAGAAGCAGAAGAAGGAGAAGGAGAAGGTGAAGTCTGGAGGGTGAATCAGAAGAAGTAGAAGAAGGAGAAGGAGAAGGTGTAGTCTGGAGGGTGAATCAGAAGAAGTAGACGAAGGAGAAGGAGAAGGTGAAGTCTGGAGGGCGAATCAGAAGAAGCAGAAGAAGGAGAACGAGAAGGTGAAGTCTGGAGGGTGAATCAGAAGAAGTAGAAGAAGGAGAAGGAGAAGGTGAAGTCTGGAGGGTGAATCAGAAGAAGCAGAAGAAGGAGAATGAGAAGGTGAAGTCAGGAGGGTGAATCAGAAGAAGCAGAAGAAGGAGAAGGAGAAGGTGAAGTCTGGAGGGTGAATCAGAAGAAGCAGAAGAAGGAGAAGGAGGAGGTGAAGACTGGAGGGTGAATCAGAAAAAGTAGAAGAAGGAGAAGGAGATGGTGAAGTCTGGAGGGTGAATCAGAAGAAGCAGAAGAAGGAGGAGGAGAAGATGAAGTCTGGAGGGTGAATCAGAAGAAGTAGAAGAAGGAGAAGGAGAAGGTGAGGTCTGGAGGGTGAATCAGAAGAAGCAGAAGAAGGAGAAGGAGAAGGTGAAGTCTGGAGGGTGAATCAGAAGAAGCAGAAGAAGGAGAAGGAGAAGGTGAAGTCTGGAGGGTGAATCAGAAGAAGTAGAAGAAGGAGAAGGAGAAGGTGAAGTCTGGAGGGTGAATCAGAAGAAGTAGAAGAAGGAGAAGGAGAAGGTGAAGTCTGGAGGGTGAATCAGAAGAAGCAGAAGAAGGAGAAGGAGAAGGTGAAGTCTGGAGGGTGAAGCAGAAGAAGCAGAAGAAGGAGAAGGAGAAGATGAAGTCTGGAGGGTGAATCAGAAGAAGTGGAAGAAGGAGTAGGAGAAGGAGAAGTCTGGAGGGTGAATCAGAAGAAGCAGAAGAAGGAGAAGGAGATGGTGAAATCTGGAGGGTGAATCAGAAGAAGCAGAAGTAGGAGAAGGAGAAGGTGAAGTCTGGAGGGTGAATCAGAAGAAGCAGAAGAAGGAGAAGGAGAAGGTGAAGTCTGGAGGGTGAATCAGAAGAAGTAGAAGACGGAGAAGGAGAAGGTGAATTCTGGAGGCTGGAGGGTGAATCAGAAGAAGCAGAAGAAGGAGAAGGAGAAGGTGAAGTCTGGAGGGTGAATCAGAAGAAGTAGAAGAAGGAGTAGGCGATGGTGAAGTCTGGAGGGTGAATCAGAAGAATGAGAAGAAGGAGAAGGAGAAGGTGAAGTCTGGAGGGTGAATCAGAAGAAGCAGAAGAAGGAGAACGAGAAGGTGAAGTCAGGAGGGTGAATCAGAAGAAGCAGAAGAAGGAGAAGGAGAAAGTGAAGTTAGGAGGGTGAATCAGAAGAAGCAGAAGAAGGAGAAGGAGAAGGTGAAGTCAGGGGGGTGAAGCAGAAGAAGTAGAAGAAGGAGAAGGAGAAGGTGAAGTCTGGAGGGTGAATCAGAAGAAGCAGAAGAAGGAGAAGGAGAAGGTGAAGTCTGGAGGGTGAATCAGAAGAAGCAGAAGAAGGAGAAGGAGAAGATGAAGTCTGGAGGGTGAATCAGAAGAAGTAGATGAAGGAGAAGGAGAAGGTGAGGTCTGGAGGGTGAATCAGAAGAAGCAGAAGAAGGAGAAGGAGAAGGTGAAATCTGAAGGGTGAATCAGAAGAAGCAGAAGAAGGAGAAGGAGAAGGTGAAGTCTGGAGGGTGAATCAGAAGAAGCAGAAGAAGGAGAAGGAGAAGGTGAAGTCTGGAGGGTGAATCAGAAGAAGCAGAAGAAGGAGAAGGAGAAGGTGAAGTCTGGAGGGTGAATCAGAAGAAGTAGAAGAAGGAGAAGGAGAAGGTGAAGTCTGGAGGGTGAATCAGAAGAAGTAGAAGAAGGAGAAGGAGAAGGTGAAGTCTGGAGGGTGAATCGGAAGAAGCAGAAGAAGGAGAAGGAGAAGGTGAAGTCTGGAGGGTGAATCGGAAGAAGCAGAAGAAGGAGAAGGAGAAGATGAAGTCTGGAGGTTGAATCAGAAGAAGTAGAAGAAGGAGTAGGAGAAGGAGAAGTCTGGAGGGTGAATCAGAAGAAGCAGAAGAAGGAGAAGGAGATGGTGAAGTCTGGAGGGTGAATCAGAAGAAGTAGAAGAAGGAGAAGGAGAAGGTGAAGTCTGGAGGGTGAATCAGAAGAAGCAGAAGAAGGAGAAGGTGAAGTCTGGAGGGTGAATCAGAAGAAGTAGAAGACGGAGAAGGAGAAGGTGAAGTCTGGAGGCTGGAGGGTGAAGCAGAAGAAGTAGAAGAAGGAGAAGGAGAAGGTGAAGTCAGGAGGGTGAATCAGAAGAGGTAGAAGAAGGAGAAGGAGAAGGTGAAGTCAGGAGGGTGAATCAGAAGAAGCAGAAGAAGGAGAAGGAGAAGGTGAAGCCTGGAGAGTGAATCAGAAGAATCAAAAGAAGGAGAAGGAGAATGTGAAGTCTGGAGGGTGAATCAGAAGAAGCTGAAGAAAGAGAAGGAGAAGGTGAAATCTGGAGGGTGAAGCAGAAGAAGCAGAAGAAGGAGAAGGAGAAGGTGAAGACTGGAGGGTGAATCAGAAGAAGTAGAAGAAGGAGAAGGAGAAGGTGAAGTCTGGAGGGTGAATCAGAAGAAGTAGAAGAAGGAGTAGGAGAAGGTGAAGTCTGGAGGGTGAATCAGAAGAATGAGAAGAAGGAGAAGGAGAAGGTGAAGTCTGGAGGGTGAATCAGAAGAAGCAGAAGAAGGAGAAGGAGAAGGTGAAGTCAGGAGGGTGAATCAGAAGAAGCAGAAGAAGGAGAAGGAGAAGGTGAAGTTAGGAGGATGAATCAGAAGAAGCAGAAGAAGGAGAAGGAGAAGGTGAAGTCAGGGGGGTGAAGCAGAAGAAGTAGAAGAAGGAGAAGGAGAAGGTGAAGTCTGGAGGGTGAATCAGAAGAAGCAGAAGAAGGAGAAGTAGAAGGTGAAGTCTGGAGGGTGAATCAGAAGAAGCAGAAGAAGGAGAAGGAGAAGATGAAGTCTGGAGGGTGAATCAGAAGAAGTAGATGAAGGAGAAGGAGAAGGTGAGGTCTGGAGGGTGAATCAGAAGAAGCAGAAGAAGGAGAAGGAGAAGGTGAAGTCTGAAGGGTGAATCAGAAGAAGCAGAAGAAGGAGAAGGAGAAGGTGAAGTCTGGAGGGTGAATCAGAAGAAGCAGAAGAAGGAGAAGGAGAAGGTGAAGTCTGGAGGGTGAATCAGAAGAAGCAGAAGAAGGAGAAGGAGAAGGTGAAGTCTGGAGGGTGAATCAGAAGAAGCAGAAGAAGGAGAAGGAGAAGGTGTAGTCAGGGGGGTGAAGAAGAAGAAGTAGAAGAAGGAGAAGGAGAAGGTGAAGTCTGGAGGGTGAATCAGAAG
This sequence comes from Somniosus microcephalus, assembly GCF_052327205.1. Taxonomy (NCBI): domain Eukaryota; kingdom Metazoa; phylum Chordata; class Chondrichthyes; order Squaliformes; family Somniosidae; genus Somniosus; species Somniosus microcephalus. The sequence goes on from NW_028225249.1 coordinate 959,775, forward strand.
AAGCAGAAGAAGGAGAAGGAGAAGGTGAAGTCTGGAGGGTGAATCAGAAGAAGCAGAAGAAGGAGAAGGAGAAGGTGAAGTCTGGAGGGTGTATCAGAAGAAGCAGAAGAAGGAGAAGGAGAAGATGAAGTCTGGAGGGTGAATCAGAAGAAGTAGATGAAGGAGAAGGAGAAGGTGAGGTCTGGAGGGTGAATCAGAAGAAGCAGAAGAAGGAGAAGGAGAAGGTGAAGTCTGAAGGGTGAATCAGAAGAAGCAGAAGAAGGAGAAGGAGAAGGTGAAGTCTGGAGGGTGAATCAGAAGAAGCAGAAGAAGGAGAAGGAGAAGGTGAAGTCTGGAGGGTGAATCAGAAGAAGCAGAAGAAGGAGAAGGAGAAGGTGAAGTCTGGAGGGTGAATCAGAAGAAGCAGAAGAAAGAGAAGGAGAAAGTGAAGTCTGGAGGGTGAAGCAGAAGAAACAGAAGAAGGAGAAGGAGAAGGTGAAGACTGGAGGGTGAATCAGAAGAAGTAGAAGAAGGAGAAGGAGAAGGTGAAGTCTGGAGGATGAATCAGAAGAAGTAGAAGAAGGAGAAGGAAAAGATGAAGTCTGGAGGGTGAATCAGAAGAAGTAGAAGAAGGAGAAGGTGAGGTCTGGAGGGTGAATCAGAAGAATCAGAAGAAGGAGAAGGAGAAGGTGAAGTCTGGAGGGTGAATCAGAAGAAGCAGAAGAAGGAGAAGGAGAAGGTGAAGTCTGGAGGGTGAATCAGAAGAAGCAGAAGAAGGAGAAGGAGAAGGTGAAGTCAGGAGGGTGAATAAGAAGAAGCAGAAGAAGGAGAAGGAGAAGGTGAAGTCTGGAGGGTGAATCAGAAGAAGCAGAAGAAGGAGAAGGAGAAGGTGAAGTCTGGAGGGTGAATCAGAAGAAGCAGAAGAAGGAGAAGGAGAAGGTGAAGTCAGGGGGGTGAAGCAGAAGAAGTAGAAGAAGGAGAAGGAGAAGGTGAAGTCTGGAGGGTGAATCAGAAGAAGCAGAAGAAGGAGAAGGAGAAGGTGAAGTCTGGAGGGTGAATCAGAAGAAGCAGAAGAAGGAGAAGGAGAAGGTGAAGTCAGGAGGGTGAATCAGAAGAAGCAGAAGAAGGAGCAGGAGAAGGTAAAGTTAGGAGGGTGAATCAGAAGAAGCAGAAGAAGGAGAAGGAGCAGGTGAAGTCAGGGGGGTGAAGCAGAAGAAGTAGAAGAAGGAGAAGGAGAAGGTGAAGTCAGGAGGGTGAAGCAGAAGAAGCAGAAGAAGGAGAAGGAGAAGGTGAAGTCTGGAGGGTGAATCAGAAGAAGCAAAAGAAGGAGAAGGAGAAGGTGAAGTCTGGAGGGTGAATCAGAAGAAGTAGAAGAAGGAGAAGGAGAAGGTGAAGTCTGGAGGGTGAATCAGAAGAAGTAGAAGAAGGAGAAGGAGAAGGTGAAGTCTGGAGGGTGAATCAGAAGAAGCAGAAGAAGGAGAAGGAGAAGGTAAAGTCTGGAGGGTGAATCGGAAGAAGCAGAAGAAGGAGAAGGAGAAGATGAAGTCTGGAGGGTGAATCAGAAGAAGTAGAAGAAGGAGAAGGAGAAGGTGAAGTCTGGAGGGTGAATCAGAAGATGCAGAAGAAGGAGAAGGAGAAGGTGAAGTCTGGAGGGTGAATCAGAAGAAGCAGAAGAAGGAGGAGGAGAAGGTGAAGTCTGGAGGGTGAATCAGAAGAAGCATTATAAGGAGAAGGAGAAGGTGAAGTCTGGAGGGTGAATCAGAAGAAGCAGAAGAAAGAGAAGGAGAAAGTGAAGTCTGGAGGGTGAAGCAGAAGAAACAGAAGAAGGAGAAGGAGAAGGTGAAGACTGGAGGGTGAATCAGAAGAAGTAGAAGAAGGAGAAGGAGAAGGTGAAGTCTGGAGGATGAATCAGAAGAAGTAGAAGAAGGAGAAGGAGAAGATGAAGTCTGGAGGGTGAATCAGAAGAAGTAGAAGAAGGAGAAGGAGAAGGTGAGGTCTGGAGGGTGAATCAGAAGAAGCAGAAGAAGGAGAAGGAGAAGGTGAAGTCTGGAGGGTGAATCAGAAGAAGCAGAAGAAGGAGAAGGAGAAGGTGAAGTCTGGAGGGTGAATCAGAAGAAGCAGAAGAAGGAGGAGGAGAAGGTGAAGTCTGGAGGGTGAATCAGAAGAAGCATTATAAGGAGAAGGAGAAGGTGAAGTCTGGAGGGTGAATCAGAAGAAGCAGAAGAAAGAGAAGGAGAAAGTGAAGTCTGGAGGGTGAAGCAGAAGAAACAGAAGAAGGAGAATGAGAAGGTGAAGACTGGAGGGTGAATCAGAAGAAGTAGAAGAAGGAGAAGGAGAAGGTGAAGTCTGGAGGATGAATCAGAAGAAGTAGAAGAAGGAGAAGGAGAAGATGAAGTCTGGAGGGTGAATCAGAAGAAGTAGAAGAAGGAGAAGGAGAAGGTGAGGTCTGGAGGGTGAATCAGAAGAAGCAGAAGAAGGAGAAGGAGAAGGTGAAGTCTGGAGGGTGAATCAGAAGAAGCAGAAGAAGGAGAAGGAGAAGGTGAAGTCTGGAGGGTGAATCAGAAGAAGCAGAAGAAGGAGAAGGAGAAGGTGAAGTCAGGAGGGTGAATCAGAAGAAGCAGAAGAAGGAGAAGGAGAAGGTGAAGTTAGGAGGGTGAATCAGAAGAAGCAGAAAAAGGAGAAGGAGAAGGTGAAGTCTGGAGGGTGAATCAGAAGAAGCAGAAGAAGGAGAAGGAGAAGGTGAAGTCTGGAGGGTGAATTAGAAGAAGCAGAAGAAGGAGAAGGAGAAGGTGAAGTCAGGAGGGTGAATCAGAAGAAGCAGAAGAAGGAGCAGGAGAAGGTAAAGTTAGGAGGGTGAATCAGAAGAAGCAGAAGAAGGAGAAGGAGCAGGTGAAGTCAGGGGGGTGAAGCAGAAGAAGTAGAAGAAGGAGAAGGAGAAGGTGAAGTCAGGAGGGTGAAGCAGAAGAAGCAGAAGAAGGAGAAGGAGAAGATGAAGTCTGGAGGGTGAAGCAGAAGAAGCAGAAGAAGGAGAAGGAGAAGGTGAAGTCTGGAGGGTGAATCAGAAGAAGTAGAAGAAGGAGAAGGAGAAGGTGAAGTCAGGAGAGTGAAGCAGAAGAAGCAGAAGAAGGAGAAGGAGAAGGTGAAGTCTGGAGGGTGAAGCAGAAGAAGCAGAAGAAGGAGAAGGAGAAGGTGAAGTCTGGAGGGCGAAGCAGAAGAAGCAGAAGAAGGGGAAGGAGAAGGTGAAGTCTGGAGGGTGAATCAGAAGAAGCAGAAGAAGGAGAAGGAGAAGGTGAAGTCTGGAGGGTGAATTAGAAGAAGCAGAAGAAGGAGAAGGAGAAGGTGAAGTCAGGAGGGTGAATCAGAAGAAGCAGAAGAAGGAGCAGGAGAAGGTAAAGTTAGGAGGGTGAATCAGAAGAAGCAGAAGAAGGAGAAGGAGCAGGTGAAGTCAGGGGGGTGAAGCAGAAGAAGTAGAAGAAGGAGAAGGAGAAGGTGAAGTCAGGAGGGTGAAGCAGAAGAAGCAGAAGAAGGAGAAGGAGAAGATGAAGTCTGGAGGGTGAAGCAGAAGAAGCAGAAGAAGGAGAAGGAGAAGGTGAAGTCTGGAGGGTGAATCAGAAGAAGTAGAAGAAGGAGAAGGAGAAGGTGAAGTCAGGAGAGTGAAGCAGAAGAAGCAGAAGAAGGAGAAGGAGAAGGTGAAGTCTGGAGGGTGAAGCAGAAGAAGCAGAAGAAGGAGAAGGAGAAGGTGAAGTCTGGAGGGCGAAGCAGAAGAAGCAGAAGAAGGGGAAGGAGAAGGTGAAGTCTGGAGGGTGAAGCAGAAGAAGCAGAAGAAGGAGAAGGAGAAGGTGAAGTCTGGAGGGTGAATCAGAAGAAGTAGAAGAAGGAGAAGGAGAAGGTGAAGTCAGGAGGGTGAAGCAGAAGAAGCAGAAGAAGGAGAAGGAGAAGGTAAAGTCTGGAGGGTGAAGCAGAAGAAGCAGAAGAAGGAGAAGGAGAAGGTGAAGTCTGGAGGGTGAAGCAGAAGAAGTAGAAGAAGGAGAAGGAGAAGGTGAAGTCTGGAGGGTGAATCAGAAGAAGTAGAAGAAGGAGAAGGAGAAGCTGAAGTCTGGAGGGTGAATCAGAAGAAGTAGAAGAAGGAGAAGGAGAAGGTGAAGTCTGGAGGGTGAATCAGAAGAAGCAGAAGAAGGAGAAGGAGAAGGTGAAGTCTGGAGGGAGAAGCAGAAGAAGTAGAAGAAGGAGAAGGAGAAGGTGAAGTCTGGAGGGTGAATCAGAAGAAGTAGAAGAAGGAGAAGGAGAAGGTGTAGTCTGGAGGGTGAATCAGAAGAAGTAGAAGAAGGAGAAGGAGAAGGTGAAGTCTGGAGGGTGAATCAGAAGAAGCAGAAGAAGGAGAAGGAGAAGGTGAAGTCTGGAGGGTGAATCAGAAGAAGTAGAAGAAGGAGAAGGAGAAGGTGTAGTCTGGAGGGTGAATCAGAAGAAGTAGATGAAGGAGAAGGAGAAGGTGAAGTCTGGAGGGTGAATCAGAAGAAGCAGAAGAAGGAGAAGGAGAAGGTGAAGTCTGGAGGGTGAATCAGAAGAAGTAGAAGAAGGAGAAGGAGAAGGTGAAGTCTGGAGGGTGAATCAGAAGAAGCAGAAGAAGGAGAAGGAGAAGGTGAAGTATGCAGGGTGAATCAGAAGAAGCAGAAGAAGGAGAAGGAGAAGGTGAAGTCTGGAGGGTGAATCAGAAGAAGCAGAATAAGGAGAAGGAGAAGGTGAAGTCTGGAGGGTGAATCAGAAGCAGCAGAAGAAGGAGAAGGAGAAGGTGAAGTCTGGAGGGTGAATCAGAAGGAGTAGAAGAAGGAGAACGAGAAGGTGAAGTCTGGAGGGTGAATCAGAAGAAGCAGAAGAAGGAGAAGGAGAAGGTGAAGACTGGAGGGTGAATCAGAAGAAGCAGAAGAAGGAGAAGGTGAAGTCTGGAGGGTGAATCAGAAGAAGCAGAAGAAGGAGAAGGAGAAGGTGAAGTCTGGAGGGTGAATCAGAAGAAGCAGAATAAGGAGAAGGAGAAGGTGAAGTCTGGAGGGTGAATCAGAAGAAGCAGAAGAAGGAGAAGGAGAAGGTGATGTCTGGAGGGTGAATCAGAAGAAGTAGAAGCAGGAGAAGGAGAAGGTGAAGTCTGGAGGGTGAAGCAGAAGAAGTAGAAGAAGGAGAAGGAGAAGGTGAAGTCTGGAGGGTGAATCAGAAGAAGCAGAAGAAAGAGAAGGAGAAGGTGAAGTCTGGAGGGTGAATCAGAAGAAGTAGAAGAAGGAGAAGGAGAAGGTGAAGTCTGGAGGGTGAATCAGAAGAAGTAGAAGAAGGAGAAGGAGAAGGTGAAGTCTGGAGGGTGAATCAGAAGAAGCAGAAGAAGGAGAAGGAGAAGGTGAAGTCTGGAGGGTGAATCGGAAGAAGCAGAAGAAGGAGAAGGAGAAGATGAAGTCTGGAGGGTGAATCAGAAGAAGTAGAAGAAGGAGAAGGAGAAGGTGAAGTCTGGAGGGTGAATCAGAAGATGCAGAAGAAGGAGAAGGAGAAGCTGAAGTCTGGAGGGTGAATCAGAAGAAGCAAAAGAAGGAGGAGGAGAAGGTGAAGTCTGGAGGGTGAATCAGAAGAAGCATTATAAGGAGAAGGAGAAGGTGAAGTCTGGAGGGTGAATCAGAAGAAGCAGAAGAAGGAGAAGGAGAAGGTGAAGTCTGGAGGGTGAAGCAGAAGAAGTAGAAGAAGGAGAAGGAGAAGGTGAAGTCAGGAGGGTGAATCAGAAGTAGTAGAAGAAGGAGAAGGAGAAGGTGAAGTCAGGAGGGTGAATCAGAAGAAGCAGAAGAAGGAGAAGGAGAAGGTGAAGTCTGGAGGGTGAATCAGAAGAATCAGAAGAAGGAGAAGGAGAAGGTGAAGTCTGGAGGGTGAATCAGAAGAAGCAGAAGAAAGAGAAGGAGAGGGTGAAGTCTGGAGGGTGAAGCAGAAGAAGCAGAAGAAGGAGAAGCAGAAGGTGAAGACTGGAGGGTGAATCAGAAGAAGTAGAAGAAGGAGAAGGAGAAGGTGAAGTCTGGAGGATGAATCAGAAGAAGTAGAAGAAGGAGAAGGAGAAGGTGAAGTCTGGAGGGTGAATCAGAAGAAGCAGAAGAAGGAGAAGGAGAAGGTGAGGTCTGGAGGGTGAATCTGAAGAAGCAGAAGAAGGCGAAGGAGAAGATGAAGTCTGAAGGGTGAATCAGAAGAAGTAGAAGAAGGAGAAGGAGAAGGTGAGGTCTGGAGGGTGAATCAGAAGAAGCAGAAGAAGGAGAAGGAGAAGGTGAAGTCTGGAAGGTGAATCAGAAGAAGCAGAAGAAGGAGAAGGAGAAGGTGAAGTCTGAAGGGTGAATCAGAAGAAGCAGAAGAAGGAGAAGGAGATGGTGAAGTCAGGAGGGTGAATCAGAAGAAGCAGAAGAAGGAGAAGGAGAAGGTGAAGTCTGGAGGGCGCAGCAGAAGAAGCAGAAGAAGGAGAAGGAGAAGGTGAAGTCTGGAGGGTGAAGCAGAAGAAGCAGAAGAAGGAGAAGGTGAAGTCTGGAGGGTGAATCAGAAGAAGTAGAAGAAGGAGAAGGAGAAGGTGAAGTCAGGAGGGTGAAGCAGAAGAAGCAGAAGAAGGAGAAGGAGAAGGTGAAGTCTGGAGGGTGAAGCAGAAGAAGCAGAAGAAGGAGAAGGAGAAGGTGAAGTCTGGAGGGTGAATCAGAAGAAGTAGAAGAAGGAGAAGGAGAAGGTGAAGTCAGGAGAGTGAAGCAGAAGAAGCAGAAGAAGGAGAAGGAGAAGGTGAAGTCTGGAGGGTGAAGCAGAAGAAGCAGAAGAAGGAGAAGGAGAAGGTGAAGTCTGGAGGGCGAAGCAGAAGAAGCAGAAGAAGGGGAAGGAGAAGGTGAAGTCTGGAGGGTGAAGCAGAAGAAGCAGAAGAAGGAGAAGGAGAAGGTGAAGTCTGGAGGGTGAATCAGAAGAAGTAGAAGAAGGAGAAGGAGAAGGTGAAGTCAGGAGGGTGAAGCAGAAGAAGCAGAAGAAGGAGAAGGAGAAGGTAAAGTCTGGAGGGTGAAGCAGAAGAAGCAGAAGAAGGAGAAGGAGAAGGTGAAGTCTGGAGGGTGAAGCAGAAGAAGCAGAAGGAGGAGAAGGAGAACGTGAAGTCAGGAGGGTGAATCAGAAGAAGTAGAAGAAGGAGAAGGAGAAGGTGAAGTCTGGAGGGTGAATCAGAAGAAGTAGAAGAAGGAGAAGGAGAAGCTGAAGTCTGGAGGGTGAATCAGAAGAAGTAGAAGAAGGAGAAGGAGAAGGTGAAGTCTGGAGGGTGAATCAGAAGAAGCAGAAGAAGGAGAAGGAGCAGGTGAAGTCTGGAGGGAGAAGCAGAAGAAGTAGAAGAAGGAGAAGGAGAAGGTGAAGTCTGGAGGGTGAATCAGAAGAAGTAGAAGAAGGAGAAGGAGAAGGTGAAGTCTGGAGGGTGAATCAGAAGAAGTAGAAGAAGGAGAAGGAGAAGGTGAAGTCTGGAGGGTGAATCAGAAGAAGCAGAAGAAGGAGAAGGAGAAGGTGAAGTCTGGAGGGTGAATCAGAAGAAGTAGAAGAAGGAGAAGGAGAAGGTGTAGTCTGGAGGGTGAATCAGAAGAAGTAGACGAAGGAGAAGGAGAAGGTGAAGTCTGGAGGGTGAATCAGAAGAAGCAGAAGAAGGAGAAGGAGAAGGTGAAGTCTGGAGGGTGAATCAGAAGAAGTAGAAGAAGGAGAAGGAGAAGGTGAAATCTGGAGGGTGAATCAGAAGAAGCAGAAGAAGGAGAAGGAGAAGGTGAAGTATGCAGGGTGAATCAGAAGAAGCAGAAGAAGGAGAAGGAGAAGGTGAAGTCTGGAGGGTGAATCAGAAGAAGCAGAATAAGGAGAAGGAGAAGGTGAAGTCTGGAGGGTGAATCAGAAGCAGCAGAAGAAGGAGAAGGAGAAGGTGAAGTCTGGAGGGTGAATCAGAAGGAGTAGAAGAAGGAGAAGGAGAAGGTGAAGTCTGGAGGGTGAATCAGAAGAAGCAGAAGAAGGAGAAGGAGAAGGTGAAGACAGGAGGGTGAATCAGAAGAAGCAGAAGAAGGAGAAGGAGAAGGTGAAGTCTGGAGGGTGAATCAGAAGAAGCAGAAGAAGGAGAAGGAGAAGGTGAAGTCTGGAGGGTGAATCAGAAGAAGCAGAATAAGGAGAAGGAGAAGGTGAAGTCTGGAGGGTGAATCAGAAGAAGCAGAAGAAGGAGAAGGAGAAGGTGAAGTCTGGAGGGTGAATCAGAAGAAGTAGAAGAAGGAGAAGGAGAAGGTGAAGTCTGGAGGGTGAAGCAGAAGAAGTAGAAGAAGGAGAAGGAGAAGGTGAAGTCTGGAGGGTGAATCAGAAGAAGCAGAAGAAAGAGAAGGAGAAGGTGAAGTCTGGAGGGTGAATCAGAAGAAGTAGAAGAAGGAGAAGGAGAAGGTGAAGTCTGGAGGGTGAATCAGAAGAAGTAGAAGAAGGAGAAGGAGAAGGTGAAGTCTGGAGGGTGAATCAGAAGAAGCAGAAGAAGGAGAAGGAGAAGGTGAAGTCTGGAGGGTGAATCGGAAGAAGCAGAAGAAGGAGAAGGAGAAGATGAAGTCTGGAGGGTGAATCAGAAGAAGTAGAAGAAGGAGAAGGAGAAGGTGAAGTCTGGAGGGTGAATCAGAAGATGCAGAAGAAGGAGAAGGAGAAGGTGAAGTCTGGAGGGTGAATCAGAAGAAGCAGAAGAAGGAGGAGGAGAAGGTGAAGTCTGGAGGGTGAATCAGAAGAAGCATTATAAGGAGAAGGAGAAGGTGAAGTCTGGAGGGTGAATCAGAAGAAGCAGAAGAAGGAGAAGGAGAAGGTGAAGTCTGGAGGGTGAATCAGAAGAAGTAGAAGAAGGAGAAGGTGAAGTCTGGAGGGTGAAGCAGAAGAAGTAGAAGAAGGAGAAGGAGAAGGTGAAGTCAGGAGGGTGAATCAGAAGAAGTAGAAGAAGGAGAAGGAGAAGGTGAAGTCAGGAGGGTGAATCAGAAGAAGCAGAAGAAGGAGAAGGAGAAGGTGAAGTCTGGAGGGTGAATCAGAAGAATCAGAAGAAGGAGAAGGAGAAGGTGAAGTCTGGAGGGTGAATCAGAAGAAGCAGAAGAAAGAGAAGGAGAGGGTGAAGTCTGGAGGGTGAAGCAGAAGAAGCAGAAGAAGGAGAAGCAGAAGGTGAAGACTGGAGGGTGAATCAGAAGAAGTAGAAGAAGGAGAAGGAGAAGGTGAAGTCTGGAGGATGAATCAGAAGAAGTAGAAGAAGGAGAAGGAGAAGGTGAAGTCTGGAGGGTGAATCAGAAGAAGCAGAAGAAGGAGAAGGAGAAGGTGAGGTCTGGAGGGTGAATCAGAAGAAGCAGAAGAAGGCGAAGGAGAAGATGAAGTCTGAAGGGTGAATCAGAAGAAGTAGAAGAAGGAGAAGGAGAAGGTGAGGTCTGGAGGGTGAATCAGAAGAAGCAGAAGAAGGAGAAGGAGAAGGTGAAGTCTGGAAGGTGAATCAGAAGAAGCAGAAGAAGGAGAAGGAGAAGGTGAAGTCTGGAGGGTGAATCAGAAGAAGCAGAAGAAGGAGAAGGAGAAGGTGAAGTCAGGAGGGTGAATCAGAAGAAGCAGAAGAAGGAGAAGGAGAAGGTGAAGTTAGGAGGGTGAATCAGAAGAAGCAGAAGAAGGAGAAGGAGAAGGTGAAGTCACGGGGGTGAAGCAGAAGAAGTAGAAGAAGGAGAAGGAGAAGGTGAAGTCAGGAGGGTGAAGCAGAAGAAGCAGAAGAAGGAGAAGGAGAAGGTGAAGTCTGGAGGGCGCAGCAGGAGAAGCAGAAGAAGGAGAAGGAGAAGGTGAAGTCTGGAGGGTGAAGCAGAAGAAGCAGAAGAAGGAGAAGGTGAAGTCTGGAGGGTGAATCAGAAGAAGTAGAAGAAGGAGAAGGAGAAGGTGAAGTCAGGAGGGTGAAGCAGAAGAAGCAGAAGAAGGAGAAGGAGAAGGTGATGTCTGGAGGGTGAAGCAGAAGAAGCAGAAGAAGGAGAAGGAGAATGTGAAGTCTGGAGGGCGAAGCAGAAGAAGGAGAAGGAGAAGGTGAAGGTGAAGTCTGGAGGGTGAAGCAGAAGAAGCAGAAGAAGGAGAAGGAGAAGGTGAAGTCTGGAGGGTGAATCAGAAGAAGCAGAAGAAGGAGAAGGAGAAGGTGAAGTCTGGAGGGTGAATCAGAAGAAGTAGAAGAAGGAGAAGGAGAAGGTGAAATCTGGAGGGTGAATCAGAAGAAGCAGAAGAAGGAGAAGGAGAAGGTGAAGTATGCAGGGTGAATCAGAAGAAGCAGAAGAAGGAGAAGGAGAAGGTGAAGTCTGGAGGGTGAATCAGAAGAAGCAGAATAAGGAGAAGGAGAAGGTGAAGTCTGGAGGGTGAATCAGAAGCAGCAGAAGAAGGAGAAGGAGAAGGTGAAGTCTGGAGGGTGAATCAGAAGGAGTAGAAGAAGGAGAAGGAGAAGGTGAAGTCTGGAGGGTGAATCAGAAGAAGCAGAAGAAGGAGAAGGAGAAGGTGAAGACAGGAGGGTGAATCAGAAGAAGCAGAAGAAGGAGAAGGAGAAGGTGAAGTCTGGAGGGTGAATCAGAAGAAGCAGAAGAAGGAGAAGGAGAAGGTGAAGTCTGGAGGGTGAATCAGAAGAAGCAGAATAAGGAGAAGGAGAAGGTGAAGTCTGGAGGGTGAATCAGAAGAAGCAGAAGAAGGAGAAGGAGAAGGTGAAGTCTGGAGGGTGAATCAGAAGAAGTAGAAGAAGGAGAAGGAGAAGGTGAAGTCTGGAGGGTGAAGCAGAAGAAGTAGAAGAAGGAGAAGGAGAAGGTGAAGTCTGGAGGGTGAATCAGAAGAAGCAGAAGAAAGAGAAGGAGAAGGTGAAGTCTGGAGGGTGAATCAGAAGAAGTAGAAGAAGGAGAAGGAGAAGGTGAAGTCTGGAGGGTGAATCAGAAGAAGTAGAAGAAGGAGAAGGAGAAGGTGAAGTCTGGAGGGTGAATCAGAAGAAGCAGAAGAAGGAGAAGGAGAAGGTGAAGTCTGGAGGGTGAATCGGAAGAAGCAGAAGAAGGAGAAGGAGAAGATGAAGTCTGGAGGGTGAATCAGAAGAAGTAGAAGAAGGAGAAGGAGAAGGTGAAGTCTGGAGGGTGAATCAGAAGATGCAGAAGAAGGAGAAGGAGAAGGTGAAGTCTGGAGGGTGAATCAGAAGAAGCAGAAGAAGGAGGAGGAGAAGGTGAAGTCTGGAGGGTGAATCAGAAGAAGCATTATAAGGAGAAGGAGAAGGTGAAGTCTGGAGGGTGAATCAGAAGAAGCAGAAGAAGGAGAAGGAGAAGGTGAAGTCTGGAGGGTGAATCAGAAGAAGTAGAAGAAGGAGAAGGTGAAGTCTGGAGGGTGAAGCAGAAGAAGTAGAAGAAGGAGAAGGAGAAGGTGAAGTCAGGAGGGTGAATCAGAAGAAGTAGAAGAAGGAGAAGGAGAAGGTGAAGTCAGGAGGGTGAATCAGAAGAAGCAGAAGAAGGAGAAGGAGAAGGTGAAGTCTGGAGGGTGAATCAGAAGAATCAGAAGAAGGAGAAGGAGAAGGTGAAGTCTGGAGGGTGAATCAGAAGAAGCAGAAGAAAGAGAAGGAGAGGGTGAAGTCTGGAGGGTGAAGCAGAAGAAGCAGAAGAAGGAGAAGCAGAAGGTGAAGACTGGAGGGTGAATCAGAAGAAGTAGAAGAAGGAGAAGGAGAAGGTGAAGTCTGGAGGATGAATCAGAAGAAGTAGAAGAAGGAGAAGGAGAAGGTGAAGTCTGGAGGGTGAATCAGAAGAAGCAGAAGAAGGAGAAGGAGAAGGTGAGGTCTGGAGGGTGAATCAGAAGAAGCAGAAGAAGGCAAAGGAGAAGATGAAGTCTGAAGGGTGAATCAGAAGAAGTAGAAGAAGGAGAAGGAGAAGGTGAGGTCTGGAGGGTGAATCAGAAGAAGCAGAAGAAGGAGAAGGAGAAGGTGAAGTCTGGAAGGTGAATCAGAAGAAGCAGAAGAAGGAGAAGGAGAAGGTGAAGTCTGGAGGGTGAATCAGAAGAAGCAGAAGAAGGAGAAGGAGAAGGTGAAGTCAGGAGGGTGAATCAGAAGAAGCAGAAGAAGGAGAAGGAGAAGGTGAAGTTAGGAGGGTGAATCAGAAGAAGCAGAAGAAGGAGAAGGAGAAGGTGAAGTCACGGGGGTGAAGCAGAAGAAGTAGAAGAAGGAGAAGGAGAAGGTGAAGTCAGGAGGGTGAAGCAGAAGAAGCAGAAGAAGGAGAAGGAGAAGGTGAAGTCTGGAGGGCGCAGCAGGAGAAGCAGAAGAAGGAGAAGGAGAAGGTGAAGTCTGGAGGGTGAAGCAGAAGAAGCAGAAGAAGGAGAAGGTGAAGTCTGGAGGGTGAATCAGAAGAAGTAGAAGAAGGAGAAGGAGAAGGTGAAGTCAGGAGGGTGAAGCAGAAGAAGCAGAAGAAGGAGAAGGAGAAGGTGATGTCTGGAGGGTGAAGCAGAAGAAGCAGAAGAAGGAGAAGGAGAATGTGAAGTCTGGAGGGCGAAGCAGAAGAAGGAGAAGGAGAAGGTGAAGGTGAAGTCTGGAGGGTGAAGCAGAAGAAGCAGAAGAAGGAGAAGGAGAAGGTGAAGTCTGGAGGGTGAAGCAGAAGAAGCAGAAGAAGGAGAAAGAGAAGGTGAAGTCAGGAGGGTGAATCAAAAGAAGTAGAAGAAGGAGAAGGAGATTGTGAAGTCTGGAGGGTGAATCAGAAGAAGTAGAAGAAGGAGAAGGAGAAGGTGAAGTCTGGAGGGTGAATCAGAAGAAGTAGAAGAAGGAGAAGGAGAAGGTGAAGTCTGGAGGGTGAATCAGAAGAAGCAGAAGAAGGAGAAGAGAAGGTGAAGTCTGGAGGGAGAAGCAGAAGAAGTAGAAGAAGGAGAAGGAGAAGGTGAAGTCTGGAGGGTGAATCAGAAGAAGTAGAAGAAGGAGAAGGAGAAGGTGAAGTCTGGAGGGTGAATCAGAAGAAGTAGAAGAAGGAGAAGGAGAAGGTGAAGTCTGGAGGGTGAATCAGAAGAAGCAGAAGAAGGAGAAGGAGAAGGTGAAGTCTGGAGGGTGAATCAGAAGAAGTAGAAGAAGGAGAAGGAGAAGGTGTAGTCTGGAAGGTGTATCAGAAGAAGTAGACGAAGGAGAAGGAGAAGGTGAAGTCTGGAGGGTGAATCAGAAGAAGCAGAAGAAGGAGAAGGAGAAGGTGAAGTCTGGAGAGTGAATCAGTAGAAGTAAAAGAAGGAGAAGGAGAAGGTGAAGTCTGGAGGGTGAATCAGAAGAAGCAGAAGAAGGAGAAGGAGAAGGTGAAGTCTGGAGGGTGAATCAGAAGAAGTAGAAGCAGGAGAAGAAGATGTTGTAGTCTGGAGGGTGAATCAGAAGAAGTAGACGAAGGAGAAGGAGAAGTTGAAGTCTGGAGGGTGAATCAGAAGAAGCAGAAGAAGGAGAAGGAGAAGGTGAAGTCTAGAGGGTGAATCAGAAGAAGTAGAAGAAGGAGATGGAGAAGGTGAACTCTGGAGGGTGAATCAGAAGAAGCAGAAGAAGGAGAAGGAGAAGGTGAAGTCAGGAGGGTGAATCAGAAGAAGCAGAAGAAGGAGAAGGAGAAGGTGAAGTCTGGAGGGTGAATCAGAAGAAGCAGAAGAAGGAGAAGGAGAATTTGAAGACTGGAGGGTGAATCAGAAGACGTAGAAGAAGGAGAAGGAGAAGGTGAAGTCTGGAGGGTGAATCAGAAGAAGTAGAAGAAGGAGAAGGAGAAGGTGTAGTCTGGAGGGTGAATCAGAAGAAGTAGACGAAGGAGAAGGAGAAGGTGAAGTCTGGAGGGTGAATCAGAAGAAGCAGAAGAAGGAGAACGAGAAGGTGAAGTCTGGAGGGTGAATCAGAAGAAGTAGAAGAAGGAGAAGGAGAAGGTGAAGTCTGGAGGGTGAATCAGAAGAAGCAGAAGAAGGAGAATGAGAAGGTGAAGTCAGGAGGGTGAATCAGAAGAAGCAGAAGAAGGAGAAGGAGAAGGTGAAGTCTGGAGGGTGAATCAGAAGAAGCAGAAGAAGGAGAAGGAGGAGGTGAAGACTGGAGGGTGAATCAGAAAAAGTAGAAGAAGGAGAAGGAGAAGGTGAAGTCTGGAGGGTGAATCAGAAGAAGCAGAAGAAGGAGGAGGAGAAGATGAAGTCTGGAGGGTGAATCAGAAGAAGTAGAAGAAGGAGAAGGAGAAGGTGAAGTCAGGAGGGTGAAGCAGAAGAAGCAGAAGAAGGAGAAGGAGAAGGTGAAGTCTGGAGGGTGAAGCAGAAGAAGCAGAAGAAGGAGAAGGAGAAGGTAAAGTCTGGAGGGTGAAGCAGAAGAAGCAGAAGGAGGAGAAGGAGAACGTGAAGTCAGGAGGGTGAATCAGAAGAAGTAGAAGAAGGAGAAGGAGAAGGTGAAGTCTGGAGGGTGAATCAGAAGAAGTAGAAGAAGGAGAAGGAGAAGCTGAAGTCTGGAGGGTGAATCAGAAGAAGTAGAAGAAGGAGAAGGAGAAGGTGAAGTCTGGAGGGTGAATCAGAAGAAGCAGAAGAAGGAGAAGGAGCAGGTGAAGTCTGGAGGGAGAAGCAGAAGAAGTAGAAGAAGGAGAAGGAGAAGGTGAAGTCTGGAGGGTGAATCAGAAGAAGTAGAAGAAGGAGAAGGAGAAGGTGAAGTCTGGAGGGTGAATCAGAAGAAGTAGAAGAAGGAGAAGGAGAAGGTGAAGTCTGGAGGGAGAATCAGAAGAAGCAGAAGAAGGAGAAGGAGAAGGTGAAGTCTGGAGGGTGAATCAGAAGAAGTAGAAGAAGGAGAAGGAGAAGGTGTAGTCTGGAGGGTGAATCAGAAGAAGTAGACGAAGGAGAAGGAGAAGGTGAAGTCTGGAGGGTGAATCAGAAGAAGCAGAAGAAGGAGAAGGAGAAGGTGAAGTCTGGAGGGTGAATCAGAAGAAGTAGAAGAAGGAGAAGGAGAAGGTGAAATCTGGAGGGTGAATCAGAAGAAGCAGAAGAAGGAGAAGGAGAAGGTGAAGCATGCAGGGTGAATCAGAAGAAGCAGAAGAAGGAGAAGGAGAAGGTGAAGTCTGGAGGGTGAATCAGAAGAAGCAGAATAAGGAGAAGGAGAAGGTGAAGTCTGGAGGGTGAATCAGAAGCAGCAGAAGAAGGAGAAGGAGAAGGTGAAGTCTGGAGGGTGAATCAGAAGGAGTAGAAGAAGGAGAAGGAGAAGGTGAAGTCTGGAGGGTGAATCAGAAGAAGCAGAAGAAGGAGAAGGAGAAGGTGAAGACAGGAGGGTGAATCAGAAGAAGCAGAAGAAGGAGAAGGAGAAGGTGAAGTCTGGAGGGTGAATCAGAAGAAGCAGAAGAAGGAGAAGGAGAAGGTGAAGTCTGGAGGGTGAATCAGAAGAAGCAGAATAAGGAGAAGGAGAAGGTGAAGTCTGGAGGGTGAATCAGAAGAAGCAGAAGAAGGAGAAGTGGAAGGTGAAGTCTGGAGGGTGAATCAGAAGAAGTAGAAGAAGGAGAAGGAGAAGGTGAAGTCTGGAGGGTGAAGCAGAAGAAGTAGAAGAAGGAGAAGGAGAAGGTGAAGTCTGGAGGGTGAATCAGAAGAAGCAGAAGAAAGAGAAGGAGAAGGTGAAGTCTGGAGGGTGAATCAGAAGAAGTAGAAGAAGGAGAAGGAGAAGGTGAAGTCTGGAGGGTGAATCAGAAGAAGTAGAAGAAGGAGAAGGAGAAGGTGAAGTCTGGAGGGTGAATCAGAAGAAGCAGAAGAAGGAGAAGGAGAAGGTGAAGTCTGGAGGGTGAATCGGAAGAAGCAGAAGAAGGAGAAGGAGAAGATGAAGTCTGGAGGGTGAATCAGAAGAAGTAGAAGAAGGAGAAGGAGAAGGTGAAGTCTGGAGGGTGAATCAGAAGAAGCAGAAGAAGGAGGAGGAGAAGGTGAAGTCTGGAGGGTGAATCAGAAGAAGCATTATAAGGAGAAGGAGAAGGTGAAGTCTGGAGGGTGAATCAGAAGAAGCAGAAGAAGGAGAAGGAGAAGGTGAAGTCTGGAGGGTGAATCAGAAGAAGTAGAAGAAGGAGAAGGTGAAGTCTGGAGGGTGAAGCAGAAGAAGTAGAAGAAGGAGAAGGAGAAGGTGAAGTCAGGAGGGTGAATCAGAAGAAGTAGAAGAAGGAGAAGGAGAAGGTGAAGTCAGGAGGGTGAATCAGAAGAAGCAGAAGAAGGAGAAGGAGAAGGTGAAGTCTGGAGGGTGAATCAGAAGAATCAGAAGAAGGAGAAGGAGAAGGTGAAGTCTGGAGGGTGAATCAGAAGAAGCAGAAGAAAGAGAAGGAGAGGGTGAAGTCTGGAGGGTGAAGCAGAAGAAGCAGAAGAAGGAGAAGCAGAAGGTGAAGACTGGAGGGTGAATCAGAAGAAGTAGAAGAAGGAGAAGGAGAAGGTGAAGTCTGGAGGATGAATCAGAAGAAGTAGAAGAAGGAGAAGGAGAAGGTGAAGTCTGGAGGGTGAATCAGAAGAAGCAGAAGAAGGAGAAGGAGAAGGTGAGGTCTGGAGGGTGAATCAGAAGAAGCAGAAGAAGGCAAAGGAGAAGATGAAGTCTGAAGGGTGAATCAGAAGAAGTAGAAGAAGGAGAAGGAGAAGGTGAGGTCTGGAGGGTGAATCAGAAGAAGCAGAAGAAGGAGAAGGAGAAGGTGAAGTCTGGAAGGTGAATCAGAAGAAGCAGAAGAAGGAGAAGGAGAAGGTGAAGTCTGGAGGGTGAATCAGAAGAAGCAGAAGAAGGAGAAGGAGAAGGTGAAGTCAGGAGGGTGAATCAGAAGAAGCAGAAGAAGGAGAAGGAGAAGGTGAAGTTAGGAGGGTGAATCAGAAGAAGCAGAAGAAGGAGAAGGAGAAGGTGAAGTCACGGGGGTGAAGCAGAAGAAGTAGAAGAAGGAGAAGGAGAAGGTGAAGTCAGGAGGGTGAAGCAGAAGAAGCAGAAGAAGGAGAAGGAGAAGGTGAAGTCTGGAGGGCGCAGCAGGAGAAGCAGAAGAAGGAGAAGGAGAAGGTGAAGTCTGGAGGGTGAAGCAGAAGAAGCAGAAGAAGGAGAAGGTGAAGTCTGGAGGGTGAATCAGAAGAAGTAGAAGAAGGAGAAGGAGAAGGTGAAGTCAGGAGGGTGAAGCAGAAGAAGCAGAAGAAGGAGAAGGAGAAGGTGATGTCTGGAGGGTGAAGCAGAAGAAGCAGAAGAAGGAGAAGGAGAATGTGAAGTCTGGAGGGCGAAGCAGAAGAAGGAGAAGGAGAAGGTGAAGGTGAAGTCTGGAGGGTGAAGCAGAAGAAGCAGAAGAAGGAGAAGGAGAAGGTGAAGTCTGGAGGGTGAAGCAGAAGAAGCAGAAGAAGGAGAAAGAGAAGGTGAAGTCAGGAGGGTGAATCAAAAGAAGTAGAAGAAGGAGAAGGAGATTGTGAAGTCTGGAGGGTGAATCAGAAGAAGTAGAAGAAGGAGAAGGAGAAGGTGAAGTCTGGAGGGTGAATCAGAAGAAGTAGAAGAAGGAGAAGGAGAAGGTGAAGTCTGGAGGGTGAATCAGAAGAAGCAGAAGAAGGAGAAGAGAAGGTGAAGTCTGGAGGGAGAAGCAGAAGAAGTAGAAGAAGGAGAAGGAGAAGGTGAAGTCTGGAGGGTGAATCAGAAGAAGTAGAAGAAGGAGAAGGAGAAGGTGAAGTCTGGAGGGTGAATCAGAAGAAGTAGAAGAAGGAGAAGGAGAAGGTGAAGTCTGGAGGGTGAATCAGAAGAAGCAGAAGAAGGAGAAGGAGAAGGTGAAGTCTGGAGGGTGAATCAGAAGAAGTAGAAGAAGGAGAAGGAGAAGGTGTAGTCTGGAAGGTGTATCAGAAGAAGTAGACGAAGGAGAAGGAGAAGGTGAAGTCTGGAGGGTGAATCAGAAGAAGCAGAAGAAGGAGAAGGAGAAGGTGAAGTCTGGAGAGTGAATCAGTAGAAGTAAAAGAAGGAGAAGGAGAAGGTGAAGTCTGGAGGGTGAATCAGAAGAAGCAGAAGAAGGAGAAGGAGAAGGTGAAGTCTGGAGGGTGAATCAGAAGAAGTAGAAGAAGGAGAAGAAGATGTTGTAGTCTGGAGGGTGAATCAGAAGAAGTAGACGAAGGAGAAGGAGAAGTTGAAGTCTGGAGGGTGAATCAGAAGAAGCAGAAGAAGGAGAAGGAGAAGGTGAAGTCTAGAGGGTGAATCAGAAGAAGTAGAAGAAGGAGATGGAGAAGGTGAACTCTGGAGGGTGAATCAGAAGAAGCAGAAGAAGGAGAAGGAGAAGGTGAAGTCAGGAGGGTGAATCAGAAGAAGCAGAAGAAGGAGAAGGAGAAGGTGAAGTCTGGAGGGTGAATCAGAAGAAGCAGAAGAAGGAGAAGGAGAATTTGAAGACTGGAGGGTGAATCAGAAGAAGTAGAAGAAGGAGAAGGAGAAGGTGAAGTCTGGAGGGTGAATCAGAAGAAGTAGAAGAAGGAGAAGGAGAAGGTGTAGTCTGGAGGGTGAATCAGAAGAAGTAGACGAAGGAGAAGGAGAAGGTGAAGTCTGGAGGGTGAATCAGAAGAAGCAGAAGAAGGAGAACGAGAAGGTGAAGTCTGGAGGGTGAATCAGAAGAAGTAGAAGAAGGAGAAGGAGAAGGTGAAGTCTGGAGGGTGAATCAGAAGAAGCAGAAGAAGGAGAATGAGAAGGTGAAGTCAGGAGGGTGAATCAGAAGAAGCAGAAGAAGGAGAAGGAGAAGGTGAAGTCTGGAGGGTGAATCAGAAGAAGCAGAAGAAGGAGAAGGAGGAGGTGAAGACTGGAGGGTGAATCAGAAAAAGTAGAAGAAGGAGAAGGAGAAGGTGAAGTCTGGAGGGTGAATCAGAAGAAGCAGAAGAAGGAGGAGGAGAAGATGAAGTCTGGAGGGTGAATCAGAAGAAGTAGAAGAAGGAGAAGGAGAAGGTGAAGTCAGGAGGGTGAAGCAGAAGAAGCAGAAGAAGGAGAAGGAGAAGGTAAAGTCTGGAGGGTGAAGCAGAAGAAGCAGAAGAAGGAGAAGGAGAAGGTGAAGTCTGGAGGGTGAAGCAGAAGAAGCAGAAGGAGGAGAAGGAGAACGTGAAGTCAGGAGGGTGAATCAGAAGAAGTAGAAGAAGGAGAAGGAGAAGGTGAAGTCTGGAGGGTGAATCAGAAGAAGTAGAAGAAGGAGAAGGAGAAGCTGAAGTCTGGAGGGTGAATCAGAAGAAGTAGAAGAAGGAGAAGGAGAAGGTGAAGTCTGGAGGGTGAATCAGAAGAAGCAGAAGAAGGAGAAGGAGCAGGTGAAGTCTGGAGGGAGAAGCAGAAGAAGTAGAAGAAGGAGAAGGAGAAGGTGAAGTCTGGAGGGTGAATCAGAAGAAGTAGAAGAAGGAGAAGGAGAAGGTGAAGTCTGGAGGGTGAATCAGAAGAAGTAGAAGAAGGAGAAGGAGAAGGTGAAGTCTGGAGGGTGAATCAGAAGAAGCAGAAGAAGGAGAAGGAGAAGGTGAAGTCTGGAGGGTGAATCAGAAGAAGTAGAAGAAGGAGAAGGAGAATGTGTAGTCTGGAGGGTGAATCAGAAGAAGTAGACGAAGGAGAAGGAGAAGGTGAAGTCTGGAGGGTGAATCAGAAGAAGCAGAAGAAGGAGAAGGAGAAGGTGAAGTCTGGAGGGTGAATCAGAAGAAGTAGAAGAAGGAGAAGGAGAAGGTGAAATCTGGAGGGTGAATCAGAAGAAGCAGAAGAAGGAGAAGGAGAAGGTGAAGTATGCAGGGTGAATCAGAAGAAGCAGAAGAAGGAGAAGGAGAAGGTGAAGTCTGGAGGGTGAATCAGAAGAAGCAGAATAAGGAGAAGGAGAAGGTGAAGTCTGGAGGGTGAATCAGAAGCAGCAGAAGAAGGAGAAGGAGAAGGTGAAGTCTGGAGGGTGAATCAGAAGGAGTAGAAGAAGGAGAAGGAGAAGGTGAAGTCTGGAGGGTGAATCAGAAGAAGCAGAAGAAGGAGAAGGAGAAGGTGAAGACAGGAGGGTGAATCAGAAGAAGCAGAAGAAGGAGAAGGAGAAGGTGAAGTCTGGAGGGTGAATCAGAAGAAGCAGAAGAAGGAGAAGGAGAAGGTGAAGTCTGGAGGGTGAATCAGAAGAAGCAGAATAAGGAGAAGGAGAAGGTGAAGTCTGGAGGGTGAATCAGAAGAAGCAGAAGAAGGAGAAGTGGAAGGTGAAGTCTGGAGGGTGAAGCAGAAGAAGTAGAAGAAGGAGAAGGAGAAGGTGAAGTCTGGAGGGTGAATCAGAAGAAGCAGAAGAAAGAGAAGGAGAAGGTGAAGTCTGGAGGGTGAATCAGAAGAAGTAGAAGAAGGAGAAGGAGAAGGTGAAGTCTGGAGGGTGAATCAGAAGAAGTAGAAGAAGGAGAAGGAGAAGGTGAAGTCTGGAGGGTGAATCAGAAGAAGCAGAAGAAGGAGAAGGAGAAG
This sequence comes from Somniosus microcephalus, assembly GCF_052327205.1. NCBI lineage: Eukaryota > Metazoa > Chordata > Chondrichthyes > Squaliformes > Somniosidae > Somniosus > Somniosus microcephalus. Next base: position 980,134 of record NW_028225249.1, read on the forward strand.
GTGAAGTCTGGAGGGTGAATCGGAAGAAGCAGAAGAAGGAGCAGGAGAAGATGAAGTCTGGAGGGTGAATCAGAAGAAGTAGAAGAAGGAGAAGGAGAAGGTGAAGTCTGGAGGGTGAATCAGAAGATGCAGAAGAAGGAGAAGGAGAAGGTGAAGTCTGGAGGGTGAATCAGAAGAAGCAGAAGAAGGAGGAGGAGAAGGTGAAGTCTGGAGGGTGAATCAGAAGAAGCATTATAAGGAGAAGGAGAAGGTGAAGTCTGGAGGGTGAATCAGAAGAAGCAGAAGAAGGAGAAGGAGAAGGTGAAGTCTGGAGGGTGAATCAGAAGAAGTAGAAGAAGGAGAAGGTGAAGTCTGGAGGGTGAAGCAGAAGAAGTAGAAGAAGGAGAAGGAGAAGGTGAAGTCAGGAGGGTGAATCAGAAGAAGTAGAAGAAGGAGAAGGAGAAGGTGAAGTCAGGAGGGTGAATCAGAAGAAGCAGAAGAAGGAGAAGGAGAAGGTGAAGTCTGGAGGGTGAATCAGAAGAATCAGAAGAAGGAGAAAGAGAAGGTGAAGTCTGGAGGGTGAATCAGAAGAAGCAGAAGAAAGAGAAGGAGAGGGTGAAGTCTGGAGGGTGAAGCAGAAGAAGCAGAAGAAGGAGAAGCAGAAGGTGAAGACTGGAGGGTGAATCAGAAGAAGTAGAAGAAGGAGAAGGAGAAGGTGAAGTCTGGAGGATGAATCAGAAGAAGTAGAAGAAGGAGAAGGAGAAGGTGAAGTCTGGAGGGTGAATCAGAAGAAGCAGAAGAAGGAGAACGAGAAGGTGAAGTCTGGAGGGTGAATCAGAAGAAGTAGAAGAAGGAGAAGGAGAAGGTGAAGTCTGGAGGGTGAATCAGAAGAAGCAGAAGAAGGAGAATGAGAAGGTGAAGTCAGGAGGGTGAATCAGAAGAAGCAGAAGAAGGAGAAGGAGAAGGTGAAGTCTGGAGGGTGAATCAGAAGAAGCAGAAGAAGGAGAAGGAGGAGGTGAAGACTGGAGGGTGAATCAGAAAAAGTAGAAGAAGGAGAAGGAGAAGGTGAAGTCTGGAGGGTGAATCAGAAGAAGCAGAAGAAGGAGGAGGAGAAGATGAAGTCTGGAGGGTGAATCAGAAGAAGTAGAAGAAGGAGAAGGAGAAGGTGAAGTCAGGAGGGTGAAGCAGAAGAAGCAGAAGAAGGAGAAGGAGAAGGTAAAGTCTGGAGGGTGAAGCAGAAGAAGCAGAAGAAGGAGAAGGAGAAGGTGAAGTCTGGAGGGTGAAGCAGAAGAAGCAGAAGGAGGAGAAGGAGAACGTGAAGTCAGGAG